>NC_091122.1:169599454-170199454 GCF_040183065.1 Periplaneta americana | reverse complement strand
TACTACTATTGCTACTACTACTACTACTACTACTACTACTACTACCACCACCACCACCACCACCACCACCACCACCACCACCACCACCACCACCACCACCACCACCACTACTATAGTCCCGTCGCTCTTATTTCCGGCAGCCAATCACATTGCAGGTCGGCTACATTTAAACATGTGCGTCTTGTGATTCGCTGATGAAGATAAAGAAGGCTCGATAAATACTTAATATAATTGCCCGCTATTTTGGCTCGTTCGTTGGCGTTTGCAGAAAGCACACGAGGACGTTATTTGCTGAATTACAGTGCATTTGATTTATTATCATAGGAGCTATGACATGATAATGTTTGATGGTGTGGCAAATAGATCCCTCGTCCGGTAGCTCGGCAACGAAAGAAGAAAAATGGCGAACGATACTACCTACCTAGACTTTATAGAGCCTTCACTTTCTATGACGTAAGCAAAGAGGAGGAGTCACGCCGGGAATAACAGCGTCGCGACTATACTAATACTTCGCAAATGTTCAACTACAATAAGTTATCCATTTCAACTAACAGATAATGAATATCGTCTGTTAAACATTAGAAAGGTCTGCTGTCTTCTTTTTTCTCTCGACCAGTAGTTCATATTATGCAAATTACTTAAATAAATGAAAGTAGAGTTACTCTCTGGAATTCGATCAAAAATGATCATAAAAATCTTGCTTTAAGCAGATTATTTTCTGTACACTTTTGAACTCACCATCTTCCCAGGTAGACGTGAAGTAGTTCATCAGGGATTCCCCCCATGAACTCATACTCATACAATTCATCTGGCGTAAAATTTTGCAGGCAACTGTTTTTCATAGTTACTGAAAAATACGTGTAGCAAAAGATGTTTCATTTACATTTAACTTTTTATCAACTATATCTTAAATTCTACAGATAATTGTTCATAGTTACTAAAAAATACGTGTAACAAAATATGTTTCATTTACATTTAACTTTTTATCAACTATATCTTAAATTCTACAGATAATTTTTCATAGTTACTGAAAAATACGTGTAGCAAAAGATGTTTCATTTACATTTAACTTTTTATCAACTATATCTTAAATTCTACAGATAATTGTTCATAGTTACTAAAAAATACGTGTAACAAAATATGTTTAATTTACATTTAACTTTTTATCAACTATATCTTAAATTCTACAGATAATTTTTCATAGTTCCTGAAAAATACGTGTAGCAAAAGATGTTTCATTTACATTTAACTTTTTATCAACTATATCTTAAATTCTACAGATAATTTTTCATAGTTACTGAAAAATACGTGTAGCAAAAGATGTTTCATTTACATTTAACTTTTTATCAACTATATCTTAAATTCTACAGATAATTTTTCATAGTTACTGAAAAATACGTGTAACAAAAGATGTTTCATTTACATTTAACTTTTTATCAACTATATCTTAAATTCTACAGATAATTTTTCATGGTTACTGAAAAAGATGTAGCATTTACATTTAACTTTTTATCAAATATATCTTAGATTTTGCAGACAACCTTTTTACATAGTTACTGAAAAATACATGTAACAAAAGATGTTTCATTTACATTTAACGTTTTATCAAAGTCACCTAGATAGCAAAAGATATTTTATATATTAAATTTCTGTAATACAGTGGAATTTGCTTTTTCTTATGTTTAAGTGAATGAAATGAGAAGCATATGAGTGTAGATTTTGCATTTTTGTGCTTAAAATTGGTGATATGAAAATAACTGTGAGAAGAATGAAACATAAGTTTCACTGCATTCATAGATAACATTTTATATTTAAAAAATATAATAGTAGTAATCTTGGAAAGTTTCGGAAAAATCAACTAGAGTGATGAATAAAGATAGATAGATAGATTTTTTTTCTTTTCTTCTGAATATTAATTACGTACCATAAAGAACCGTCAGGGAAATACCCATGTACATATATTAGGAAGATCAGAATCCCTTTGGACTTATGAAGTCAAAGACTATAATTGCTTGGTATTACTATTTATATGAATAACTACTGAAATAAGTAAAGAAACCTAAAATTGTAAAACTTTATTAAAAACTTGAAAATTTTTAAATGTTAAAACTGTTAAAAAGGTAATATATGTTATGTGACACATGGTACCGGTACCGTTTCAACACCAACACATAATGTATATTATTTTTCAGTAGTTTTAACAATTTTAAAGTTGCAAGTTTTTAAGAAAATTATATAATTTAAAGTAAATGTTAAAGTGAATATCAAAGACAAATGTATAAAAATGAAGTAATCTTAATTGCCAATCCTGCACATAAATTGCAGTAAAGTTCTTGGTAGACATTTGAAAGTAGTTCAGCATCATGTATAGACGTAAATTGTATGAACTATTTTGGTTATAGTAAATCTGAAAATTTCCATTTTATATAAGCGAATTAAAATATATGTAGCATTAAGTTATTTTCGCTACATATGCAACATTAATCACTTTTATTTTTTTTTAATTGTGTGCAGTGTAATATGTCTGTCTTCCAGTTATGTGACAGAACTTGTACGTATGTATACATCTAAGACATAAGACACCATATCCATTGTTTTACCTGTGGGCAAGGTGTTCTGGATCTCTGAGGTGCAGATATATAAATTAGATTAGAAAATAAATAATACTTTACTTTCATACGAAGACAAATTAAGAAATAAGTGTCATAGAATAATAATGTTTCCTGAATATATTTTTTCTAAGTTTGATGAAATGGTGATTAATAAATGTATATAATTTATATGAAAAATATTTTTAAATGTATTTGCAGCTCAGAATGTAATAAGATTGTTGCATTTGTGTATATTTATGATATAATATTTAAAATATAAAATTGTAAGAAGATATTTATGAAATCCAAAATATGACTATAGTAAATTATAATGGAATAAAGGTATAAGAGAATTCTCCATATAATATATATTTTAATATATTATTTTATGTGTTATTATTTATTCCTCTGCAATTATCAAAAGCTAACCTTTTAGTGGCTTACAAATTCTTTGTCTATAAATTAAACACCCACAATACAGACAAAGGCGGCACTACATAAAGGAAAAATAAGCTGCCACCTAGGGCGTCATGCCTGATAAGGCCACGTGACTACGAGTATTTAAAATTTGATTTTTTATTCAGATACCTATGTTTCCTTTTATTTAGGCCTACGTATTATTTCTTTTTCTACTTCCACATTCTCATTTATTTTCATTCTTAATGGAATATAATAATAATTGACACCAGAATCTAGCTTTCAAAGTGCAGTTAACAATGCAGTCATTCATTCCTTCCACTCGATCGGCTTTCTTGGAACTCGTATTTCCATTTCTCCCGCTCCATGCACACATTCGATCAACAATGAGGAAATATTATAAATAATGATAAAACTGAAATAATTATCACAAATTGTTAAATTAAATTTGAAATGTTCAAAACACGTTATACAATGCCAATACATGTATATTTTCTTGAATTATAAAGTTTATAAATATTCCATTACCTAATAATGAATGTAAAATTACCTCACATTGTCACTCAATATAAATCCTAATGAGCCATATTTAGAATTATCTGAAAGTTAGAATTTATAAAACAGTTATATTACCGGTTGTTCTGTATGGTTGTGAAACTTGGACTCTCACTTTGAGAGAGGAACAGAGATTAAGGGTGTTCTTAGGAAAATATTTGGGGCTAAGAGGGATGAAGTTACAGGAGAATGGAGAAAGTTACACAACGCAGAGCTGCACGCATTGTATACTTCACATGACATAATTAGGAACATAAAATCCAGATGTTTGAGATGGGCAGGACATGTAGCACGTATGGGCGAATCCAGAAATGCATATAGAGTGTTAGTTGGGAGGCCGGAGGGAAAAAGACCTTTAGGGAGGCCGAGACATAGATGGGAAGATAATATTAAAATGGATTTGAGGGAGGTAGGATATGATGGTAGAGACTGGATTAATCTTGCTCAGGATAGGGACCGCTGGCGGGCTTATATGAGGGCGGCAATGAACCTCCGGGTTCCTTAAAAGCCAGTAAGTAATGAGCCATATTTATGTTAGAAGCAGTATCACAGTTAACATCTGACCGACAAGTAAGGTTCGTTCTTGCTATGGTAAAGTTCCGGTGTTTTTATTCAGTTATACTTTCCCAAGAGAATTATCTTTTTTCTTTTAGTTTACTGTGTTATGTTTTCGTTCTAATGTCCGGGAAAGAACGCGGCAGAGGTAGAAAATTCGAATCAGGCCATTTAAAAAGGAGAAAATGGGCAGCGACAGAGCAATTGAAGAAGCAGTTACTTATGCAATTCAATGTAATTCAAGATTTCAGGTCAGTGAAAAATAGAAAAATGAAATGATATTTAATTTCGTGTGCAAACTTTTAGTTCATTTAAAAAATATTAACCCAATAGATTGCTGTGATTTAGTGTCAGTATGTAAGAAGATTTTTTTGTAAGACTAAAAATGAAGGCATAGTCAGAATCCAGCTTCATAATATGGTGAGTAGTTTAATATACTACTTCTGTTGTTATTATTATTATTATTATTATTATTATTATTATTACTATATTATTATTAGTCCACACCTGTGGAGTAACGGTCAGCGCGTCTGGCTGCGAAACCAGGTGGTCCGGGTTAGAATCCCAGTTGGGGCAAGTTACCTGGTTGAGGTTTTTTCCGGGGTTTTCCCTCAACCCAATATGAGCAAATGCTGGGTAACTTTCGGTGCTGGATCTCGGACTCATTTCACCGGCATTTTATATTATTATTATTATTATTATTATTATTATTATTATTATTATTATTATTATTATTATTATTATTATATTTAATGTGTAGTATTTTTTTTTTTAGTTTTATCATTGTATATCCTTACTTGTTATTTAATATCTTTTATTATATGTTGGATATTGCTATTTATTTTGTTGGATTTGGTCAATGATTAATGTTGACTATTATATTGATTGTATTTCATCTCACTGCCATTTTCTATCATTCATTCTCATCATCATTCGTTGTTGTGTTTTGTATCTTGTGCTAAACTGTAATTGGCCTTGTGCTGTTGTTTTGCACGTTAATATTCTAAATAAATAAATTATAATATTGATGTGGGGCCTTGAATACAGGTTTGCCTAGGGTCTCGCAAATCCTAGTGCCGCCACTGAATACAGATACAGTTCTCACTATCTGTGTGTTGCATGTTCATGGATTTACTCATTTATGTGCGGCCATATATATATATATATATATATATCCTATACCTATACATTATAGTCCACACCTGTGGAGTAACAGTTAGTGCATCTGGTCGTGAAACCAGGTGGCCTGGTTTCGATTCCCGGTCGGGGTAAGTTACCTGGTGGAGGTTTTTTTCCGGGGTTTCCCCTCAACCCAATATGAGCAAATGCTGGGTAACTTTCGATGCTGGACCCCAGACTCATTTCACCGGCATTATCACCTTCATCTCATTCAGATGCTAAATAACCTAAGATGTTGATAAAGCATCGTAAAATAACCTACTAAAAAAAATATATATATATATGGAGAATCCACTGCAAGAATGATGGATGTCACTTTCTTGTCAAAAATGAACCAAGACTGTCAATACATAGCTTAAGACATATAGAATGTACATAGAGAGTTATATGGCATTATCACTGATAGTCATTGTCCAGTAATGATCGGAATATCACAGTTAAGCTTTGAGCGCTAAGCATTTCAAACTTCCAATTGCTTCTCCTGCAAAATGTATTCCAAATGACATCCATCATTCTTGCAGTGTATTTTTCATACATATACAGTATATACATACACACACAATATACAGACGTTTTAGGGGAAATCTGAAGAAAAACACGCATACGTGAGAAAAACTAAAGAACGTAACAAGAGTATAATACTATGGGAAACTCTGAAGGTTGAAAAATTAACAACACAATTATTATAAAATAAGAGATTACAAAGGTTTTGGGCACCTTAACGGAATGGAAAGTGAAAGGCTGCCAAAGGGAATATTAAATTTAAAAGTGAAAGGAAGACGATCAATAGGAAGACCACATGAAAGATGGATAGATCAAATTCAGAATAACTTAAAAGAACGGGGATACAAGTGGGATGAAATAAACAGGAAAAAAGCTTGAGTAGACAGAGATGAATGGAGGCATATTTGGAATCGACCTTCCGAAAGGAGGACGATGATGATGATGATGATGATGATGATGATGATGATGATGATGATCTTTCCCCATTAAAAAACCAATATAAATTGTGTATAAGAAATATTAAGGAAGATTTTAATACCAGTACAGATGAATGATATGTACTGTCACTTTCATAAACATAGCAGATGCAGAAAACTCCTGTAACACGACATTATTTGGGAAATGCGGTGCAGTCTTTGTTTAATTGTGTTTTATTTCTAATACGTAGAACAGTGATACATTATGCAAGTTTAAAGTAGCAGCATATTATAGAATTCTTCTCATCTAAGTCCAACAGATGATAATGTAGTAATAACACTAAGAATAAAATCTAAAACTTCGCATTGAATAAAACTCATATGTTAGAACCTACAAATCTCTGATATAAAGTGTGAAAATTTAGGCTATGCTATTGGATTGTACAACGACGCATTAGAACTTTAATCATTTATGTGCAGGACAGCAATATAAAGATTATAATTTCTTGTAAAATACAACTTCATGCTCTGTTTGCATATAAATGAATATACAATATTTACACATTCTATAATATAGAATAAAGGTCTTCCTTTGTTTTGAAATCATGCATTGGAGATTCAAAATGGAGAGTGAGAAATCCCTCTCTTTTCTATCAAGTTAAACAGTTGTTACGTGTGAAGTAATTTGATGTAATGGGAACGTTACTGTGCGTTTTCCTTGTTACAAACAGATATGTGTGAGAAAAAAAAGTGTGTTATCTAATGCTATCAGCAAATGCTCGTTAAGAATGCTTGGAACGTATTTTTTTCATACAAAGTATTCTTTACCATGGGTCTGTACTAAAATAACTTGTTCAAATAATACGTACATGTATTGTGATGTTATTTGTATAAAAAGAAGAATTCAAGAAATAATTTTATATTATCATCCTGTTAATCTTGTAAAATCCTCTGTGCTTCATGTTGTTACGGTTAATGAGGTTTTTCTGTACATAGCTGAATTTAAACTTAACAGTTTGTAAAATGTTACTTACGTTTTTTACACAATAAATAAGATTATTAGTTAAATAGTTACCAGTATCAGTCTGTTGTTATTTTCACTGATTTCGCCCTTTAATACAGTATTTATCAGAAAAAAGTGGTGTAGCGTCACTTTGGAACATTGAGAAATAATAATAATAATAATAATAATAATAATAATAATAATAATAATAATAATATTTATTAGCTGTATTAGACTTATATACGAGTTTCTAATATTGTCAGAATCTGAAAGGTAACTTACATAAAAATCTTATAATTAAAAATCATTAGATTGAAATTACACAAAAATTGGGAATAAGAGATTACAATGAACTACACATTCACTGAAATTATACCTTTATTATTATTATTATTATTATTATTATTATTATTATTATTATTATTCCATGTATTGTGGGTCCCTATCACCACGGCATGGCGCGTCCTCAGGTTGCGGATAGAGGAGACGGCCTCCAGATATGGAGGGTAGCTGCGAATATATTGAATAAGCAGTCGTGGACAGCCGATAAGGGGTGGTCCTCCAGCTTGGGGGTTGGGCGAAGGGCTAACAACCCATCACCGTAAAAAACAGCTTGTTACGAATCCCTACAATAAGCCTCGGAATAGGACTGATTCTCTGGCACGACCACAGCAAAGGAATAAGGTTTTGAGATTTGGCACTTGGAATGTAACTAGTCTTTATAGAACAGGAGGGGTAACATTAGTAACAAAAGAACTAGCTAGATATAAAAATTGGAGATTTATCCTTCGAAGAGGTGGAAAAATTCAAATATCTTGGAGCAACAGTAACAAATATAAATGACACTCGGGAGGAAATTAAACGCAGAATAAATATGGGAAATGTGTGTTATTATTCTGTTGAGAAGCTCTTATCATCCAGTCTGCTGTCCAAAAATCTGAAAGTTAGAATTTATAAAACAGTTATATTACCGGTTGTTCTGTATGGTTGTGATACTTGGACTCTCACTTTGAGAGAGGAACATAGGTTAAGGGTGTTTGAGAATAAGGTGCTTAGGAAAATATTTGGGGCTAAGCGGGATGAAGTTACAGGAGAATGGAGAAAGTTACACAATGCAGAACTGCACGCATTGTATTCTTCACCTGACATAATTAGGAACATTAAATCCAGACGTTTGAGATGGGCAGGGCATGTAGCACATATGGGAGAATCCAGAAATGCATATAGAGTGTTAGTTGGGAGACCGGAGGGGAAAAAGACCTTTAGGGAGGCCGAGACGTAGATGGGAGGATAATATTAAAATGGATTTGAGGGAGGTGGGATATGATAGAGACTGGATTAATCTTACACAGGATAGGGACCGATGGCAGGCTTATGTGAGGGCGGCAATGAACCTTTGGGTTCCTTAAAAGCCATTTGTAAGTAAGTATTATTATTATTATTATTATTATTATTATTATTATTATTATTTATTACCAGTAGTCCTGGAATACATGCTTTTAACTTTGTCCCTGTTGAAGCCAATCTTACAAATTGATTATTCTTGTTTAAATTATAAGTTAATCAAAGACAGTGTTACAGTTACAGAAAACTTAGTTATACAATTTTAAAATACTATTTCATAAAATCAATAGGTACTACTTTACAATGTCTTTAGTAATATAATAGCAATCATAGTTATCGACAGAGCCATTTTGTCGATTGTGGAGAGGTCGGATTTCTTTTCTAACGTGAAGTATACAGTGTATACACTTCACAATAAAGAGAGCATGAACTTAAACGGAAAGCTGTACCAGTTCTGTACAAAATTGGATTTTTCAAGGGGATTGTTCCACAAGCAATCATAGGCGGACTTAAGGGGGGGGGGAAGCACTACTCCCCCTCAAACTTGGCCGAACTCTTTTTTTTTTTCTATTAACGTTAGAATATATTTAATTCAAAAGATTTTTCTTGCTTTTGTTTATGTTTAAGTTTCTGTGTTTAAATTGACGAATTAATGTCTTCAGATCATGTGTCTGGACTATAATGTTTATTTTAAATTTTTGAATGTATAAGAATATCTATATCTCATTTGAGGAATGGAAGCACTGTAATGTTTTTTTTGTAACAGCCTGTATTAATGTGTTAGAACTCTGCAGATATTCAAGCAGCCACATGGACAAATATGAATAATATACTGCACAACAATGCATTAAAAAGAAAAGCGATCTTGGTATAATGTGTAAACAAGACGAGATTAAATCAAATAATTAGAATTTACATTTCATATGATATCTTGCTTTTTTAAATAAACAGATAAGGTAAATGTAAAATTGTTCCACCGCTGTGGAGTAGTAATGGTTAGCACATCTGGCCATGAAACAAGCAGGCCCAGATTCAAATCCTGGTTGGGGCTTTTCCTCAACCAATTGAAGCAGAATTACAGGGTAATTTTCGGTGTTGGACCTCGGATTCATTTCACTATCATTAATTCACATATCATCATCCATACAATAGCCTGGGTCAAGTTCACGGTGCGGCGTGCCGTACTTGTACAAGACTATGGCTGTTCGGCTATCCAATCATTCAAGGAATAGGAGTGGTAAGCACAATAAATCTCAGGGTGCAGTGCAAGCCTTCAGGTCCCTCCTCCCTACAAGAGGGGAAGAAAAAGTATAATTGTCTAGGCCTATATTTTGTGACAATTTTACTTTATTTTAAAAATACCTTTATTAAATGATCATATTCCCATATACTGTACCAAGGTCAAGCTATAACGGGGAGAGGAGATAAATGATGTCCCCCATAGTCTTATTATATATCGGGATTCTATGGTTTTGCTCCCCCCCCCCCCCCACCCAATGAAACGGTTCTCTCTCCGCCTATGCAAGCAATGGAACGAAATGAAACGTGTTTGATACAATAGTGAGCCTGGTGGAAAAGATGAGAATTACATTGAAGATAAAGCAATTTTTTTTTTATTTTATTTATAGCGCGTTATCTCCAGCCCAGACTTTTGAATCGAAGTGACGGATGCCAGCCATAACATTATTCTCTTTGTATAAACATAAACTCTATGACAATTTGAGAGACGAGAGGCCTTCTTTGTTCTCTGCCCTCTTGCGGTAGTAACTTTCACTTCTACTTCAGCGAGACAGTGACAGGTGACACTTGCGAGCAGATGGTGGGTTTGACGAAGTTGCAGTACGTTGATGTCAAAACTTTGGATGACTTCGAAAATAATAGTTGTTCGATCCATATAACTAAACACAGAGGTTAAGGGTCATCAGCATCTTTTGAAAGGTTGAGGTCGTAGGGGTCGCTACCGGTGTTTTGTGTGAAGTTTGTGTACCGAAGTTTTCATAAACAAGAAATAAAATGGAAGCAGCTGTCGTACAATTAGAGGAGTCGGTAGGTTCATATTTATTTTTAAATGAGACATATTTATAGCACAACTAAACCAATTGTGTGTAACTTCATAGAGACTGAATGTTTTTGTTTGCTGTCATGTTACAAAACCAAAATCAATAATAGTTGTCATTTTCTTTAAGGTTCAGAAAGCCGATAAGAAGCTGGATGTAATAGCTTGGAAGTTAGATCAGTATGAAAAGCAGGTTGTACATGTCGATGGCAGTGAACTTGCCACCGAGGTAAGTAGTTCTGTGTCAGCAATATTTGTGACCGAAAAAATACAGAGATGTAGTGGTTATGTATGTATTTAGGTTAAGATTATATTGAATACATGTAAACACCACTGCATAAACTTGCAGGACACGGCAAATCACTTACACAATTTAAATTCTGTGAAAAGACTCATAAATAAAGTAAAAACATAAAGTGAAAGAGCACTGTTATTCATTCACTATTATACATAGGCCTATGTCCAGTATCCACCACGAGAGCACAATATTATAAATAGTAGAATTGTTACAGAATATATCCGAAACATATATGCTATTTTCAATCTCTTTATTCATTCGACGTAACCTTTAAGGGGTTGCGAAAAATGCGAAGAAACTGTAGTTCTAGTTAATAATAATAATAATAATAATTTAGCCTATTTATTCTGGCAGGGCTAAGGTCAGTAGACTTCTCTTCCGCCCAGCCAGGCTTTAATTATGTAACAATTATAAAATAATAATTCCTTTTCACAGTCAAAGTTCTTTAGCCAAGCTTTGGTTTCAGTGCTCCATGTCATAGAAAAATAATTGAAACAAAAAAAAATCCTATAAATGACTTAACACACACTTAGTGAAAAATGCATACTATAGTCCTATGATTGATGAATATTCTTTCAATAATTAATAGTATATTTAAAAAGTCAAAGTGATTCAAAACTTTTTTTGAGCAGTGTATTAAAATTCACATGAAATAAAACCAGCTTATGCCTACTTTGCCTCTTGGCAGGGGACTTGTGAGGTTCAGATCTATCTCGGACAGTTGACTAAACAACAACAGTAGTTCTTGAGACTTCTTTCCAATTCACCAGTTCTTCAATGTTGAGATTCGAAGATGATGTTGCCATAAGATTCTGATCAGTGATTGCTGAACGGTAGGGACCAATGGCAGGCTTATGTGAGGGTGGCAATGAACCTCCGGGTTCCTTAAATGTTATAGGCTAAGTAAGTAAGTAAATAGGGCTATGTGTCCACTAAAACAAAATACCGAAACAGAAAAAATGCAGAAGTAGAACTGAGATTACAACTTTCCGCCATAAAACCAGATTGCAGACTTAAAAAGCAAACACATTCGTCCCACTAAACAGAATTATTGAGATACTAGCTTTCACTTGGCTGTTAATTATTAAATACTAATAAAATATTACAAGGGTTCCCAGTTACACCACAATTTACTATATACAGTCACGAAGCTTGAGTTTTGAGGGTGCTAGAAACAATAGACTGTGACGGTTCTATTTTGCATTGCCTGTAATGAGGCGATATTAGCGATCCTAGTGGTGAGCAACTATCTAATGTTCGCATATTTACTACGTATTGAGCTTCGCGACTGTATATACTAGACTGTGGTTACACTTTAGGTTAAAGAGGTTTCGCGGTGGAAAAAGTTTGAGAAACACTGCCATAGTGTATGGGTACATACCACAGTCTAGTATATACAGTCGCGAAGCTCAGTACGCAGTAAATATGCAAACATTAGGTAGTTGCTCACCACTAGGATCGCTAATATCGCCTCATTACAGGCAATGCAAAATAGTACCGTCTATTGTTTCTAGCACCCTCAAAACTCAAGCTTCGTGACTGTATATAGTAGACTGTGTACATACTGTATGACGACCATGATCGCGATTAAGTCGATAATTTCAAGTAGAGACTGTAGTCTTCCACTGGTATTAGCGTTTAATTAAGGAATTGATGAGAAGGACATAGGCTAATTTGTTTTGTGAGGGGACAGCCTATACATTCACTTGTCGATGGCTAGCTCCATAGCTGACGAAAGCAATCCTGCAAAGGCTAATGTGTTGAACGCAGGGTAGTAGGCTACTAACTGCACATGTGGTACACAGGACCTCTCACTCTTCCTCTTTGCATCTTGCCCCCCAAAGAAATAGCTCAGGAAGCGAGACACAGGAAGTATTTATTATTGCTTTTCACTCATTGTTAGTAGTTTTTGCTAACTCCTCAAGTCAAATCAAGGCGTTCTAAATAATTTTCGTCGAGAAATGCGCTATCAGCTAAAGTAAATAATTACTGAAGATTTTGTTTTTCATTCTGTAAAATTTCCGTGTCTTCCCTAATCGTTTGTGGATGTTCTCCTAACATATTCACGTCATCCACATAGACTAGCAGGTGATGTAGGTTAAATAATCAAGTAAACAATGTGTTCAGTCCTCTGACTGAACTCTTACTTTTTTCGACCCCGACAGTATTAGAGCATTCGAGGCCTAGGGGTTCATTTCACTTTCCTTCCTACCCTTCCTATTTTTCTGTTCCTAGTGCTGACCTGCTATGGCACTAAAATCGTCCTTCAGTGGCTTAAGTAGGGAAAGCTGACGATCAAAAAGATATCCCAACTAGGTCCAATGGACCCGTCGACCAACAGCAGGTGTGGTGGAGGACACAACATCTGCTGTTGGTCGACGGGTCCTCCAGACATTCTGGGGGTTGTGTGTGAATGAAGTAGCCACCAAAACGTCAAATCTGCTTTACAGGGAGCTTTACCTGAAAGACTAGATTTGCATAATATATACGTCACTGTGTACGTTAACAGAAAACCACAATTCCAAGTCACACAGAGATTGTGTGCACTCGATGTGGGTCTCTGGCATTTCGTCAGCCCACGCGAGTTGTGTGGATATAAAGGGAAGAGTTGAGACGGTGTCGGGTGGAGTTCCCGGGTAGCTCAGTTGGTAAGAGCGCTGGTACGTTCAACCAGAGGTCCCAGGATCGATACCCGGCCCCGGAACAATTTTTCCCTTGAAATTATTCAAATCTGCTTTACAGGGAGCTTTACCTGAAAGACTAGATTTGCGTTAATATATGGTGTTCACTTAAATCGGCTACAACTTGCCATTTTCACTCCATACAATCTCAAGGGAAAAAATGGAACTCTCTGCATCATAATTCACAGTTGATTCCTGATTTACCACGAAAATTGTCTGTAGCTGCATTTAGATTGGCAACAGGCCATGATTGTTTGGCCAAGCATCTGCATAGAATTGGAATATATCAGTCCCCTAACTGTCCGTTGTGCAACTCAAACCAAGAAATGGATTCAGAACATCTCAAAATCTGTGCGTCAGTGGCCAACCATGACAATATCTTTGAAAAATATTGGAGTGCAAGAGGTCAAATGACTTTATTGTCAAATGCCTGGCATTAGAAAACAATAACAACAATGTGTTTACAATTAATAATTTTCCTCCCGTCCAGCAGGTATCTGTGTTGAAGCTCCTCCGGAGTGTGAACCAAGTACGAGAAGAGTATGAAAATCTGCGAAGAGAAATTTCTGAGGTACAGCAGTTGCAGAAACAATTGTCTGATTCATTGCGTCTGCAGCTGCGTCAGGTGCAAGGAACATTCGGTACCCTGCGAGACAAGATCATTCGAGGGAAGTCAACAGAGCAACTAGACTAATCCTTACCCACGTGATGTTGTTGTTGTGGAGGCTCCTATGGATGCCAAGTGTTTGGAATGAATCTCAGTGTCTATATGATGCTGCTAACTATTCTGAATTTGTTTAATTAGTTCTACATTCTCTATTGATTTATTAGGTATGGCATGGCATTAAGGGACTATAGGCACATTAGTTGTTGAGAATGGATGACATTGATATGCAAAAATGGCCTTCCTGAAAATATTAAAGAGATCGTGGTCAAGATGTCTTTATTGGATTAATTTAAAACAGGGCAGGAGTCATACTCAGATTCTAATTTTGTATATATTACATTATGATGTGCCAAAGATGTACAATTAAATTTTTCAAATATAATAATCTTATAGAATTGTTGCAGATAAGGTTAAAACTTGGCAGTAAGTTCCTTTGGAAAACAGTACAGTCATTTCTTGATGTCATGTTACTGATTGGCCTCATCTTTGAATGTTATTAATTGTAGTGGTGTTTGAAACCATGTTTTTGTCTTCCAACTCGTCTTCCTTCTCTTTAAAATTGTTGAGGTCCCTATTGTGGTTTCCCAGTACAACCCTACTTGCTTTGCAGACAAATTTGAGTTGGTGTATGAATGTGCTGGTGACATCTGAAAATTTCTAGCTGTCGTCCATAAGAATTGTCTGCCATAGTACAAGTCTGAAAGAATCTTGTCTGCAGTTATTGTTGGACTATCGGATCTATGCCCCTTCAGCGCTGTCGTCGTTCTTGGAAAAGTTAACGCCTCTACTCACCCCATTCCACCCGTTTCTCTCCCACTACGTCAAACAGCAGGCCACGAACCTTGCCGAATAGGGATGTTGCCAAACTTCCGTTAAACAGTATCATGTCTCTTGAATATTGCTTATAAGACAGTAAGGTTAATTATTACTTATTCATAATTTAATTTAAGTAGGTCTAATGACGCTGATTGACTTATGCAAAATGCTATTACTTGCTTAATAATATTTCTTTCACCACTCTGTGCTACAGTATTCATGTTGAGTTGACAACACTGGACTGCAAGTGCAAATAAACTGTCCCACAAGAAGGCCCAAAATTGTGAGTAGTGGGGGAGAGAAGGAGAGAGGGATAGAAAAGAGAGAAATAGGAATACAGGGAGAGAAATGAATTGCCGAGGCTGAAAAGGAATTAAGGTTCTGTTCGCATATCTTACGGGGGCACAGATCCGATGGTTGGACTATATAAGCTACTTTCAAGACCTGATTTTGATGTTGACATAATTAATTGTTGCTGTTCATGTCACTTGAACCAGTGTCTGTTCCACTGAAGAAGCTGTTATAGCTTGGAGTGAATTCTTTTGTGTAATATTTATGGTACTTAGGTGTATTTTGAAATAATCAGAAATCAATCAAATTCTAAAGCCGCCAACTCCGGGTTCATTTCCAGTGAGATGGCAGCCCTGATGTTTTCTCTTAATAACAACGTCTTCTTCTGTACGGCCTTGTACAACACTATAACTTGCTCAATTGACTAAAAGTATTCCTTAAATAATAATGTATCATTCCTGTTTACTTATTTTGTATAAAAATATCACCATTCACTTCTACTTGCACAATAGCAGATGTCAATTGTACCATTAATATTAATAATATTAATAATTAAAAAAATATATTGTAGCAGAATTTTTTGGAATATTTTTTCAACATTTCACCTCATTTTACCTCCGAATGGCTGTTACTTTTTCTATGTCACGGTGGTACATTGAATCGTAAACATTGACAAAAGCAAATATGCTGTTAAGAGATGTTTTGAAAGCTGTGACTTTTTTGACACATATAAATTTGCACAACATTAAAATAAAAATAAGATTTTGGAAGTATTTAAAAATGATGTTTCTATGAGCATTTATTGTATGAAGTAGCTGTAAATACTTCCGAACAATGTTGTGTGTATTCAGTGTTACGTGTAAAATTATGTGTTGTTACATTAGAATTAATTTAGAATTTTCTGTAAGGAATATTTAACTATACTGTTGGGATCTTTTTAAACATGATTTTCACGGGTAATTGAAGACTGGAATCAGAGCGTGCTTGGTTCATTCATTCCCAGCAGTCTTGTTAAAGAATATTCCATTACATCATAAATGTGGGTACATATCATTCTTAATTGATACATACATTTAGCAGTTTTCTATTATTTAATTTAATAGTGTTATAAATTGTAAATTGTGTTGTATTAATTGTTAAAAATAAACTTTATAAGATGTCCTATCAAAAGATACAATAATACCCACAATAACTAAAATTCCATTGCTCAAATGTTGATATGGTGATAAAGTTCGATATGTGTTCCCTCTGCCATGTGAATTAAGCTAGTGTGTTAATTGTATCTGTATTTATACTTCAATAAATATAGACTCTTTGGTGAACGTTGTTTTAATTGAAATACAGATATTCATAAAATATTTACCGTTTTCCCTACCATATACCATAGTCAAAGATAATCAGGGACAAGTTGACACATCTATTCAACAGCCATCAGCTTCAATTGAGGGGTGGTCTGCAATAACAAGATAAGTGTAAGAAGTGAGTTTTTGGCAGCAAGTAAAAGTAACATTGTTTTCATTAACAAAGAAAGGCCTTTGCAAATCCGCGTTTTTGAATTAGTATTATTGATAGTTTATATGTATAAGTTTCATGTCTTATTCGTAAAAATCTCGTTATTGAATTTTTTATTTTGATGCATTAACAGTAAACTATGAGATACAACTTGCCTAGTTATTTCATATCCATGAGAACATTGCAGATTCTTTCTAAGGTTGCTAAATGTAATAAGGATTAAAATGTAATGCATGAACATAAAATAATTTGAATTGAACTTTATTTTCACAATACAAGTTAAGTATACAATACATGATATAAGAGAATAGAACTTGTGCATTTTCTTGTACATCCCAGTACTTTTAGGTAGTGGGGGAAAAAAATATGACTTCTCAAAATCAAAATAAATCCAAAACAATGGTATCACCTTATGAGTATTATTACAGTATTGTTTTCAAAACGTTTTCTTCACATTTATTTCATCACTTTACGAAGGATTTCAGTATTCCAGCTTGGATTCATCATATTCAGAATCTAGTGCTTCTGATCTATGTACAGCTTCGAAAAGCTTCTGATAGTACTGCCCATATTGCAATCAGGGGTTTACCTCTCTGATGATGAAACTTTTCATATTGATTCACTAAACTAACAAGAAAAGCAGTGCTGATTTGGCGTTCTGTTCCCACTTCACTTTTTAGATTACATTCAAACAGGAGTAGTCTATTGATATCAATCTGGGTTAGTGTATTGCTTGAAGGTGGAAATGGTATTGCTTTTTCTCTGCATTTCTCTTTCAGATATGGTGCTTGATTATAGGCCAAAATTGTTATAATTTTAACAAATCACAAAATAAAAGTTTATAACTATTTCATTGTTTGTATAATAATCCGTGGTGCTACAGCCCTTCAAGAGCCCAGACCGATCAGCCGGCTGCTAGTCTCACGTTCACATGCCGAAGCAGAGGTGGACGATCATCCAAACAGAATGGAGGTACTGGTATCGTATAGTTAGCACAATGATCCCCCAGCCATTATAGCTGGCTTTCACAATCGGATTTTGCTACCTATCGTAGCTCCCCAAGTGCAATCGCCAATCACGATGCTGGGTGGCCACCGGTTCCATACACTGGCCGAAATTTCATGAGAAAATTTCTTCCCCCATGAGGACCTGAGTCAGCGCGCATTCCGTAATGCGAGTCCTAGGCGCGGGACGGAATGCTTTATAGTAACACTAATAAAACACTATTAATAAATAAATAACACACAAATTCTCAACTTTCACTTTTTTTTTTTACCAATGCTACCAGGTTGTCTCTTCGACATTTCTGGTCTTCTCTTCTGGCAGTGGCTTAGTTGTAACACACTTCTGAGGTTGGGGTGCCTGGAAGGCAGAGTTACACTGCCCCGATGATAATGATATGATGATTATGATTATGTGGTGCCAGGAGAGGTCTTAAATCTAAACTTAATCTAAATTCCAGACCATGGACGAACACAGGAATAATCCCCTTTAAGGAAAAATACCTATGTTCTGACCGGGAATCGAACCCAGGACCTCATAAACTATAGCCAGAAGCTCTGACCACTAGACCATGAGGCTGGTCACTTTCACTATCTCAGTTCGAATTTCGCGGTTGCCAATTCCTTTGACCATTCGTACGTAGTCTGTTTTCACAATCACGGCTACAGTGATCTATTACAGTTTCACATGTGATCAGGGCTACAACCATGAGACCGTTTTACGATTGGCTATCCTGAGAAATATTGATCCAACCACAGGATTCACAGCATCCACCAATCCGCATCAATTCAGGAAGTTCTTGCAGGCAGTCTGCTAATCTGCTTGTCGTTCGTTCAATTTCCTACTGTCAAGTGCGTCAAATGTCGTGCGGCGGAATGTGTGGAAAGCTGTCATTTGAGGCTGTACTTAATATTCGTTCAGAATTGAAAAATTGTAAGAGATAGATAAGTTTTCTGAATGTTAAACAACATGGGGACAAGAGCAGCAGCATGTAAGTTGAAGGATCTTAACATTATGTTTTAGAATTAGAAACGAAATCAATTTGCTATAAAATAAGCTGAGACCGGGATTTGTACTGAACCCGTCCATCTTATTACATCTTTCCATCACATTTCATGACAACTTATTGAATCATCTATATGTCTTAATATCTAGAGCGTGGATATACACTAACTTATGCTGGATAAAAATACATTGTAGAGAAACCGCATCACAGCTCTGTCTTCTGTTACCCAGACAACTTATGATACTATCGGCGATATGAAGCAGTGTCAGTAGTTCGTCACATAAATTATTTTAAAATATTATCAGATATAAGCACTTCGGGTAAACTTCGCTAAAGCGGTAAATAATTATGCCCGCTGCTAGTATCTACGTAAAAGACGAGTTATTTTCCATAAAACAAAAATACAACGCCAAAGCGACCATAATTATTTGCCGCTTCGGCGAAGATTTCCCCATTTTAAACATTATTCGCCCAGATTAAGGAAGGAAGCGCTGAATTGAAGCAACAGCAACTCAAATTATTATCCGAATTGTAGACTTTTACTCAGAAATAACTTGATACAAGCATTACCTCCTGCAAAAGCCGTAATATTTGCTATATCTGCACTAATATTTGCTATATAAGGATTTGCAGTGCTGACATCCACTCCTTCACAGTTTCACTTGGACATTGTTCATTTTATTTCGTTTTCTTTCCTTTTAGTTTTTATCGCCATTGTACGGCCAATGACTCTAGTCAAGTGCCACTGCATTGAATAAAAAAAAAAAAAGGATTGTACTTCCCAAAGCAGCAAGATTTAACTGAAATATATAACCAGTAAAAGCTGGTAATTCATCACAATTTTCAGTAAAATAAAGTATTTAATTTTGTATCCCTTTGGTAAATCAAAATAGGGGAAAAGTTTAGTGTCAGTCTGATTTCAAAGACTTATTCACGAGATCTTCCGTTTGGCACAAAAATCAGCACTCTAGCACATCAGAGTCGCGAGATATAGGCCTAATGCCCAGAAATTTTCGCGCACGATCAAAATGGCCGCCAGTCGCCGCGGACTCCATGCTAGGAGCAAGATCCGGACTGTAGGGTGGATGATCAAAAACCTCCCACCCAAATTCATCCCGGGTTGCAGCAGCAGTGTGAAGGTGGGCATTGTCATGGAGAAGCACAATACTGCGAGAAAGCATTTCACGCCTCCTGTTTTTGTGCATATTTTTTAAACTAAGTTTTTTTCTGAGTGATTTCCCATGGATTTAGTAGAGCCATTCAGTATTATCTGTTTTATTACTGATGATTTGTATATTAAGGGGGCATATACGATGATAATGCACCTTTTAAAGTTGAAAAAGTGTTTTTTAATGGACTTTGCTTAATATTATGACGAAAAAAAATGTAAATATAGGCCTATATTTAAAATTCTTTTCGAGTTATGACTTAAAACGTGAGACTGTGTCAATTGACTTGGTCATTTAAATATGGAAAAAAAAAAAAAACTTCTCACTTTTGGTAAATTTGTTGCTCATTTCCTGTAACTTAAATTTTTCAACTCCATTTCCCTCAAAACATTCACAATTTTGTAGATAATTTCATGAAATGTTGTATGCAAGTTTATTTCATAGTGAAGAACAAATTGTACCTTTAGCACTGTTTTATCATTTCAAGTTCTTTTTTACATTAATAATTTTTATGTAAGAAAATTAAGTTTTACACTCCATGGAAAAAAAAATGACGAAAAAATATTTCTTATTTATATATTTAATTGATAAAGGCAGAATTTGTTAACACACTCATTATGAATAAAACAGAGAAGAAAGCATTACAAATATTCAGAATTGTACAAGATATCAAAGAAACCAACTTTGCCTACACAAATTGCACCTCCCAATTTAAAAATATAATTATCCTTAAAAATAAAACTTTCTTTGGATTCTAAAAATTGCTAACTAATCTAGAAGTATAGTCTAATGACTATACCAAATTGTAGCAGTAAATTAATTCAGAATATGGAAATTATTTTTTACTTTGTTACTTAAGTTAATGACTCTGTATGAACTACGAGGTTATTTAGCATGGATGGGATTGGTGATCGCAAGATGAGGCCAAGGATTCCCTTTTTTTTAGTAGGTTATTTTACGACTCTTTATCAACATCTAGGTTATTTAGCGTCTGAATGAGATGAAGGTGATAATGCTGGTGAAATGAGTTCGGGGTCCACCACCGAAAGTTATCCAGCATTTGCTCATATTGGGTTGAGGGACAACCCCGGAAAAAACCTCATCCAGGTAACTTGCCCCAACCGGGAATCGAACCTGGGCCACCTGGTTTTGAGGCCAGACGCTCTAACCGTTACTCCACAGGTGTGGACGATTCTCTATAGATTACCTGACATTTGCCTTACGGTTTGGGAAAACCTGGAAAAACCCAACCAAGTAAACAGCCCAAGTAGGGATTGAACCCACACCCTAGCACAACTTCGGATTAGCAGGCAAGCGCCTTAGCTGGCCGAGCTACACTGATGGCTGAAATTGAATTTTAAATTGTACTAAATTTATACTGCGAAAAGTTGCACACCCCCTCAAATTTTTAGCGCAAATGCAGTTACTATTATTATTGTCGTTAAAATCTAACGTGTAATATTTTGAAAAAAATATTCACAATATACTTCTGGTCCAGGCTATCTGCTATTGCTTTGTGCATATATAAGTTAAAGTTTTCTCATCTTGATTGAAATATGCACGTTTTTTCTCTGTACTTTTGTTTGTGAGAATGTAAATAGTAAAATATTAACCGAATTAAGAACGTAGGACTGAGCAAGGTGACTCATTGATAACACATTATATTCACTATATACTATAACCTCCTGAGTCCTGAGACATTTGTTGTTTTATTTTTAAATTTCAATATAATTTTACACTTCAAAAAAAGTCACTGACATGAAGAAAAATGCTGAAAAAATTCTGCAGGATACAGTTACGGCACAAATGCAGGTATATTATACTATACTTAGGGTCTCTGCACATACATCTTATATCAAAATCATGTGTGAAGTATAGTATAGTATACTATACTCTCAGGACTTAGGAAGATATAGACTTACATTCGGAAAGACTCGTGTTTGATACCCAGTGCCGACCAATCTGGTCGAGGTTTTTCCGTGGTTTTCCTGGACTATATATATAAGGTAACTAATTTTCAGTTAAATAAAAGTGAATGCTTGATTGGACCCCAATTACAACGGAATAATAGACACCGTACAACAGAAACAAGCATTCAGAACAGTAAGCTAGACAGTCACGAATTAACAAGCTTCTATAAACTAAACAGTCGCCATATGATTTAAGAGTTAAAGTGACTATAAATAATTACAGATAAAAAAAGTCTTACAAAATACGTCTTAGATAAAATAGGCACTAATGGCATAATTTAGTATGTTTAATGTTATTTTTATCTCTAAAATAAAAACAATTACAGTGAAACCTGTTCAAATCGGAACCTGAATAATCCGGAATCCTGTCTATTTCGGAACAATTTATTGGTCCTGGCGAAATTTGTATATATTATGTGTAATTTTTCCTGAATAAAACGGAAACTGTCCAACGCGAAAACGGAAACTGTCTGCTACTGTTCAAAACGGAAACAATATTTTGGACACTATATTTTGAAACAACATGTAATTTCAAGGAATATACGAAATATGTAGGTCACTAAGATAAAAACAAGTTTCTTTGCAAAATTCTAGAGGGTACGAGGGTGTTGGCCTGTCGATCATAAATTTTATTACCCTGTTGACTAGGCAGACGAGTCCCTTCAGAGATTTTCAATGCCTCACACCCGTATACTGTCGTAGCTAAACAGAGCGCAAGTGTAGTGATTTCCAGGTAAAAAAAAAGTTGCATAAAATGTGGCATTAACATTAAGTGATGAAGTAAAAGTTATCGAGATAAAGGAAAATTAGAAATAAAGTCTATGTGAAATAATATAGAAGTACAGTTGTGGAAAACTCAGGTGTGACACTTTAAAAAATAAAGATCATAATGAGTGAGTGGTGTGTGGTCAATATTGGCGACACAAAAGGAACCAGAAAGCAACTGTTTATGTGAAAATAAATGAACTGTTGTGGGAGTGGGTTCTTCATGACCTTTCAGAGAACAAGCCAATTTCTGGATCTATTCTGCAAAGCAAGCTATTGAACTGGGAAAGAAATTAAATAAAGCAGAATTCAAGGCTTCTAATAGATGGCTCCTAGTCCAATTAATTAATAATGTGCAGTGATATGCAGTACAGTATTAGAGTATAGTGTTAGATATTAAATAGAATGAGATTAGTAAACTTTAGTAATATTTAATGACTAATGAGTGAGTTATGATAATATTTATACAGAAAATGAGATTTTAATCAAGATGATTCACCAAAGTAATGAGCGACAGAAAGCTGATTTAATGTGATGAGTGTTAAATGGAATATTTTGTACTTCTTGCAGTTTGCGGCATGCCATTTTGTTTTTCGTGTATATGAATGACAAAATATTCCATTTTAAAGTCACACCTGAATAATATGGAAACCTGTCCACAACGGAAAAAAAATTAGGACCATGTCATTTCCGTCTTGAACAGGTTTCATTGTATTATGAAAATGTTACCTTAATGGTTTAATTTTACAGTTACAGCGAAGATACGTAACCTTCATGATTATCAGTTACGGTTACTACACAACATCATGCCAGTTCCCTCAGGAGTTGATGTAGCAAACACGTTGAAGTATTTCTCTCAGATGTTACTAAGTAAGTACACACACCACTTAAAAGAAGATTTTCCATAACAATTTTACAATCTACAAATGATATCTTTCCATTTTGTTATCGGTATTCGTATGAAATTTAGTTACGTCAACTGGTGACATTTTCGGAGACAGACACTTTATTAAACATTATTACTAGAACAGAGAGAAAACATTGTCGTAATAAGATTTTTTCTGAAACCACATTTATTGTATTTTATCAGCTGTGTTGAAAGATGTGCCGAGCTCTCCAATTGAAATGTTGAAGATGCAAGAGAAAGACACTGTTCGCCTTGGATTGTACCCAAATCTTGACTACAAAGGTCTTTATAATGCCATTGTTCAGTTGATGGATGTTGTGCCGCTTATTCAATATGGACTGAATGGTTTGTATTATCAGAATACATAAGTTGTGTAATCTAAAGTGATACTAAGGAAATAGATTGTTATTTGTTTATATTTGAGTTCAGATTATTTATTCTCTGTACCGGTACAATCTTTTTTTTTTTTACTTATTTATTTTTTTATAATAATAATAATAATAATAATAATAATCATTTAACATATATTGTTGTTAAGATATAAGTAAAACATAAATATTCCGCCTGACCGGAGAACAGGAAGTCGCAGGTTCGATTCCCGCTCGAGGCTGTGAAATTTTTCTTTCATACCATGGCATGATTGTGACTATAATAGTATTTAATTCATAAATATTCTCTGTATATATAAAAAAAAGCTATTCCCCGAAATTAAAAATATGAGTTTACAATCTCTGGTAATATAACTTCGATCAATATGATATTAATTAATACAATCCGAACATAAGAGATTACATAATAGAAAAACTAAACATAATCACAAGAAAAAAAGGAACACAACACAAGCACATGAACACAAAAAAATACATCAAACTAACATATGAAAATAAAAAACACCTACAAGATTGCGTCCCTATTAAAGATATTGAAATACAACAATGCATACAGAATACACAATGTTCTTTAACCTTTAAGAGCCGAGCTACCATTATAGTGGTATAGCTAGTATTATGGTCATGACGTGATATAGTTATGTTGTTGTTTTCTAATGCCAGGCATTTGACAATAAAGTCATTTGACCTCTTGCACGCCAATATTTTTCAAAGATATTGTCCTGGTTAGCCACTGACGCACAGATTTTGAGATGTTCTAAATCCATTTCTTGATTTGAGTTGCACAATGGACAGTTAGGGGACTGATATATTCCAATTCTATGCAGATGCTTGGCCAAACAGTCATGGCCTGTTGCCAATCTAAATGCAGCTACAGACGATTTGCATGGTAAATCAGGAATCAACTGTGGATTATGATGCAGAGAGTTCCATTTTTTTCCCTTGAGATTGTGTTATCAAATTTTGTTTGTTGAAGTCTAAGTATGTAGATTTAATAAATCTTTTCACAGAGTAATACGTAGATTTAGTAACAGGTCTGTAAGTAGCAGTGCTGCCCTTCTTTGCTAAAGCATCCGCATTCTCATTTCCCAGGATTCCACAATGGGATGGTATCCATTGGAATACAATTCTTTTATTGAGTGTTATTAGTTGAGGGAGCATCTTATTTATTTCTGCTATTTGAGATGAAGGTGTGTGTCTAGAGACTATTGATAGAATAGCTGCTTTGGAGTCTGACAATATAACTGCATTTTTAAATTTATTGATGTGGCAGAGAAGATTCCTGAGACTTTCACTTATTGCAGTGATTTCTCCATCAAAACTTGTTCCATATCCGAGACATCTATAAAGTGAGAAGTTATACATTGTGATATAGTTATAGATTGTATATTATATATAAAATACGTTGATATCCTTTGATTTTATATAACATTAAGGACACTGCATTTGATTAAAATAATAAAAAAAAATTTGCAATGTTTTCCCCCCCCTTAAAAAAAAAGGAGCAAAATCATTTCAACTGCAGTCAACTGAAACCCCATCAGCTTCCATGCGCACCATTACACCGATTGTTTTATATGGGCCCTCCCCATCCTTTACCACAGGCTCAATTGACTGCAGAGGCCAGGATGCGAACCTGCGGTCTTAGGCACGATATGCTGGCCGGACATATCTTGTGTGTCTTAAACTGCTCGGCTAACAGACCCAACACGAATTTACCCGATTATGCAGGTATATGAACTCCTGCTTACGAGTTAGAAATTTGCTTGCAATAGTGGTATAAGTCTTCTGGCTTCTAAAGGTTAAGATAACATGCAATCGTTGTAATGACTTCTACATGTGGAAAACTGGGATATCTTTTCAAAACGCGATACAAGAAATACATCACAGCCATAACTAAATTACACAACAATTCAACCTACACAGAATATATCACAAACTGCAACCACAACAGCAATATAGAAACAGACATGAAAACATACACATTGAACCAAAAAGCCTGAAACTCAACACACTAGAACATTGTGAGTACAAAATTTATAGCAACACAAAAACACATCCTCAACACTCAACTGAATTTCAGAACATACACACTTTTCGGCACCACATTACCAATCATAAGCACATCCCACTAAGATACAAACAGGAAACCGGAAGATAGCGCAAGACCTCACTAGAATTCAGAAGATGATGCAAGTCACATCGAAACTAGTCAATTAACGTCAAATACAAACATAATTTACATTGACATAGTTAAGTTTTAAAAGTTGTTTATTTAAATAACTTAACAGATCATTAGTGGTATTAATTAATGTTATGGTGTACCTTTAGCAAACTGGTTAATGTGTTGGATATCCATTGCAGAGTCAGATTGTCAAAATTTTAGTAAAAAATGACTTTGATAAAGTTGATTTTGTTGGAGCACTCCCATTTCCCCGCCATTTATTCCACCATAAAACAAATGAGTTAACAGATTTTGGCTTTCGTTGATTTTTCGTGTGGAATGTTTTTTTGAAATCTGTACACCGGAGGTAAAGGACACTATGTCACAAGTATTGAATTTTACAGGAGAGCTAATTAAAGTTTTTTTTTTTTTTCGATCGTTTCACTTGCGCGTTTTTCAATGAAACGTCTTTTAAACAGTTATGCAAACATTTTACGCCTTTATAACACCCATTTTTCAACTTTTGATTCTTTTTATTTGCTTTTGAAATATTGATCTTAGTGCCTTTTACCTCGATATCATGATGGCACATAGTGCCCTTTACAACTGACTAAATCACTTATTGGCATCCGTAGGAGATAGTGCTTTGCACCATTGCAAAGAGCGTGAAAAATAAAATAAAAATATGCCAACACTTCAGTTGCGTAAAAAATGGAGCTCCAGTTTACAGAAATATAAAAAGACTAAATGTGTCTGCCAATTAAATTATCTTCTTTTTTCTAGTGGGAGCTTTAATGCAAATAATAATAATAATAATAATAATAATAATAATAATAATAATAAACTTTTCCATGCTTGTTTGCAGGATTTGGTCAAGCTATGCTACAGTGTTTGGGCTGCCTTCTTCCTTTCCTCGATCACGAAATGATTGATACACTTCCATATCTAACAGCTTCCATGATGGCTGTTATGCCTAGTTCACTACATCAAGAAATTGTTAATTCTCTATGTTTTTATATCCTTCCATTTACTATAAGTAAGTTTATCATTTTACTTCAAACAAATGCATGGAATAATTTATTATCGTTCTATAGACTATTTTTTTCTTAGTTTTCTGTACACAGTATCTTAAAAGGTACTTGAATGTTAGGAATATTTGAACATATAAATAATATATTATAGTCTCGTTCTAACCCAAAAAAAAAGAGTTAGTTTTCGAGCTTAACTTGAAATAGTAAATCATCCCTTTCATTTGGCCTTTCGAAAATTCAGAAAATGGCATCATTGCTTTTTTATGGAGTCAGTCAGCTTCCTCCTTTTTAACAGTTATTTCTGCGGATTTGTAATATTTTTTTTTTATAGTTTTCCTTCTCAAATGCTAATAGAGATATATAGACTGGTAGAGGACCAATGCACCAAAATTTAAGAAATGATTCTACATGTTAAATATAACAAAACTTTTATTATACTTTCCCTTCAATGAAACATTGTTAAGCAAGGATTTAATTTTGGAAATAGTATCTTTAAGATATGTAAGTATCTTCGGATTTTTTTTGTTTTATTTTTCTACAGGTTTGACTGTTAATTGAGATAAGTCGTAACATAGTGGTTGTACCGGAGGGTGTGGCTGGAATGAGTTTATACAGGTTAAATCTTTAAGGAAAAAATGTTCTTCTTTTTTGCAAATTAAACCATTTAGCCATGAATTTAAATTGAATAAATATGAAAATCATTAAAATAAATCTTGCAATGCAGCGGCGCACTGTCACGGGTCTCCCATTGAGTTCAACAGAGGGAAGGGGAAGGTAAGAGATGAGTGACTGCGCTTGCTAGAGTTATTGCAGTACCGGTAGCCGTGATGTTGCCAAATGTTTCATAGAAACATAACGATTTCCTCTAAACTGGTGAATATTAGAAAAAAGAACTTATTTAGTTTTTCAAACCACTCCTCATGATCTATTACAGTTTTATTTTGGTACAGTGGTTACCGTCCACCCTGTATTCAGAAAGTTCCTATGCAGACCGGTTCCAAGTATTAATGTTCCATTGGCGTAATGACTGTAGGGTGGAGCATCTGTCCTGAGGAAGCTAAGTGGTAAGGAGTGAAGTGGAACCTGTCTACAAAGAAAAGCATGCACAGATGTGTGTCCACTCACCACCCGACAACAGATTTTGTTAGATAGAGGTCGGAGTGGGACCAGTTTGCATAGGAACACTCTGTATGTTTTATTAAATGCAGACTCATTGTTCTTGTGCTTCCAGTAAATCTTTTCAATAAAAATTTGCATGCATCAGCGTTACAGATATCAGCATTTTACCCTCATATTTGTCTAAAATAATGATTTTGAAGTTTCTTGAACTGACAGATTTGCTTATAAGTCGTTCATATAAAACAAATTAGAGTGTATTGTGAATGGGGAGGTATTTTCTCCTTACCGTTCATGAAAACTTATCATTTGTGTCTTTATCATAATCATAAGTACATCTTCATTAGGAGAAGAAAAATATCCGAAACAAGTTTGAATGATTATTCTTCTTTCGTGAAAGTTTTTAATTTGAATGCTGAATTTCGAAGACTATTCTGTCATTTGTCTATTCGGATGATGTGAATATGTTAGGAGAAAATCCACAAACTATTAGGGAAAACGCGGGAATTTTACTTGAAGCAAGTAAAGAGATAGATTTGGAAGTAAATCCCGAAAAGACAAAGTATATGATTATGTCTCGTGACCAGAACATTGTATGAAATGGAAATATAAAAATCGGAAATTTATCCTTTGAAGAGGTGGAAAAATTCAAATACCTGGGAGCATCAGTAACAAATATAAATGACAGTCGGGAGAAAATTAAACGCAGAATAAATATGGGAAATGCCTGGTATTATTCTGCTGAGAAAGCTTTTGTCATCCAGTCTGCTGTCAAAAAATCTGAAAGTTAGAATTTATAAAACAGTTACATTACCGGTTGTTCTATATGGTTGTGGAACTTTGCCCCTCACTTTGAGAGCAGAACAGAGGTTAAGGGCGTTTTTGAATAAGGTTCTTAGGAAAATAATTATTTGGGGTTAAGAGGGATAAGTTAAAAGAAAATGGAAAAAGTTACATAACGCAGAAGTGCATGCATTTTATTCTTCACCTGACATACTGTAGTTAGGAATATTAAATCCAGATTTTTAAGATGGGCAGAGCATGTAGAGAGAGGATAATATTAAAATAGATTTGAGGTAGGTAGAATATGATGGTAGAGACTGAAATAATCTTGCTCAAGATAGGGACCGATAGCAGGCTTATGTGAGGGTGGTAATGAAAGCCATAAGTAAGTAAATAAGTATTCTGTCATTTTTAAATTAGAGAAAATTCATTACAAAGACAGTTTCTTTTGTGTGTGTGTGTGCGTGCGTGCGTGCGTGAAAAAAAATGTATCTTAAACATAAATTTTATGCTTTATGTTATAAAAATCTTCACAACTCTTCTGATAACAAAGTTATTTTTAATTCACCTGCTTATTGATGACTGTTGTATTAAAGTTTATTGAAAATGGGTTAGCAAAAAGGGTTTTGCATCAATTGAATGTATAAAAGACGTTGGACAAGATTGAAAGTATAATTGTATGTTACATGCCTACATAAATCAAAGTCTTGGTGAATTCAGAGCTATGAGATTTAAAAAAAAAATGTTCTTGAAACAAGAAATTTTAGTTAGAATTGAGTAGGGCTAAGTGTACATGATAAACTGGCCGTGAAATGTGTAGTGATATTAAAATATTGAATGTGAAACTATACAGACCATATAAATATGACATAATACTGTAATCACCTATTGAACGTACTTAACCCACCTCTGCTTTCTTGGCAGCGAGACGTGGTGATGACGATGATGAAATGGAAAACTATGCCAGTCAGTCAGTTGCAGCAATTATAATGATGGTGTTTCAGTATTCTGAAGATCCAGGTGAGTCATTTGCATAACAAAATGATTAAATACTTTATTTTAAAATAATACTTCAATCTCAATTAATTACCTCTGATTGAGGTTCTGGCTGATACATTGTTGTTGTTTTCTAATGCCAGGCGTTTGAAAATAAAGTCATTTGACCTCTTGCACTCCAATATTTTTCAAAGATATTATCATGGTCAGCCACTGAAGCACAGATTTTGAGATGTTCCGAATCCATTTCTTGGTTTGAGTTGCGCAGTGGGCAGTTAGGTGACTGATATATTCCAATTCTATGCAGGTGTTTGGCCAAACAATCATGGCCTGTTGCCAATCTAAATGCAGCTACAGACGATTTTCGTGGTAAATCGTGAATTAACTGTGGATTTTGATGCAGAGAGTTCCATTTTTTCCCTTGGGATTATGTTATCAAATTTTGTTTGTTGAAGTCTAAGTATGTAGATTTAATAAATCTTTTCACAGAGTAATACGTAGATTTAGTAACAGATCTGTAAGTAGTAGTGCTGCCCTTCTTTGCTAGTGCATCCACATTCTCGTTTCCCAGGATTCCACAATGGGATGGTATCCATTGGAATACAATTCTTTTATTGAATGATATTAATTGAGAGAGCATTTTAGTTATTTCTGCTGTTTGATATGAAGGTGTGTGTTTAGAGATTTTTGATAGAATAGCTGCTTTGGAGTCTGGCAATATAACTGCATTCTTAAATTTATTGATGTGAAATGGAAGATTCCTGAGGCTTTCACTTATTGCAACGACTTCTCCATCAAAACTCGTTGTTCCATATCCAAGAGATCTATAAAGTGAGAAGAGACAGCACGTAACACCTGCACCGGCACCTTGTCCTCTGGAAATCAAGGATCTGTTGGTGTATAAATGAAGCCAGTTTTGTGGAGGGTACCTAATATTAATTGTCTCTAAAGACAATTGTTTCATTATTTCAGTGCTTACTTCTGATTTCAGTATTTCTTCTGTTAAATTTAGATTATACTCTATATTTAATAGAGTTAAAGGGCTTGGTTTAATTTGTAAGTTTTCTTTTAAATTCGGGATATTGATTTTCTGTTTCAATTCTTGAACCATGGATATGAAACTTTTTTGAGTTTTCAATCTACAGAGAGGACTGTATGAATGCCAATTGTTTCCTGGTAATCTGATATGTACAGACCCATGTCAGTGGGCCACCTGAATTTTCCAAGTTCCAGTTCTAACATATTGCACAGGCTCAGTGTTTCTGGATCTGTATATCTATTATTCAGCAGTACCGATACATCTTATTTGACGATATGTGTCAGAGGAAGAACGATTATTGTTTGTATACATCTGAAGTCTGATTAATGTAATATGTATGCAATGGAGGGGGAAAGGAATTAGCCAACCTATTTCATCTCCTGGCTTAGTTGCCTCATGAGTGATGCCTTATTGATGTCACTTATGAGGTTCAAACCTGTCTTCGGACAGTTGACTAAACAACAACTATCTTAATTAAAATGTTTGTTACAAATTTCGGCAAAGATTTATCTGAAATAAATTAATAAAATAGACATATAATTTCTTTTTATGCAAAGGTTATTGGCGATAATAAAAGTCCAATGTTAAGGGAACTTGCAAATCACCAGTAACTAGCGTCAATTTGCATTATTTTTTAGTTGTAAACATATACCAACTAAACCGTTTTATATGAAATTTAAAGCAGAAATAATTTGGAAAAATAGAAATAAATATGAAAGAATATGTGTATCCATAAACTTAGATTGCAATCAGGAGCGATTCTATTCTAAGTTCGTCACATGGCCATTTATCTCTCAATTAAAAATCTTTATCATAATATACCAAGTGCAAATATTTTAACAACGATTCTTTGTATTCTTCGATATTATCGTCTTGTCATTGGTGAACATCAACATTTATACTGGTTTTGTTCTTGTCTATAGCACATCACTGTCAGTTGTTAGAGTGCCTGATGACCAACAAGATGAATGTTGTGAAGGATCTGCTTTGTGTAATTGCATATGGAACATCTGGTGCTCGGTCTTCAGCTGCTAAGCTCCTCTTTTATTACTGGCCAACATTCAATCCTAACTTATTTGATCGCAGGGTAGTTCTTCAGAAGTTCACAAGTACGTATTTGTTATAATTACAAGTTGAAATTTTTTCTGAAAAAATTAAAAGTTGGTTATAAATATAGTCCCGATTGTTATATAATATTGTTCCTTTTCGTTCTGTACGGTGTTACATTTGTTCAGATCAAATTTCTGCACATCTAAAGGACAAAACTAAAATTCTTTCAATCATTTATTATCTTCGGAATATGTATGATAAAACTTTCTTGTGTTAAATTCTAACTTACCTTGTTTACATGTTTCGACCTATTTATGGGTCATCCTCAGAACTGGTCATTGTTGGTCTTGGCACCTCTTGTTTTGTTTCCTTGTGAGGGTGTGTTCGTATGGTATAATGTAGAGTCAAAGAGTGTGTGTGTTCTGAAATTGAGGTGTGTGTTGAGAATTTCGTTGGGGTGTGTTTTCGTGTGTCTGTATATTTCATATTGTTCTAGTGTGTTGAGTTTCTGGCTTTTTGGTTGGATGTGTAGTATTTCCATGTCTGTGTCACACTAGAACAATATGAAATATGTTGTTGTTGTTGTTGTTTTCTAATGCCAGGTGTTTGACAATAAAGTCATTTGACCTCTTGCACTCCAATATTTTTCAAAGATATTATCATGGCCAGCCACTGAAGCACAGATTTTGAGGTGTTCCGAATCCATTTCTTGGTTTGAGTTGCATAATGGGCAGTTAGGGGACTGATATATGAAATATACAGGCACACGAAAACACACCCCAACGAAATTCTCAACACACACCTCAATTTCAGAACACACACACTCTTTGACTCTACATTATACTACACGAACACACCCTCACAGGAAACAAAACAAGAGGCGCCAAGACCAACAATGACCAGTTCTGAGGATGACCCATAAATAGGTCGAAACATGTAAACAAGGTACATTAGAATTTAACACAAGAAAATCTTATCATACATATTCCGAAGTGATAAAGTGTTAAAAGTTGTGTAATCAAGATGTATACATTTATTATCATAATACACTGCTCTCTTAAATTGACTGAGCATATTGGGAATTAAATCAATGGCTTTCCCAAAACACACTATGAAATGATTCACATAAAATAATTTTTGTCTCGAAAAGGAAGCAAAAACGAGCAAAATTGTATTTAACATTTTTTTTTGTTTGAAATCTCTCAAAGAATAACCCCCTAATATTAATGACATTACTTACTGTTCAATCTGTATATATCGTAACAGGCCATGGGCCTTATGCTTGTTTAGGTGATGATTATGATTTATGTTTTATTCTTATTACTTTAATACATTGAACTTTTTTTTACAACAGATTTGGTTCCATTTGTCTGCCAACGTGATATGTGTCCAAATGCTGGCAATGCAGAAGCAGCCAAAGTTTGCTACGATCACTGCATATCCATCACATTTGCAAGTGACGTCCCACCTCCTCTGTATCTCTGCATAGAATGTGCAAATGAAATTCATCGTGAACATCCTAATCAGATGTTTTTTGATATTCTGCATCCCATGCAGCAGGTGTCCATGACTTGTGAGAACAAGGTTAGTTTACATTATTATTTTGCAGAGGAATCCTTATTCCACAAATAAAATTCACATTACTTTCAAAACCCGCTTCATCTGCTGATGATTATTTTCGGAATATACTATAAACTAATCAACCAACACAAGTTTCGGAAATGGTCACATGTAAGATGACGATTACGTAAACTTTTTCATCAACATTTCAAAGGTAAAAGTGTGATAAAATTGTCATGTTCTGGATTTTCATAGTCACCCGAACTGCCAGGCAGATGTCCTCATTTTGAAAAATTGGTTGGAATACCAGAATAAAGAATGGCCAGAAATTCTTCCAAAATACACTTTACATTGATTCTAATAGACCACAAAAACTAAAGCAGAAGGCATTTATAGATTGTTCAGAGCTTGGAAATATTTGTTTTTTTATAAGTGAATTTATTTATTTATTTATTTATTTAGTTAATTATTTATTTAATTATTTAGTTATTTATTTATTTAGTTATTTATGTATTTATTTATTTATTTACGTATTTATTTATTTGTTTGTTTGTTTATAAGTATACAACAAAATATGTATCTAGCCACTATTATAAGAGCCAGATTCTTAATATTCAACTGGTGTGTCGCAAATAATGCCTTTCACGACACCCCAGAGATAAAAATCGTCTGTGTCAAGTGAGGTAATTCGCCACAAACATATTTCAGAAATATTTCTTTAAAGATGAGCATGTCGACAAATGTGGTGTTGTCTTTTTAAATTTATTGGAACGTAAAGGTTCTAATAATGTTGGATTTATTGGTATTTTACAATCTTCTAGAGTTGCAGTTAAGCGTCATAATCAAGCATCTGCAACCTGTTGTTAGTTTTTTTTAAATTTAGTTTAGTATGCCCTCTTTTCTCTCACATATTCTGTAAATCACTTTTCTTCTCACTATATTATTTACTTACTTACTTAGAAATGGCTTTTAAGGAACCCGAAGGTTCATTGCTGCCCTCACATAAGCCCGCCATCGTTCCCTATCCTGTGCAAGATTAATCCAGTCTCTATCATCATATCCCACCTCCCTCAAATTCATTTTAATATTATCCTCCCACCTACGTCTCAGCATCCCCAAATATCTTTCTCCCTTCGTTCTCCCAACTAACACTCTATATGTATTTCTGGATTCGCCCATACGTGCTACATGCCCTGCTCATCTTAAACGTCTGGATTTAAGGTTCCTAATTATGTCAGGTGAAGAATACAATGCATGCAGTTCTGCATTGTGTAACTTTCTCCATTCTCCTGTAACTTCATCCCTCTTAGCCCCAAATATTTTTCTAAGCACCTTATTCTCAAACACCCTTAACCTATGTTCCTCTCTCAGAGTGAGAGTCCAAGTTTCACAACCATACAGAACAACTGGTAATATAACTGTTTCATAAATTCTAACTTTCAGATTTTTTGACAGCAGACTAGATGATAAAAGCTTCTCAACTAAATAATAACACGCATTTCCCATATTTATTCTGCGTTTAATTTCCTCCTGAGTGTCATTTATATTTGTTACTGTTGCTCCAAGATATTTGAATTTTTCCACCTCTTCGGAAGCTAAATCTCCAATTTTTATATTTCCATTTCGTAGAATATTCTGGTCACGAGACATAATCATATACTTTGTCTTCTCGGAGTTTACTTTTATATTATACTGAGTTTTAAATAAATATCCTTTTCATGTTTATTTGTTAGTAAAGCTTATAAACTGAATAAAATTTTATTGAATGTTAAGTTACAAATATGTAGGCCTAAATGTTTTATGGGTTTGCATTTCTCACAAATTAATAGTACGTACGAATAGAGAACAAGTGCCTTACTTAATTTACTAAATAGTAAATTTATGCCGCAATTTAATTTTTTATAGAACTGTCGAGCTTCTGACAAATACGCAGTCTCAATTTGTTTCTCAACTGAATGTGCCAGCTATAATGGAAATCATCCAATCCGCTACTGTCAACAGTGTCACAACATCAGACATAATAATCGCCGTGGTGGTGACCACATAGTGCACAATAGTTTACCGCAACTCTGGGACATGGATGCAGAAGTTCAAACTTATATGGTCGAGTCAATTGTCAGGTATAATATTAAGGATTTATTAACTATAGATTTTAGGATTGTCAGACCCTGCGTCATAGGTTATATTGCTTTGAGTTCATGTTCAATTTTATAAAGTTCTAGGAAATCAATTTTGTAGAAATTTTCAGGCTATTGAGTGCTGAAGATTATAATCCTCTTCAGAACTTTATGAAATGTCTATCTTTCTGTGTTACTAGCTAAAATATCGACAGAAGCAAAGAAAAATTTGAATTGTTTCCTTCACTTTCTGCAGACAAATGATATTTTCTCTTTCGAAATAGTTGCATTAATTTGAAGTCTCCTTTTTATGATTTTTTCAGTTTACTGAAAGAAGCAAAACCTTTAAATACAGACACAAACAAGGATTCAACAGATATTCATACAAAAACATCATTGCTGAATGTAGTGACTACAGAGGATCCGATTTCACTTGAAGAACGCCAGTTGTTAGGACGATATGGTGTATGGTTGTTGGTTGGATTATGCACTCCTCATGAAGATACACCAGCAGAAATTCTGGGACGCATACTTTCAATGCTTTTCCACTGGTTCGACGTTACTTCTTATACTTTTGATGGTTAGTCTCAACTTCCAATATTTCTGGGACTTGTATTTACATTGATCCTCTTTTGTTTTACATAATGCATTGAACTCTATAGTGATGTGTGGAAGTTGTATTGAAACTTTAAACTATTTTAATTTTTCTTAATATTCGTATGTATTAAATAATTATTAAATATTTTTCATATATAAATTCGATATAATATTTTATCTTGAATGTAAAAATTCAGTGTTAAATTTGTTACAAGTTTCTATATATTATTTTAATGTACCGAAGTACATATGATATTTCCATGCAGATATTCTGCGTCATCATACGATGAAAGAGTAATGGAACGGAGAAAAATTCTCTCCGGCACCAGGATTTGAACCCGGGTTTTCAGCTCTACGTGCTGATGCTTTATCCATTAAGCCACACCAGATACCCATCCCGGTGTCGGACAGAATCGTCTCAGTTTAAGCTCCAACTCTTGGGTTCCCTCTAGTGGCTGCCCTCTGCACTACGTCATAGATATCTATGAATGTAGGACTGAAGTCCACACATGTGCTGAGGTGCACTCGTTATGAGTGACTAGTTGGTCGGGATCCTACGGAATAAGCGCCATCTTAAATCACGAAGTGATTTACGCATATCATATATATTATTTTAATGTACCGAAGTACATATGATATTTCCATGCAGATATTCTGCATCATCATATGATGAAAGAGTAATGGAACGGAGAAAAATTCTCTCCGGCACCAGGATTTGAACCTGGGTTTTCAGCTCTACGTGCTGATGCTTTATCCACTAAGCCACGCCGGGATGGGTATCCGGTGTGGCTTAGTGGATAAAGCATCAGCACATAGAGCTGAAAACCCAGGTTCAAATCCCGGTGCCGGAGAGAATTTTTCTCTGCTCCATTACTCTTTCATCTAAGTTTCTATGCTAAACTGGAGAATATTGGTGTGGAGCCATTGAGCAGTGACAACCAAGTAAACAGTGTCGCGTAATATTTTTGCTTCCCAAATTTTCTTTTGTCGATTTCAACAATATTCCTTGGTCACATCATATTTCTTGTTCATTAGGATCTGATGATGTATTATAATATCTTTCAAAGATAAACATCGCCAAACTGTAAATAATTGTGAGTGCTATGGGTATTTTCGTAAAAGACGAGTTATTTTCCCTGGACCAAAAATACAGTGCCAGAATGGCCATAATTATTTACGCTTTGGAAAAGAATGTCCTTTCAAAATCTTTGTTTTCTTTTAGTGCTTTCAAAAACCACCACTATACCCATTAAATCTTGCACTCGACTATTGCAGTCAATTCTTAAAGAATATAGTCACGAATTTTACTAGCAACATATCGCTTCTCTTTTATTTCACATGCTCAGTATGCCTCGGTCACTAGTAATGAGCATAGTTGGCACTGCTGTATCACATACTTTCTCAAGTCGTTCCAATTTGTATACTTTCTTCTGAATGTTCAAGGAGGGACAGTTGCAATAATGACAAAAAAAATTATAGTCTTAAAAAAATAATATGAGGTATTGTTTGTAATATTCTAAAATATTTTCATTCTATTACGTCTTTAGTGCTCTGAAAAATTAAATGCCAGAATACTGCATTGCATCCATACCCTTTACAGCAGGAAGTTTGTATCTTTAGTCGACCATCTCTGTAACTTATATTTTAAATTTGTTGAACTCATTTTTATCAACAACTACGTATTGTAGGACAATTAAATATTGTACACATCTATTTTAGACAGTAATGAACATAATGTTGATTTGAAGATTTAATAATCATTAGCTGTGTTATAGTTTTGGTGTTGTAAAATACATGTACATTTTTTTCATTCCAAAAAGAGTTTATACTTTATTTATTTTTATGAAATCAAATATGACTAAAAACAAAAAGTCAGAACCAACATAATCATTGTTAAATGTTCAAAACAGCGTGAAAAATACCAGATTGATATAAACTGTAGTTTTTTTTTTTTTTAATTTGGGTAAAAATGAAAGTGTTTTTCACATTAGGTACACTGATAAGAAGATGAAGTTCCATTCGTAAAAAATTATGAAAAAAAATAAGGGGAATGAAATAAACAGATTTTAGTAAGCATACCAAGTTTGACATCAGACCGCAAGACCAGGTGACTCAGGTTCGAATCCCGGTTGGGGCAAGTTACTTGGCTGAGGTTTTTTCCGGAGTTTTCCCTTAACCCAATATGAGTAAATGCTAAGTAACTATCGGTGCTGGACCCCAGACTCATTTCACCGGCATTATCACCTTCGTTTCATTCAGACGCTAAATAACCTGAGATGTTGATACAGCATCGTAAAATAATTCACTAAAAACATACAAAGTTTGAATCACCTACCTTTGAAACTACGGAAGTTATCAGAATTTGAATATGACTCTGCATTTTGCATTCGTTCCCTCTTAAGAAGCTTTTAAGATTCTGTACGAAATTCATGCTGACTTACAATTAGAAACTAAAATGTTTACACGTTTTCAGATCAAGAGAGTACGATTGAGCGCTTGAAAACAGAGTTCGTGTGCGGTTGGTTGTCAGATGTTTGTAGTTCCCACTTCAAGGTGTTTGTGTCTTGCCTTCTGCCTCATCCCCCAGACTATGCTCGAGTAGGGGGCCACTGGTAAGTCAATAGAAGTGTTATCTTTTTCTTAAAGAACAGTCGTAAGTAACAGCTGACAGCTCATTTGAGTTGTGTGGATACAAAGGAAAAATTGTGACGGTGTCGTGTATAGTTCCTGGGATAGCTCAGTCGGTAGAGCGTTCGTGTACTAAGCGAAGGGTCCCAGGATCGATACCCGGCCCCGGAACAACTTTGTAGTGTAATTCATGTACATGGAGAGTACGTACATTCATAGTACCCTAATTTTTGTTAACGAAACATATGTTTACTTAGGGACACATTGGTATCCCGTACATCACATCTAAAAGATGGTCTAAATCGCCTCTTCAGCTTGGTGCCATATGAAATCATTACTCCTGAAATCTGGGATTATGTAATGCCACATTGGATGGAAGCCATGGTTAATGATGTCCCTGAAAAAGAACTACATGAATTGAAAAATTTGCTCAGGTCTGTCATCTGTCCCCTGTTAGTTCAGTTGTGCATTATTGTTTTGCATCCACATGTGGCAGCATGTGTGTTGATAAAGGTTTCACAAGTGAACACTAAATACAAGAGGCAGTAAGGTTATTCTCTGTTCAATCAGTGCCAGCGTTCATGCAACTGTTGTACCAATTATTTTGAATCTTAGTCATAAATCTATATTTATGCTATTTCGAATAGGGTTTGCATGCTAAATACCAGTTCTATTAATCCCATATCAGTACTAGATCTTCCCAGTGAGAATTTTATTTGTTACAAACTTTTAGAAATAAATGAAACAGTTAAAATTCCATAGTTTCAGAAAAATTAAATATTAATTTAATAATTTAGACTAATATTAGTATTATATAACACTGACTATATTATGGTCGTGTGTATAAGTGTATGCATGTATGCATGAACGTGCAAACTTATGTGTACATGGATGTTAGCATGTATGAAATTCAAATGAGATTTTCACACTAATGGGGGATTTATAGTAAAAAATTATAAACTAACACAGGCACTTATTGAATAGTGTTTTTTTTCTTTCTTTCCTTCTTAGTCAAGATATTTCAAGCAACTTGTTGGAAAAAACCCTCGCTAGAATTTGGTTACTTAGTCTGTTCTCATCAACAGTAGACATCCACGAACTGTAAGATTCTTAGTCTTGTCAGAATGTGCAAGATCTTCTCTTGAAATCATTCTGCATTACTCTCGCTCGAAAACAAACTTCAGATCTCTATATTTGTAAGGATGATTATTTTTAAAAAGCTTCGTGTAAATTATAAATCTCATTGAATAGTTATTTACTATACAATTGTTCAAAATTACATTTTATTTCGTGAGTAGGGATGTTTATGAAACGAGGCCACAGGCCAAGTGGAGCAATCCTGTGAACAAAATAAAATCATTTATAACATGTGTATGTTACCAGTACACTATTTCTTAAATAGCCATTCGTCCATTCTGGTATATAAAGACAGTTCCCCGAACTTCTGCTGTTGTATTCTCCCTCATTGTAATAGTCAAACTTGATTGAATTAGTAGCAAGTGGTGGTATAGCTCAACTATAGATCGAGAGGCTCCTGGTTCAAACCCATGTACCCCGTAATTTTTATAATTACTGGTACATTGAATTCTTAATTTTTTCGTATGGTTATCAGTAAAATAGTTGTTGAAGCAATTTATTTAATTTGTGCACTTTCTTTTTTACAAAAAAAAAAAAGTCATTTTTAAAAGTAGGTCTGCCATTGGTTGAACTGCTTCATTGATTGGTTGTTATTGCTTATGTATGACATCTGGTGGGAAATAAATGACAATCAGTGTAAAGAGTTGAAAGTCAGTGTTAAAAATACTTTTCACACTAGTGTTAAAAGTATGTTTCACATGTTACCGTGCAATAGTCAGTTTTTAACATGCTTACTTAGCTTTAAGAGATTTACTTTAGTAATGGCTGTCTAAAAAATAAGTTACAAAATGAATATAACGAATATTGCATTTTTGTTACAATCAGAAAGTGTAATTTATCTTCTTGTTACCATTTTCAAAACTATGTCGATTGTAATTTAACTATCTAATATTAAATCATGAAAATATTCATCAATATGTATTATTGTAACAATCTACTCATTTACTAAGGTTAACTAAAAATTATTTTTAATGTGTAAAATTATCTGTGCTGTATGATGTAAGATACAGAGCTATGAGTCTCCGCAAGTCGTGATGGAAAGTGAATTTGAGCACGTTTAGTCATTGCAGACAAAATAACTAAAGAAGAAATAATTTATATTCCAAAATTGTTTGTGGAGTTCTTAATTACAATTTAGACACTTCAGCTACAGTATGTTTGTCTAAAGCCTACCAGTACATCTTATTCTGCATAACTTTTTTTTTGCAGTTTTGCTCATCTTGTTTTATGGACTTGTGAAACCTTTTCCGAGAGCTAAAGTTGTTGGTGTAATTTGGATTCGTTGCATTTTTATTCCCAGCAAGAATGATTGTCAACTGACTCATTTGTGTTTCGGAGCAATAAGGCATTTTGTGCAAATGAAAATACTGAGGAACTTCAAATTACATAGTAGCTATTAATGTCAATTCCATTATTTATTTAGCATTATGCTTTGATGTTGTATGTATTCTTCTGATTTTTAGAAACATCTGTAGCTGCAACATATTGACCTCTTTTGCATTTGCATGTAAGTATAAACCTTACAAAATAATTTAATGCTTATGTTCTGTATAGAGAAAAGGGCATGTACTAATATATTTATATGTATACATTTAGTTTTGATAGTTAAATTTACTAACAAGGGAACTTTTAATGATCTCTGTCGAAACCTCGTCTCAAACTGCGCATATTAATCTCTATAGCAGATAGACAATTATAGAAAGAAAAAAAAATAGCTACCCATATTAACCATAAGGTTGTGAAAACTTGCTTTGAATGTTGTTTTAAGAAATAACAGTCCATACTTAGAGAGTAGTTGAGTTATCACTTGCCTATGCTGCCATGTAACATGTGACATGACCTTGGGTAATCAATATGATTCGCCAGTTGAGTGAACACTGTCTATTTACTGCCAGGGACTACTCATATTTCTAAGCTTTAATTTACAGTTGGTATGGGCATCTTATTTTTTTGTATTTGTCTATCTGCTCTGAAGTTTTAACAGTATGCATAGTTTGAGGGGAGGTTTCGACATGAGCACATCAATATTTGTCTGGCTGCAAAAGGGTATCTGTCGGATACAGGGGGGAGAGCCATTAATCCTTCTCATTGAAGGCTTTAAGGAACCAACCTGGACAAATACCCAATGTCCCATCCCTACCTTCCCGTGGTGCAGCTGTTAGTAAGCATAATTTTACGAGCTGAACTAAAGGGAGGGGCTACTCATCAATTAGCACTGGTCAGCTTGATGAGTTAATGACTGAATTTGGTATAATTTTCCTCTATTCAATACCTAATTCCCTCTTTACTCTTTCTTATCCAGTCCTCTGACTGAACTCTTACTTTCTTCGACCCCGACAGCATTAGAGCATTCGAGGTCTAGGGGTTCATTTCCCTTTCCTTCCTCCTCTTTCTACTTTTCTGTTCCTAGTGCTGACCTGCTATGGCACTAAAATCGTCCTCCAGTGGCTTAAGGAGGGAAAGCTGGTGATCAACAAGATCTCCCAGCTAGGTCCAATGGACCCGTCGAACAACAGCAGGTGTGGTCCTCCAGACATTCTGGGGGTTGTGTGTGAATGAAGTAGCCACCAAAACGTTAAAATATGGTGTTCACTTAAATCGGCTACAACTTGCCATTTAACCGCTCCAATATGAAATAAGTACCATTAAGGTAAAATTATCCGGAGATAAAATAGTCCCCCAATCAGATCTCTGGGCGGGGACTACTTTAATGGTACAGAATCAACTAAACATCTTACAATGGAATGCTGGTGGCATAACATCAGCCAAGAAGACTGAACTAGACAATATACTCTCAGATAATAATATAGATATCTCCTCAAAATCTGTGCTTCAGTGGCTGGCTGTGATAATATCTTTGAAAAATATTGGAGTGCAAGAGGTCAAATGACTTTATTGTCAAACGCCTGGCATTAGAAAACAACAACATATTTGTCTTGATACTTATCTTTAGTTACGGTACAATAAAAAAAAGCAGTTTCAGTAGTCAGTATGAAAAGAAATACGGAACTTCAAGAACTTCAAGAGGGATGAAACGTTCAGTGATAGAATTGACTTCAAATGCTGAGCTCTTGACTATTTAATCTTTGGCTTTTCTCATTTTGTGTCTGCTTACTTGATAAACATTGTCAATATATAGTGATGTATGTCACATTTTGCAGAAGTTTAAGTATTGTGATAAAGTGTAATGTTTATAAAATATAAGATTGGATCAATAATACTAGGAAACTGCACGCTTTAAGAATATTAAAAAAAACTCCCAAGCACAATTAGCTGATTCTTATGAAAATCAATGTGCTTATTCTATAAAAACTCTCGATAAAAGTTATCTATTGGATACAGTTCAAGATGTAGAAAAATTTAAAGAGTATTTCAGGAGGAATATAAATATTTTAGGAGGTAGGCCTAGTAGTATGGAATTTTCGAGTAAAAAAGTCATATAAACATGTGTCCAATTTTCAATGGTATGTAGATGCAGTTCGAGAGGAAATTAAACGCGGAATAATTGTGGGAAATATCTGCTATTATTCAATAGAGATGGAAATCGAAATTGTTTTAGTTCTTCTTCTTCATCAGGTACTACAACTTCGTAGAAGTTTTGACCTTTTCAACTATTTTCCGCCATTCATTTCGGTCTTGGATGAGTCTTGGCAAATAATTGTTTTAGTTAACTAAAGAAAATTATGTAAAACTAGGGCAAGGAACAAAATTAGCGTAGAGCAGAATTATAAATGAAAATATACAGAAGATAAACAGTATATGAGGGCAGGTAATGCCTATTAATGCATGAATGTCTTTCGGACTTTTATTGGAAGTGATATGGATGATTTTAAAATGAATGGAAAAGATAATGAAGTGGGGCTGCGAGTTTGTTAAAAAAGATTAGTTTGAGTGTATGAAGAAGACAGAAGAGCGGACGTTCATTTGTAGGTTATGAGTATAACAGTATAAATAGCTTTAAGAAAACATAGAGAATGCATATGTCTGAGATGAAAAAAAAAATAGTAAGTAAATACTATAATTAGAAGGTTATGGGTCACCCGTATTCAGCAATGTGGTGGTGAACCAGAGCCAGTAAGTATGATGTATGAATAAAATTTATTCATATTTAATATGAATATTCGATAGAGAATTTTTTGTCATCCAGTCTGCTTTAAAAAACTGGAAGTTAGAATTTGTAAAATAGTTATATTACCAGTTGTTCTGTATGGTTGTGAAACTTGGACTCTCACTTTGACAGAGGAACAGAGGTTAAGGGTGTTCGAGAATAAGGTGCCTAGGAAAATATTTGGGGCTGAAAGGGATAAACAGGGAATGGAGAAAGTTACAAAACGCAGAACTGCACCCACTGTATTCTTCACCTAACATAATTAGGAACATTAAATCCAGCGTTTGAGATGGGCAGGACATGTAGTACGTATAAGTGAATTTATTACTATGGTCAGAAACTGGTGAGTAGGCCTACACTGCCAATATACGTATGATCATGCAGCTTGCTGAACATTAAATCCACGAACTGCCAATGTTGAATTTTATCCCTAAACATTTCGGTGATGTATGTGACATATAAGGGAAATGTTTTTATCAAGCTTGAATGGAAAATCTTTATTACTGTTACTATGATCTTGCAATGATGCGGGATTATTGTTGATTTCTTACGAGACAGAAGAAATTCAATTAAAAAGGGAAAATCTTCGAGAAACAATTATTTGTAAGTGATCTGGAAGGGAAGTGTGGGCTTCATGGAATTTGTCTTTTGTTACTTCTGTGCATGAGATAAAATTTGAACCACTATACTGGATGGGCTCTTCCCATTGGTATGATAACCCTTAGGTTTATAGTTTTACACAACACCTTCTTTTGTTACCATTTTACAGCGTGTTTCAGGAGGAATAGTACATAACTATTTTAGGAGGTCGTAATATGGTTTATTTCAGGTAAAGAAGTTCATATAAACATGTGTCCAATTTTTAATAGTATGGAGATACAGCTGTTTGAATATCATGCATAAAAAGCTTAACATTTTGGTGCTTCTCATGTACAGATATATAACGCCAGAGAGTTCAAGAAGACAGTATTACCACAGTCTACTATATACAGTCACGAAGCTTGGGATGATTTTTTGCAATTCTCGCGATAGTTGCTAGCCGCTTGGAGCGCTGTGAGTACTAGGAACAATAGACTGTGCCACAGCCATCGTGATCTAATACAGGTCGTAAGGCAGACCATGTAACTCGCTTAACCCGAACACATGTAAAATTCTCTTCACATTAAAATAACACAGGCTTGTAATTATTTCTGCAACATATTATGCAACAAGAAGTAAATGGAACTTATAGACACATTACACTAAATAAAACTTAGCAATGATACGCAATAAAGTTATAATATAATATTTCACTGAGCTCCATACACTGAAATAGAAAACCCGAACAAACATTACTGCCTGGTCTAGATCGAAAAGGCTTTGACTGTGCCGTATTTCGCATTTCTGTGAAAAGCTATGTAAACTGTGAAATGTTCGTTATTGGTTGTAATAACTGTAAAGTCCACACCTGTGGAGTAGTGGTCACCGCGTCTGGCCGTGAAACCAGGTGGCCAGGGTTCGAATCCTGGTTGGGGCAAGTTACCTGGTTGAGGTTTTTTCCGGGGTTTTCCCTCAACCCAATATGAGCAAATGCTGGGTAACTTTCGGTGCTGGACCCTGGACTCATTTCACCGGCATTATCATCTTCATTTCATTCAGATGCTAAATAACCTGAGATGTTGATACAGCGTCGTAAAATAACCCAATAAAAAAACTGTAAATGGCTAAAATACAATAATCTGAATAATAATATGGGACAAAGAGACGTTTGTAGTACTATAAATTGTAAGAAAAATAGGTTAGAGTTATCCTTCTTCCGAAAGATCCAGGAAGGTGAGTTTATAGAATATAATATATATTTTATGAAAATAATATATAAACCTTATGTATTTCATATTTCAATAGTGGAAGGAAGGTGTTATTTTTTTTCAAAAGAACACGATATCGAAAGTACAATACATTTTATAGTCTGCTAGGGAAAGAGTCTGTGATGAGGCGATAGTAGCAATCCTGGTGGTGAGCAACTATCTATGTTTGCATATTTAGTAAGTATTGAGCTTCGTGACTGTATATACTAGACTGTGGTATTACAGTGAACAATTATTTCTGATGTTAATCTAGATCTCTCCCTACAGTTTCTCTCGCTGTTATTTTTACTTAAACTTCTACACACAGTGTCACAGTTAAACATTGTATCGAAACGTGTTACACATTTGTTGAGAATTGCCTATATTTCGTAACTTAAAACATAAATTACATGCATTAATATTATGTTTCACAGTAATGCATTACTGACTATGATACTTTATTTTACAGTAAGATTCTGGACCCTGATATGAGTCCACTTGGATTTGATGCAAAGAAGTTATATCGATTTATAGCTATTCGCTTCAAGAAGACATCAGCTAAAGTGCAAGAACAGGCTTTGAACTGGTTGCAGGTAAAATTAATATTCTTTTAGAGCTTTTATGCGTTTATATGTTATTTTTAAGTAAAATTATCTACAATTTGGAATTTCTCGTTAGAGATCTTTCCTTCTCCACTCTGTCCTAGAGTAGTGATCGACAGAATTTTTGTCATCATACTTCTCTAGCTGAAGAGGCGAATTGAAGCCGAAACAGAGAAAACTTAAAACAACAAATAGAGTTTACACTCTTAAAATACAAGTTTGTGTTTTCACGGATCTTTGTAGAGTTTGATTCACCTCCACAAACGTGTGTGTGTATCTAATGCTCTGGATTTAACAATGAAGTCATCATCCTTCTTGCTTCCCAATATTTTGATGGAAGGTCCACAAATGTCCTAAGAGTTTCACAATTAGCCAGGTGCTCCATCTCCATGTCCTCTTCTCTGGTGCACAGTAAGCATTTAGGTGAATTCAGTACTCCAATACGATGGAGGTGTTTACTGAGGCAATCGTGACCAGTAATCAATCTAAACATGGCCACTGCAGATTTTCGAAGTAGATCAGGAATTAGTTTTGGATCTTTGAATAATTCTTTCCATTTTGAATTTTGATGTTTTGCCTGTTCGCTGTAACTTATTCTTTTTATGACTCGCTTTATTGATTCATATGGGAACTTGAAATTTGTTTTTAAGTTGATTTTAGTTCCTTTCTTTGCTAATGTATCCGCTTTCTCGTTACCGTTCAGTCCGTAATGGGCCGGGATCCATTGGACGACCACTTTTTTATTTAGCATTTGAATTTGTTTTACCATGCAATGAATTTCTTTTACTTTTTCCATTTTAGGTGATGTAGTTGAGCTATTGCTTTGTATTTTGACTTTCGTCTTTTGACTTTGCTTTGATGCTTTAAAATTATTTATCTTTATGTAGATTCATACGTATTTTAATAAAATAGAATATTAATTTTGGAAAGTATGAATTGTACAGTGATGTGTTGGAAATGTTCGAAATACCAGTGATGCAATGCGTTTTCATTAAATATTGCATGAAAAATAAAAGTCTTTGTTAGAGACTTCTGATTTTTCGAAAAAGGCATATGGGAAACACCACAGTTTTCACCTGCTCTGAATGATTTAAAGACGACAGAGAATCCGTTGAAGATTTCTTTTTATTCCAGGAGCCGGAATCGGTGAACTTGTGCTATCAGAACATCAGTCATTAGGAATATGCAGGCTTGTATTTAAGCATGAGCGACGAGGGCCCTGGCCCATGGCAGCAAAATTTTGAGAAAATAAAAAAATCGAGCTGAAAATAAATTTTCGATATTTTCCTACTTCACATATGCCTGCTTTAAACAGTAATATATAATATATATTATTTTAATGTACCGAAGTACATATGGTATTTCCATGCAAATATTCTCCGTCATCATACGATGAAAGAGTAATGGAACGGAGAAAAATTCACTTCGGCGCCGGGATTTGAACCCGGGTTTTCAGCTCTACGTGCTGATGCTTTATCCACTAAGCCACACCAGATACAACCCAGACGCTGTGATTTAAGACGGCGCTTATTCCGTCAGATCCCGGCCAACTAGTCACTCATACGGAGTGCACCTCAGCACATGTGTGGACTTCGGTCCTGCGTTCATAGACATCTATGACGTAGTGCAGAGGGCGGCCACTAGAGGGAACCCAAGAGTTGGAGCTTAATCTGAGACGATTCTAACCCGCGTCGGGGTTGTATCTGGTGTGGCTTAGTGGATAAAGCATCAGCACGTAGAGCTGAAAACCAGGGTTCAAATCCCGGCGCCGGAGAGAATTTTTCTCCGTTCCATTACTCTTACATCGTATGATGACGCAGAATATCTGCATGGAAATATCATATGTACTTCGGTACATTAAAATAATATATATGATATGCGTAAATCACTTCGTGATTTAAGACGGCGCTTATTCCGTTGGATCCCGGCCAACTAGTCACTCATACCGAGTGCACCTCAGCACATGTGTGGACTTCGGTCCTGCATTCATAAACATCTATGACGTAGTGCAGAGGGCGGCCACTAGAGGGAACCCAAGAGTTGGAGCTTAATCTGAGACGATTCTAACCCGCGTCGGGGTTGTATCTGGTGTGGCTTAGTGGATAAAGCATCAGCACGTAGAGCCGAAAACCCGGGTTCAAATCCTGGCGCCGGAGAGAATTTTTCTCCGTTCCATTACTCTTTCATAGTAATATGTAAGTTAAATTGTTATTATATGTCACTTTTTGTTTACAGTTTGCTAAATTTGCATAAGTAAGCTGGTAGAGGGCGCAAAATTTTTTTGTGCCAATGGGCGTAACACTGCCTAAATAAGGGGCTGTAAATATGCCCAGTGAAACACATTTAAATCTGTATGCTCTACAGAGAATTTAACCAAAATTCTGCATATATGCGATTTGTTGTGTTTATTTACACAAAACTTGCCCATGCTTGCTAACAGACGAACAAAAATAAATTATGTGTCACAGTCTTCTAGATAGGGCAAAGAGAGAAACAGAATTGTTATGTGATAATACCATATTCTGTTTTCAAGTTTTTTTTTTTTTCGTTTCTTTTTGCTTGTAATCAATGATTCTGAATAAAATTTCTGCTCATGAATTCTGAATAAACACTGAATGGTTTTATGTGTGAAGAAGTTACAGTTACGTTTTATTTATTCACACATTTTACTTCTATTCTGAAAAAATCAATTGAAATTGTAATTGTACAGATATATAGTGTGTAAATTTCTAATAATTTTTGTGATTTTCAGACATTAACGGTTCTGGAAATAGTGATCCCCCTTTCAGAACTATTTTCCATGTTTAATGACGGTGTCAGGGTAATGAAGGGCAATACCAAAGATGAGAAACCAGCCAAATCACATAAACATGAAGAAAGCGGAAGAAGAGGCAGCTGTGAGTGAAATCAATTATTATTTCCTATAAATCTGCTTATATTTATGAGTATGGTATTCATTCATTCATTCATAGTGTTCTGCCCGAGGGCAGAGCTTTCTCTGCAAACCCAGCTTTCTCCAATCTTTCCTATTTTCTGCCTTCCTCATTGTCTCCGCATACGATCAATATATTTTAATGTCGTTTATCATTTGATATCTTCTTCTGCCCCAAACTCTTCTCCCGTTTACCATTCCTTCCAGTGCATCCTTCTGTAGGCAGTTTCTTCTCAGCCAGTGACCCAACCAATTCCTTTTCCTCTTCCTCAGTTTCAGAAACATTCATTCTTCACCCACTCTTTCCAACACAGCTTCATTTCTTATTCTGTCTGACCACTTCACACATTCCATTCTTCTCGATATTCACATTTAAAATTCTTGTATTCTCTTCTCTTCACTTCGTCGTAATGTCCATGTTTCTGTCCCCCATACAATGCCATACTCCACACAAAGCACTTCACTAGTCTCTTCTTTAGTTCTTTTTCCAGAGTCCTGCACAAATTGCTCCTTTTTCTATTAAAGGCTTCCTTTGCCATTGCTATCCTCTTTTTGACTTCCTGGCAGCAGCTCATGTCACTGCTTATAGTACACCCCAGTTATTTGAAGCTGTCCACTTACTCTATTGTCTCATTTAGAATTCCTTTTCTGCTGACAACGCCATTATTGTAATGTGTGTGTGTGTGTCTAATGCTCAGTATTTAACAATAAAGTCATTCTCCTTCTTGCTTCCCAATATTTAGATGTAAGGTCCATAAAATATTCCAGAGATTCACAGATGGCATCTTCTTTATTCAACCAATTCCTTTTTCTCTTCCTGATCAGTTTCAGCATCATTCTTTCTTCACCCACTCTTTCCAACACAGCTTCATTTCTTATTCTGTCTGTCCACTTCACGCGTTCCATTCTTCTCAATATCCACATTTAAAATGCTTCTATTCTCTTCTCTTCACTTCGTCGTAATGTCCATGTTTCTGTCCCCCATACAATGCCATACTCCACACAAAGCACTTCACTAGTCTCTTCTTTAGTTCTTTTTCCAGAGTCCTGCACAAATTGCTCCTTTTTCTATTAAAAGCTTCCTTTGTCATTGCTATTCTCCTCCTGACTTTCTGGCAGCAGCTCATGTCACTGCTTATAGTACACCCCAGTTATTTGAAGCTGTCCACTTGCTCTACTGCCTCATTTATAATTCCTTTTCTGCTAACAACGCCATTATTGTAATGTGTGTGTGTGTGTGTGTTTGTGTCTAATGCTCAGTATTTAACAATAAAGTCATTCTCCTTCTTGCTTCCCAATATTTAGATGTAAGGTCCATAAAATATTCCAGAGATTCACAGATGGCATCTTCTTTATTCAACCAATTCCTTTTCCTCTTCCTGATCAGTTTCAGCATCATTCTTTCTTCACCCACTCTTTCCAACACAGCTTCATTTCTTATTCTGTCTGTCCACTTCAGGCGTTCCATTCTTCTCAATATCCACGTTTAAAATGCTTCTATTCTCTTCTCTTCACTTCTTCGTAATGTCCATGTTTCTGTCCCCCATACAATGCCACATTCCACACAAAGCACTTCACTAGTCTCTTCCTTAGTTCTTTTTCCAGAGTCCTGCACAAATTGCTCCTTTTTCTATTAAAGACTTCCTTTGCCATTGCTATCCTCTTTTTGACTTCCTGGCAGCAGCTCATGTCACTGCTCATGGTACACCCCAGTTATTTGAAGCTGTCCACTTGCTCTACTGCCTCATTTAGAATTCCTTTTCTGGTAACAACGCCATTATTGTAATGTGTGTGTGTCTAATGCTCAGTATTTAACAATAAAGTCATTCTCCTTCTTGCTTCCCAATATTTAGATGTAAGGTCCATAAAATTTTCCAGAGATTCACAGATTTTTAGATGTTTCATGTCCATGACATCTTCTTTATTGCACAATAAACATTTAGCAGAGTCCAATAAGCCAATTCGATGTAGATGTTTTGTAAGACACTCATGACCAGTAATCAGTCTGAACATGGCCACAGCAGATTTTCGTGATAGATCAGGAATGGATTTTAAATCTTGTAGTAAATTGTTCCGTCTTGAATTTTGATGTTCACTTGGAAAATTAGTGTGGTAATTGCTGTTAATTTTCCTTTTGATAACTTGTTTTATGGACTCATATGAAAAACTGTACTTCTTCTTTACGTTTATTTTAGTTCCTTTCTTGGCCAACATCAGCTTTCTCATTACCATATATTCCATAATGGGCTGGGATCCATTGGAGAACTAAGGTCTTATTTAAATTTTAACGTACAATGGATTTCCTTAATTTTTTCTGATTTAGCAAAAGTAGTTGTACTAATTGCCTGGATTGCAGCTTTGGAATAATATAAGAGAACTATATTTTTGCATTTCTCTAACAAAGGAAAAACATTTTGGAGAGCTGCGTAAATAGCTTCAAGTTCACCATCAAAATTTGTTGTACATTTGCCAACATTTTTATAAAATGAAAAATATTGTAATGATAACTGTATGAAATGAAATATTGTAAAATGAATGCCTTCTCATCTACAAGATTGAACACATGTCATTATTTTTGATAGTACAGTTTTGAGCTCGAATATTTATGTAGTATAAATATATAAAGGACTTTTTGCAGTTAGGAGAAAGGTGTTTATTTGTCTTACTTTTAATTTGTCTACATTTATAATGATGTACCTTTGAACTATTAAATGTGTGATGAAATTAATTTAAAAAAGTTATTTACTATGCAAGACAGAATATGGTACTTTGTGGAACTGTTGTTTCCTTTATACAGTACAACATCAAGTGCTAAATGGTACACATTATGTAAGAAACATCTATTTCAGTATTTACATCATGTTCATGATGTTTTTACCGTGTACAGTGAAAGATATGGAAGATGTCTCTCCCTCTCCTGTAAGAGATGATTCTTCTGGAAATACATCTGGCCTTTCTGATGATGAAGCTCCAACTTCAAGGCATGTTGAATTTGAGACTGATGCGGAACTTACTCTGTCATGTTGCATACTCATGCTGGACGTCCTACTTAGACAGGTCAGACATTTGTGGTCAACTTTATGAGAAAAATATTTATAACATAAAACTTTTCTGAATGCTCTTGTTTAATTAATTAATTGTAGAAGGTCATTTCGTTTAAGAAACTGAAGAGGCTTACCACTATTTGAAATAATGAATTGTTTTGAAATACTGTTTCAAAAACTATTAAATATAAATGTGTTTTACAGAAGAACCTCGATTATCCATCTCTCGATTAACCGATCATCAGATTATCTGATGGTCTTCCCATTTTTCCCTCCTATTTCATCAGGAAAATTCAGCTAGAATTCGATCTACATGCTTGAATATAAAGTAGGTAGCAAGACATCCCGTGCAAGGCTACTATGTAACTGTAAACACGTGATTAACCATGCTCATAACTTCAAAATCGAAATGTGTACAAATATTCCTTTCTTTAGCATTGCCATTCACAGTAGCTCACACCTCCACATTGCAATACAAGAGCAATAATTTAGACATTAAGGAACTTGCAGAAGAATTTTAAGGGTTTGAAGAGAATCATCAATCAATCTTCGTAATGTATCCAGCTGTTTGCTGACAACATAAAGTCCACTATAGTCCACTGTAGTCTATTCAGTTGTTGTTTTTCACGACAAATGAGGGGTATTTTGATCGGTGTTCATTATAGATGCCTGTTGCTAGTAGCCAGAGGTGGGGTGTAGTCAATATATACTGCAGGGCTGTGTCTTCTGCAACTGGTACTGATGATTTTAATTTACTTCTTTTGTGGTTTATGGATGGACAGTATAGAAGAATGTGTTCCAGATCTTCGTCATGATTATTACACCACAAACAAGTAGGATTATCAGAAATCTGAAATCGGTGTAGGTACAATTGAGTGACAATGTGACCTGTTCTGGCTCTTGTTAAAAATGTTTGAACATGTCTGGGCAAGTTTTTGTACATTTCCAGGTCATTTGGTTTCTTTTGTACAGACTGTAAAATTTTTCCTTTGCCAATTGTTGATCCATAGGTTTATAAAATGAGACTTTACTGAAGCAAAAGCACTGGATAGAGATATCACTTGAAGAGGTCTTGGTTGCAAATATGTTGCCTGTTTTGCAATATTATCGACTTTCTCGTTTCCAGGTATACCACAATGACTAGGTACCCATTGAAATGTTATATCCTTTTGGAGTTCTTTTAGTTTACTTAGTTATTTCTGAATTGGAATAATTCTATGTTTGAAGAGAATGATGACACTGGAAGAATATTATAATAATAATAATAATAATAATAATAATAATGATTTATTTAACCTGGCAGAGTTAAGGCCATACGGCCTTCTCTAACACTCAACCAGGAGTAAAGACTGCGTTACAAAAACACTACAAATTTACAAATTACACTACAATTTTACACACAAAATTGAATAAGATAATAATAATAATAAAAAATAAACAACAAATAAGAAGAAATCGGACATAATATATAACATACAGAAAGAAAGAAAAAAGCATAATAATATGTGAACAGCAGGTCAAAATAAATGAGGCATACAAAAAAAGACAATTATTCATAATAATAATAATAATAATAATAATAATAATAATAATAATAATAATAAAATAAGAATAGTAATAATGATGATGATGATGATAATAATAATAATAATAATAATAATAATAATAATAATAATAGTAATATTAGTAATAAAATAGTGCAGTACAAAGTATACAGTGAATACAATATTTCTAAGTACACACAATAAGGAAAATTAAGATTATATATAGCTCAACTTATCACATTAGAGATATAACATTATCGGAAAATATGAAAACAAAAATATAAAATAAATTGAATATCATTAGAACATAAAAAAAAAAAAATGTGAAAACGTGGAAACATGCAATACAACACTTGTCATAATAGTAAGTTAGTTTGGCAACTCGTCATAAGATAATTTTCTAACTTTGATTTGAAAGAATTCAATGTTCGGCAGCCCTTGACTTCAGGCGGCAGAGAGTTCCAGTGACGAGAGGTAGCAACAGTGAAGGATGAGGAATACAGAGACGATGCGTGAAGTGGAATTTCTAGCGTGTTATCGCGTTGTGATCGAGTATTAATATTATGATAGCGAGAGAGAGTATGAAATCGAGCGAATAAATAATAGGGGGATGAAGTGTGCATAATTCGATATAAGAGAGAAAGTGAGTGCAGATTTCTCCTCTCATGTAACCTAAGCCATGATAACTTCTTGAAAGAAGGTGAGATATGATCATAGTATCGAACATTACAAATGAAGCGGACGCACGCGTTATGAACACGCTGTAGTTTCTGAGCGGAATCAATCCTGAGATCACTGAACAAAACGTCGCAATAATCGAAGTGAGGTAGAATGAGTGTCTGTACCAGCGTCTGTTTTAATTTAGATGGATAATGATACAATCTTTTTAGTGAATGGAGAATAGAGAATGCCTTCTTACATGTATATTTAATATGCGTATCCCAATTGAGATTAGATTCGAAATGTACTCCGAGATTTTTGACGGTAGAGCTAAACGGGATGATTGTTTTATTCAGTTTCACAGGCGGAATATTCAGGTCGTTGACTTCAGGAATTAATCTACGGTTCGCGAACAGAATAGCCTGTGATTTACATGCGTTTAGGTTAAGCCCAAATTGTTGAGACCAGGAAGAGATGGAATCAAGATCTTCATTCAGACTATTAATGCTATCGTTTAGTGCGTCGGGACGGGCTGAAATATACAATTGAACGTCGTCTGCATATATTTGATATCTGCAGTGCTTAAATGAGTTGGAAATTCCATTTATATAAATAGAGAAGAGCAAGGGGCCTAATACTGATCCCTGAGGAACTCCTGTATCTACAGTATGCCAGGATGAGAAACGATTATTAGATATGACACGCTGCTGGCGGCCAGTAAGGTAGGAGTACATCCAGGTGATAGCACTATCAGAAAGGTGTAGCGTTTGTAGTTTAGTTAATAGTAGATCGAAGTCAACAGAATCAAAGGCTTTGCTATAGTCCAATAAAACTAGTACAGTAGCCTGTCGTTTATCCATGGCTGCGCGTATGTCCTCAGTAACATTCAACAAAGCAGTAGAAGTGCTATGGCCATTTCTGAATCCTGATTGTAAAGGGTCTAAAAGATTAAATTCTATTAGGTAGTCTGACAACTGCTTATGAATGATGCGTTCCAGAGCTTTAGATAAAACGGGAAGAATGGAGATTGGCCTATAGTCTTTTGCAGAAGTAGGTGAATTTACTTTAGGAAGTGGGCGTACCAAGGCTGTTTTCCAGAGTTGCGGATAAACAGACGTGATAATTGAAGAATTGAAAATATGAGTTATTACGGGAAGCACGACATCGACTAACTTATTGATAAAGACTATGCTTATGTTATCAGTGCCTTGTGCTTTAGATTTAATGCTTTTAAGAGCCCTTCTTACTTCAGAATCAGTAATGTGCGAGAAGAAAAATTTTTCGCGAGAAGGTGGAGGGTTAGCTAGGAGAGTATTAATTGTATTTCGTTTTGACTGTTTTTCAGGTCGTATAGTGGGAGGTGAGGTAAAGTATTCATTGAGTTTATCAAGCGGTATGTTTATAACTTCAGCTTCTGATGCTTTCTTCCCTACTCCCATATCACGTAAGTTATTCCAAAGACACCGAGGGGGAATGGACGGGTCGACGAGACTCAGGGCGTGACGGCATTTAGCATTCCTAATGCTTTGTGTGGTTTTGTTTCTAAGTTTTTTGTAGTTGTTAAAGTTTTCGGCAGATTTGTTGTGTCTGTACTTCCGGAAAGCAGCGTCACGTGACGTCATAAGATTACGAATACTGTCATTCAGCCATGGGGCAGGTCGGTGAGTGACACGTCTCTTCTTTAAAGGTGCATGTTTGTCGAATAATTGTATTACCATGTCATTAAAGGTGGCAACTTTTTCGTCAACTGTAATTAAATTAAAAATAGTATGCCATGGCATTTGTAGGGCGTCAGAAATTAGTTGGTCGTTGTCAATGCCTTTTAGATCTCTGTAAGTAATTACCTTAGCTGCATTTTTTGGGCACTGAAGAGAGTACTCGGCAAAAATAAGATCATGACCAGATATTCCCGGAACTGGTAACTGTCCTGAGGTTAGAATTCTATCAGAATTATTCGTAATGATTAGGTCAATTAAAGTATCAGAAGTAGGTGTGTGGTGGGTAGGATTGAGTGGAAGAATTGTTAGATTGAAAGTTTCGAACAAATTACGCAGTTGATTAGTCCCATTTGATCTGACAGCCAGAAGATTAATATTGAAATCCCCCATAAGTAAGATATGTTCATATTGCGGTAAAAGATCGGCTAACGGGCTTTCTAAATCGGATAAATGTCCAGCTTTGGGAGGCTTATAAATAACTGCTAAGAGACATTTATGAAGACTTGCTTGTATTTCTACGAACAAATATTCGGGTCGTAATGCATCGCCTTGTGATTTTAGAATAATTTTAGGGTGCAGATCATTCCTAATATATGCGCAAACTCCACCCCCTCGTTTGTATAATCTGTCATTTCTACATAACGTATAGCCGTTTAAGTGAACGAGTGAGGAAGACAACGAGGGTTTTAGCCACGTCTCGCTAACAAGAATACATTGGACATCTATATTAGTGAAAATAGAAGAGAATTCCTGGAAGTGAGGAGTAATGCTTTGACAGTTTAAATGTGCTACTTTCAAAGATTTGGGGTCAGGTGAGAAAGACTGCTTTAACAGCTGAGAGGTAGACAATAGAGGGGTTGGGGAGGATGACAGACAAGTGGATAGAGTTGTGGGAACAGGTTGTCGACAGTGAGGAGGGTCGGGGAGGCTAGACGAGCCATCAGCCTGAGGGCATGCCACAGAAAGCGGGACGATATAGGCAATAGTGCCAACCTAACTAAAAATAGACTAAATTTACTGAGGTAATGTAATGCAACTAAATATAGTATTACTACAATAATTAAATAATTAGTATTAAATTATTAAACTATTACTTTCTTAATATAACAAACAACTTATGAGGAGTTGCCTTGACTTACTAATTATGTATCTCAGCCATACGGGTGATCCTTCTTTTCGTGTCGCCGCTTTTTACAATGATGACGCCGTCTTGAGTCCACACGTTGGTTTGTCCAAATTTGGTAATCGCTTCGCGTAAGATGTTGTGGCGAGTTTTCGTCAAGTCTTCCCGAATTGTCCAACCAGAATTTTTTAATTTTCTTTTGTTTCGGAAGACCTCACTTCTCTTCCTATAACTAGCGAATTTCACAATTATTGGTCTGGGTCGATTCTCATCTCTCCTACCAACTCTATGACTTCTATCAATGTCGGCCAGACTCAAGTCCACCCCTACCTTCTCCGCCACACTAATCGCTAACACATCGGTGTCCTCACCATTGTTCTCACCTACACCAAAAATACGCAGACACTGGCGTCGCTGATATTGTTCTAAATCGTCCAGTTTGTACTCTAGCTCCTCGATCCGACGATCTTTTTGCTCCAGAGCACTTTTGAAGTCACTAATTAAGTCTTTGTTGAAGTCAAGATTTTTCTGGAGTTCCACCACCACTGCACTCGTCACCGCGTCCTTGATCGTGTCGGCGAGAACTCGTACCATGCCCGCGTCTTGTAGCATGTCCCGTAGCGCGTCCTTCACCACTCGTTGCACGGTAGATTCAATTTCCTCGATTTTTGGGCCACGGGGAGACATGTTGATGAAATGTAAAGACAAATGAAAAGCTTAGTACAAAGAAATAAAACTGTGCTAAAAATATTTGGCCTGTGTACAGACTCACCTGCTAAAAATCACCGTTTAGTCAAGAGCCTCACTCGCGTGGTTATTCACTGTCCGCCATTACTCAGAATATTGATGGAAGACATTAAAAACTTGGTGGAGCAAAATGACCAATTCTTTGATGTGGATGAAAAAACATTAATTTTTTTTAATTGTTTTATTTTAAGACCCTTTGTCGACTGCGATGGTTATCTAGCGTCTGAGTGAAGTGAAGGTGATAATGCCAGTGAAATGAGTCCCTGGTCTAGCGCTGAAAGTTATCCAGCATTTGCTTTTAATGGGTTGAGGGAAAACCTCGGAAAAAACCTCAAACAGGTAACTTGTCCCAACCTGGACTCCCTCGTTTCATGGTCAGACTGCTGTTACTCCACAGTGGTGGACAAGAAACATGAATCAATTGCTGGATACACACTTAGTGCTTCCTGAGTATGAAATAAAAGGTCTTGATGACATTATTGTTGATCCTGCGTGCGAGACTATTATGTGAGTGACAATGACGATAATAGAGGGAAAGTGGTGACAATGATGATAATAGAGGGAAAGCGGAGATAATGCTTGATTTGCGTGTTTCATTACAAACTGCACTTGAATCAGCAGAGGCCTCATGAAGTTTTTAAGCAAGTAGATGACATTTACTAAAGATTATTATTATTATCATTTTTTTTTACTATAGATTTTTTTTTTCCCCCTTTTGGTCCTACAGAATATATCTGTTAAGGGAAAAACACTGGAGGAGGAGAGTTCGATCCAGAGCTGTGGATTGGACTTCAGTGTAGCTCAATGGTGAGAGTGCTTGGTACGTAGAACCAAAGACCCGGGTTCGATCCCTGGCGCTGGAGCAAATTTTTCTCCTCTAATATTAATATTAATATTAAAAATATATGACACTTCTTTCCCGAACATTGTTTTATTTCGGAGAGTTAGAATGGAGATCAGAAAAAAATGCTGATTGTAAAGTTCACAAAATAGTGACTGACTGGTTTAAAAGAACATGAAAATATGGTAAGAACAAGTAGAATGGATTATCTGTCCAACCATTCCTCTGTTTCTGTTCATTTCATCGGATAATCGAGGTTCTGTTATACTTAAATTCCGTAATATGTGCTTTTCCATTTGAGTAAGCATCTTGTTAGCTGTAATTAACTTTTAGGATAAAGAAATAAATATCATTGTGTTGAATGTGCTATAGATGGAGCTCCAAAAAATACAGAAGCATAATGGCGTGCTTACTTCACTGTCAGAAGATGTCTGCCAGCTTCTTAAGTGTATGGTGTCAGCGTCATGGGTTGGTGCCCACACATGTGCATCCAAGAATGATTGTATTTTCTGTGAGTCTAGTGTAATGTGGCACCAGTTGGCACTGCAGCTGACTGAGTTCTTGGCACCCGAAAATCCTGTGAACCCTCCAGATGTGAGTAGTAGTGATATTGTGTGTAGTAAGCTTTTCTCTATTAACAAATATATATTGCAGTTGAAATATTCCATTAATAGAGATGTGATTTTGTGGTGATTATTTTATCTCTATTTCTGTGCTTATTTTATCATGATATCGGTGAATATTGTGAAGGTTTTTGTTAATACAAGGGAGAATCGAAAAGTAACGAACAACAATTTTTTTTGGTAACATATTTAACAGATAAGCAAAACGAAATAATGCACAAGAAAGCTACAGGTTTTACCTATTTTTCGATATATAAACCAAGTCTGTCGACACATTTCTTCCATTGTGACACCATATTCAGTACACCTCGTTCATAAAGGCTTCACCAATAATCAAAAATGTATTTAAAAATAGGCTTAAGGACTTTACTAATAGACGGTAGTATATTATACACACTATTTAAAGGGTGTAATTGGTGTTTGTTATTGAAGTGTTGTATCAGTGAAGAAGTGTGTTGTGTAAGTTAAGTGTGTTTCTGACAGTGAAGCTTTATAGTTTATAGTGGCAGTGCAAAGTATTTGAACAGTGAAATGTTTATGAAGTGTTACTGAAATCAGGATTGAATCAGTGAAATGTGTCTTAGTTCCAGTGCAGTGAGTGAGTTGTCAGCGAAATGAATGTAGTGCTGAAAGGTACTTGTGCAGGTATCATACTTGTGGGTTTTAGTTCGAACTTAGGGTTAAGATACAAATTAGATGTACTTTAGATGTTATTTTAAGTGATCGTACTTCATTTAATTTAGGATGCTCCCTGTTGTTGTTGTTGTTGTTGTTGTTGTTGTTGTTGTTGTTGTTGTTGTTGTTGTTGTTGTTGTTGTTGTTGTTGTTGTTGTTGTTGTTGTTGTTGTTGTTGTTGTTGTTGTTGTTGTTGTTGTTGTTGTTGTTGTTGTTGTTGTTGTTGTTGTTGTTGTTGTTGTTGTTGTTGTTGTTGTTGTTGTTGTTGTTGTTGTTGTTGTTGTTGTTGTTGTTGTTGTTGTTGTTGTTGTTGTTGTTGTTGTTGTTGTTGTTGTTGTTGTTGTTGTTGTTGTTGTTGTTGTTGTTGTGCTGCTGCTGCTGCTGCTGCTGCTGCTGCTGCATTTTTTATTAATTGTGTTTATTATTGTCATTATTGAGTGTAATTAGTTACCACTGCCAACAGGTATATACCCATTTACAGTGTGAATAAATACATACATAAAACTCCGTTTTCTGGGCATATAGCCACCTGCACACTACTATCTTCACTACTCCATCTGAACCGAAGTGTTGGCCTCGTAGGAAATTTTTCTTTGCTCCAAAGAGGTGAAAGTCAGACAATGCAAGGTCTGGACTGTAGGATGGATGATTGCCACCTCAGTGTCTCTGACATTGGATGGTGTTGCAGTGGTCACTGGTCAATTGGAACGTGCTTCGTCGGTAAGATTTACTCAGTCCTCTTCGAAGAACCTGCACCCACACAAAATGAACTACACCACGCTGCTCTTCAATAGTAGACGATGCTAGCAAATGCACTATCTTTACTCAGTAGTCACCACTTGTTCCACCAGGTTGACACCTGATCGAACCATTGCTGTCTTTAGCACAAGATTCAAACTATCTGCCAACTTTGAACGTCTTAACCAAAATAGTATTTCATAAAAAAGTTGTGCGTTACTCTCCGATCCTCCCTCGTATTTCGTGAAAATATGAGATTACAGCATGCAAAATTAATATTATGTATAACAACATGTACAAGTCCAGTTACTAATTTTAATTGTTACAAATTTCCTGCTCATCAATGCAAGAGGTATCTTCCCACTCGCAACTCTTCAGTTACTGAAGACTATAAGGAATTTCAGAAGACTTGATCGAACAGTTTGTGTTAGCCGCTTTGAAAGTCACTCACCATTTTAGGAACCATCTATACCAAACTACAACTTACTTAACACGTCATTGCATGTTGTATTTTAAAAATGTGTTTCTTCTACATCTTTTATTATTTCTTGAGTTTGTTTTCCTAAAGGCTAGTTTCCATGAGGACACTAGATTTCGCAACTAATTTCATGCTAATTTCATGAAACTGAAGACACTTGTGTATGCTGTAGTTTCATGAAAACTTCCATATTTTTCTTCAGTGTTGAATTACGATTAATTATTTATGTACATAGGTACCATAACAATAACTATATATATACTGGGTGTTCAGTTCAAAGTGTGTCATGGCTCGCTGCATGCTGTCACGTGGCTAGTCGATGAGCCTAGAGAATTCAATCTTCCTACACTTCTGCAGAGGTGTATTACTTATCTGCCAGAGAAGTTGCCTAGCAAGTACGGCGTTCATTCTGAAGAGTACTTACCGATACATACGGTAACACCAGTACTGGCAATAATGTGAACTGTTTCGAAACATGTACTGAGATGAGTTTTTTCTTACTGTCGGGATATGGGGAGAGGGTTAAGACGATTACTTACGTATTTGTTGACATTAACTTCGATGGTCAACATGGACACGGAGCATTTGATTTGTATTGTGGAATGTTGCCGTACGCAACCGATGATAACAAATACCCTGCGTATGACTTGGCCGCGCAAAACACAGTTCGAAAGAGGTTATGATAGACCGTACAGACCGCCATCTGTTGCTACGATGTTCAAGTTATACCGTACACATTCTGAAGTTCAGATTGAACACGATTAATAGGCAACTTCTCTGACACAAAAGCTGAAACTCGCTTCAAATCGCTGACTCATCAACAGTGACGTCATGACACATTTTGAAATGAACACCCAGTAGTTAATGTCCGAATAAACATTATTTGATTAAAATAGATCGAAACTTTATGTCCACCTTGTATTTCACGCAATGAAAATATTATTATTATAGAGTGTATATATACATATATACGTATATACATCTATAATGTGTGATTTTGATGCAAATTTTGTATGCCATTACTACACATAATCTCATAGTTTATAACATGTTTCCATTATGAACAAAAACGATGAATATACCATGATTACAGTCACGTATAGAGGAGCAAGCTGGCGAAGAAGGTGGCCATGGACGCAAGAGCCCACCAGAATCTGAGAAGAAGTCAGAGTCAAAGCCGGATGTGGTCATCAACATGCCAATCCCCGAGTTCCATAGTGTAGGTGTGGTGCTGATGCACGTGCCTCATGTACGTCCACTCTGCTTCTACTTGGCACAATCTTGCTCAGCCCAGTCTGCTCTTTATTTGCGTCACAAGCCGCTGTCAGTGCACTGGGGAGATTAACTGCTTTTGTGGACACAACATTCCGGGCTTTAAACTGAAGTAAATTTGGAGTAAATAAAGCAGATCTCAATTACGAACACTTTATTTTGCTTTATGAAAGACAACTGAAGAATGTATTTAAGTAACATATTTTGTTAAATGACTATAAAGACGACAATAATTTTTATTGACTAATATTAATGTGCTAAGCCAAGGATGGACACGTTAGGGTTGTCAGGAAAGATAAACAGAGAGAGGGGTTAGAGATACAAGTCGACATGACATGCAGATACAATAACAACCCAAGTTAGTTAAGGAACTGGCGGACTTGGGAATTAGAACCTTTCATTGTATTTGTCGTTTCTGTTCGGCTAGATCAGTGTTCTGCACCTTTTTCTATTCACGGCACACCCTAGACAGTCCCAGACTCAACATGGCACACCAAAATGTTAAGCCCCTGAAAAACATATAATGTGACTCTCTTAATATAATTACTTAATGTAGTCCACACCTGTGGAGTAACAGTTAGCGTGTCTGGCCGCAAAACCAGGTGGCCTGGGTTCGATTCCCGGTCGGGGCAAGTTACCTGGTTGAGGTTTTTTCCGGGGTTTTCCCTCAACCCAATATGAGCAAATGCTGGGTAACTTTCGGTGCTGGACCCCGGACTCATTTCACCGGCATTATCACCTTCATCTCATTCAGACGCTAAATAACCTAAGCTGTTAATAAAGCGTCGTAAAATAACCTACTAAAATAAAATAAAAAAATTACTTAATGTAATCAAATTTATTGTTATTATTAATATTATTATTCTTGTAGTGTAGGCTTTCACGGCTGGAGTCTATAGATCTAGATTCATTTTCCAGGCTGAAAGGCCGTGGTTTGTTGGCTGGTTTTCGACCAGACGTTTTGTCTGCAACTGCGGCAGATATCTTCAGTGGAGTGGTATCCGAGGTCGCAAAACTCTTCTTGGCGTACCTGAGGCAACTGATCCTGTGGCTGGTTGTGCGGGCGTATTTATAGTGCAACTAGCGGGCCGAGGCCTGTTGTCGCTGCGGTCCACGCCGCTTTGTTCGCTGCTCCCGTTCTGGGTTCCGTCCTTCTGTTGTAGTGGCTTCTTATCTGTTCTGTTTAGGACCGGGTACCAACATTTGTTTAGCTTTACGCCTTCTTCCTTGCGATTAAAGTTGTTGTCATGTTTATAGATTTCAATCGCTTCTCTATGTAGACGGGGGAAGAAGTGTGTCGTCGTGCTCATTATTATTATTATTATTATTATTATTATTATTATTATTATTATTACTATTACTATTATCATCATAAAACACAAATAGACTCTTGCATTTATTAACAATTTATGAACTTCAGTGTACAAAATACACATTTCTATTACTAATATTAAAGTAAATAACTCTACTCATATCTTCAATGTGATACTTGGGCCTGCTTAGTGAAACTTCTGACTGCTCTTTATTTTCTTCTTCATAATGTCTTTGATGTCACTGGACATGTCACTAACTTGGCAGGTATGTAGGTTCATATGCATGTAGGTTTTACGGGATACCGAATGGCCTATATGCAAAAATATGTTTATGAAAACAAATTAATTTTAATTTAATTTAATAAATTTCTTGCAATAATAGGTAAAAGTTCGCGTTACACCTTTCACCTGGTGAAGGCACACCAATGTGTCATGGCACACTATTGCAGAACACTGGGCTAGATAATGTCATTCGTCATATTTTATTTTTCGGAAAGAAATGCACTTGAGGATAATATATTTGAGGAACAAGATATTTAATAAATGTAATCGATTTATTAAGATCTAAAATTATGTATACTTAATGGTAAAAAGAAAAAATTAATAAACATGCACAATAAAACATTACAAACAAACTGAAATGGTACTCATTTCATATTGGAGTGTTTTTTAAATGGCAAGTTGTAGCCGATTTAAGTGAACGCCATATTTTAATGTTTTGGTGGCTACTTCATTCACACACAACCCCCAGAATGTCTGGAGGACCACACCTGCTGTTGGTCGACGGGTCCACTGGACCTAGCTGGGAGATCTTGTTGATCACCAGCTTTCCCTCCTTAAGCCACTGGAGGACGATTTTAGTGCCATAGCAGGTCAGCACTAGGAACAGAAAAGTAGGAAGGGTAGGAAGGAAAGTGAAATGAACCCCTAGGCCTCGAATGCTCTAATACTGTCGGGGTCGAAGAAAGTAAGAGTTCAGTCAGAGGACTGGATAGGAAAGGGTAAAGAGAGAATTAGGTATTGAATAGAGGAAAATTATATCAAATTCGGTCATTAACTCATCAAGCTGACCAGTGCTAATTGATGAGTAGCCCCTCCCTTTAGTTCAGCTCGTAAAATTATGCTTACTAACAGCTGCACCACGGGAAGGTAGGGATGGGACATTGGGTATTTGTCCAGGTTGGTTCCTTAAAGCCTTCAATGGGAAGGATTAATGGCTCTCCCCCCTGTATTCGACAAATACCGTTTTGCAACCAATCAGTCTCCTAACTGTCCATTGTGCAACTGAAATCAAGAAATGGATTCAGAACATCTCAAAATCTGTGCTTCAGTGGCTGACCATGACAATATCTTTGAAAAATATTGGAGTGCAAGAGGTCAAATGACTTTATTGTCAAACGCCTGGCATCAGAAAACAACAACAACACAAACTGAAATGGCGACATGAAAGGAAGTACGGTAATGTCTTATCTGTATTGCTAATTCAAGGTGTAAGAGTAACTTCTTAAAAATAAAACTTAGTAGCATTAAACACACTTCTACTTTTGAAAGTAGATTTATTAAATCTACATACTTAGACTTCAACAAACAAAATTTAATAACACAATCTCAAGGGAAAAAATGGAACTCTCTGCATCAAAATCCACAGTTAATTCCCGATTTACCACGAAAATCGTCTGTAGCTGCATTTAGATTGGCAACAGACCATGATTGTTTGGCCAAACACCTGCATAGAATTGGAATATATCAGTCCCCTAACTGTCCATTGTGCAACTCAAACCAAGAAATGGATTCGGAACATCTCAAAATCTGTGCTTCAGTGGCTGGTCATGATAATATCTTTGAAAAATATTGGAGTGCAAGAGGTCAAATGACTTCATTGTCAAATGCCTGGCATTAGAAAACAACAACAACACTTTTGACCTGCAGTGACTATAGATTCACAATAGACAGGATCCGTTTATCTTATAGATTTAATGATTACTTGAAAAAAATCAAATATAGAACAGTATCTAAATTGACGAGAAGTTCCATGGCTTAAAATTGTTTGCAACTTCATCTTCAGGGGAATAAGACATTTTCCCTTTAAAATGTAATTTGTTAATTTGGTGTAACTTAAGTGAATACAAATAAATATCTAACGAATCATTTAATTAATTTTCCTGGATTTATAACAGATTAAATTTTAATTATGTTACATTCTCTATTTAATTAAGTTCGTAATTATTATGTGACAACATATAATGAAGCCTAGTTTTGTGTCCACAAAAGTTTATAGCAACGTAAGGAGCTTCTATTTTTTATGATGCTTTGTAAGAATGGTGCCTGTAACTTATTTACAGTTTTTTTTTATATATTATCGTACTTATCATGAGTTTGCTTCTTCCTCTATTTCCTTATCATTTTCATTAACACAGTCATCAACATTAACCATTCATGAAAATTCATTAAAAAGACATTTTAAAACAGTTACCAGTAAAATAAAAATAGTGATATAAACAAAAGATATCGAAAATAATGTCATAGAAAGGACACGCAGATGAGATATACTTCCACTGAATATTTTGATTGAATACATATCCCTGTATTAATTGAGACAAAATTTACAAACACAGAATCTGTGAGTTCTTTCGGAGAGAAAAAAAAACTTTGAAATATTGTTGCGATTAAAACAGTAAACAAAAATAATCACTTATTAATCCAACTTTTGTCACTTCTCAGTATGCATTTACCTTTATAATATTTATCTTGCACTTTTCGTGTAAAGCCTTTTTCCCATGCAATGAATATTTTAAAAAATGTTCATTTAATTGTAGAAATCTAAGTCTCATTAAAGGTAAATGTATAGTTCTGATATTACATACACAATCAGTTACCTAATTGGCTCACATTTTTATTTTTTTATTTTATTTGGGGTCTTAAGTTTACAGTTGCACTGTTTAGCACCTCAAAATGGCTTTAAAATTTAGTATTTATTAACTCAGTAGTTCCTTTACATGTATTATTTTCAATTTTTGGGCTGGGTAGGGACTACAAGTTTAAAAACTTGCTTAGTTTAATTACTATTAGGATTAAGCTGCGTGAGACAAGTGAAAAATTATCTTCCAAGTGCTGAAACAACTTAACTTCAAGGTGATAAAGTATTTATGGAAATTTCGGTTGCTGTGACAATAGTCATATACATAGAACGATCATATATGATGCACGTTCTTGACTCTTGCAGAATGTTAAGCACATGCAGTTTTAACACAGCATAGCACCGATAACATATTCTGCACAGTACAAGAAACATACAGAGACTGACTGATTGACCGTCATTCACATCTTTGTGTTTTGAGTTGTGATGTGAGTTGTGATGCAGCCATATATAAATTAAATTACACAACCTGCTTGTCATCTTATCATGCCTCATTGCTAATGGTCCGTGCTTGCCCTCCCCCCCTTCCCTGCCAACAAATCACATTCCTTCTTGACAGCCTTTATTAGTTTGTTAACGAGAGAAATCCCGCCCGCACCATCAGAAAATGAACCCAGGACCTTCCAGTCTAACTAGTTGCTCTACGAATTGTGATGATAATGTTGTTGAGTAGAGATAAATTTTGACATTAGCAGGAAACGGTAATTTTTTCCTTGAACCGTCTTATTCGGAGTTTTGTTCATGTGGTACTAAATATGCTGTCCTGGGTCCGTCTCAAAGAGCGAAGAACTATTCACTCTCTCACTTTACTCTTCATTATTCTTCAAACCTCTAACCCTAGCTACCTAGCTTCTCGTTTTCAACATTTGTCCTCATATCACGAAATAGATAGTTGCTCACAACACCATATCACACTCTCCATTTCTAAACACAGAACACCCTTCTACTCTTAATCTTTCACCGTCTCTGCAGCTCATCTGTAGAACTCTCTACCACAACATGTCAGAGACTGTCGGACATTGTCTAGTTTCAAAAATAAATTAAAATTGCACTTTTTGAATTAGATTCCTTTCATTTATAAGCCTTTTCTCTGCCATAGTTTTGTAAAAATATAGGCTATATATTTCTTTTTCCTTCCTTTCCCCTTTTTGTTCTCTTTATCAGCCGATTAATTTATTATCATAGCCTTTTTATCGTGAATTTTAATTAATTTTCGTATTTCTTTTCTTTTTTTTTATTATTTTATTACATTGCATTTTGATATATTCTTCCTTACATTTTTCCATATTAACCATTTGTACTAAATGAGTTGCTTTCACTATATTCCAATGTATTTTACTTTCTTTTTTTTTCTATTATTGTATTATTTTCATGTTGCTTAGTGTCGATTTTATTATGCTATTATTATTATTATTTTTTTTTTGTAATATGTTAGTATTCTGTTCTTTAACTTTTTGTTCAATTTTCACTGCTTGTATACTTTGTGACCTGGTAGAGTATAAGAGAAGGCCTTATGGCCTTAACTCTGCCAGTATAAATAAAGTATTATTATTATTATTATTATTATTATTATTATTATTATTATTATTCTGTGACAAACCACCACATTTACTTCCCTTCTGAAGAAAACCACACTGAGAATTTCTATTCAGGGACAGGTTTTGTGTTTCATAGTTCTAAGACCTGTGACCTCCGGATTTACTTCCCTTCTGAAGAAGACTATGCTGAGAATTTCTATTTCCCTTAGAGATCCATTGCCCTCAGTCGAGTCCAAAGTATGGTATTGTACCATTCGGCCTCCAAAGTTTCACTGTTTATATCTATCTGCGAAATCCTTCCAGGGAATTTCTTATATGTAACATTGAATTTTAATAGACACATGTAAATTATATGCTTTGGCATTTCGTGTATGTTTATTTTTGTCATATGTACAAATGCAGAAATACATGCAGCTTAAGTTTCAAAATGATAATTAAGTCAACTGTCCTATCTTTTACTGCATCTGCAGGCCAATTGCCTGATAAGGAGACTGTTTTATATGTCCTTACTAGTCTGTAATTTTTCACTTGTCTCAACACACTATAATTTTATATAAGACACAAAAAAGATTAAGTTACTGTATAGTGAAAGTTTAAAAATAAAAACAAAGATGATATATTGGCTTGTAACTTCCATGTGCTTTAAAATGAATATATGAGATAACTGCAGAATTCAGAATTTCTAAATTTTTGTTACTGAAATTATCATAGTTATAACATTTTATTTTCAAGAACTAATACTTCTTATATTGTATACTTAACAATATTAGTTAACTATCAAAACTGCCTTGCAAGAAATGCTAAATTTACTCATTATTGTTTATTTTATAACATTGATAATAAATATAGCTTCATATTAGAAGTACGATATTTTATTAACACTGGTTTTAAATTTCAATTATAGTTACGAACTAAATTGGTTTATATTAAAAATGATCAAGATTAACAATCAAATTCTCTACTGTAAACCTTATGTTACTATTGGAAATTAGTATCATGCCCAAGAAGTTGTAATAATAAAAACAAAGAAGTAAATGTAGGTTAATTGTACAGTATTAAGTTGAAACATTTGGGGTTGACGACTTCATATTTAAGCTAATTTCAAAATTTTATTTTAAATTGTACAGATTTCACTTCAGGTAACCTTAATCGTGATCATTAATACTTAATTATTTAAACTTTCATCTCATATATTACAAGCAGATTTGCAGTCTGTACCATTTACAGTTTTCAGTGTCATATATCATATCACATAGTACATGGATTCTTACTCAAACTATACTACAGTATCTCTCTGTCTCTTTTCAATATATGTAAAAGTGTGTGTTACAACTTTCTCCTTCCTTTTCTCATAATTGGGTACTTAAGGGTAGAAAGGTGCTAAGTGCCAAATTAAAAAAAAAAATGTGATATTTCAGTAGAACGGTGTACAGTGCCAAGGAGCATTGCATATCAACAGGGCTAGGTTCACAGAAGATGATAGAGTGTTATTAAGACCATGAAAAGATGTCAGTGATTGTAAGTTACCGAGCTTTCTCATAAGAAAGGTGCAATGTGCCATTCGTTTTGATTTCCCTCTATTGCTTATTTGTGGTGTTAATAGTGAAGTTCAGGTAAAAGGCAATGTTGAATATATTTCGTGGTGTTTTCTACAAACAGAAAGATCAGCAGAGTTAAGATTATACTTTTTTTTTTTTTTTTCCTTGGGGATTTAGTGAAGTGAATTTTTAATGGCAGGCAGAGTAACTATCTCATGCCCCCATGTTTTAGATTGCTACCAGTGCACTTCATTAGAACCAGGTACCCAGCTTCGAAGCCGTTAGCCCTGTGAACTTACAATATATTTATGTTCCCCTATTATCATAATTCAGGGTTGTTATCTAAGAAATTAGCAAGTTCTTCGTGATAGTAGAAGAGAAAGAGTGGGGGAAGGGAAGTGGTCCGTGGCCCATTTCTTTTAGGGCTCATCCCAACATTTGTCTATTGCTCAAGGGAAACCACGGAAAAACCTAGAGCAGGATGAGATGTCGTGCTGACGACAAGCCAATTGGCTATAGTGGGGTCGGAATATGTTCAGGTGGGAGGTTTTATTTTAATCATTAAGTCAAAGTACAAATACATTAAAGGTACATAAAAATTGTTTGTAAGAACAATGAATCTATGCTGCCAATAACGTGATGACCCTGAAACAGAGAAATAACATTATTAGTGCATTAATAGACTTGTCTGTGTGTAGAGTCAAGTGGTTATTTAGTGTTCAAGTTGGTATTCGTCTTGTACGTTGTCGTTCCAAGCTAGAGGGTAGAGTACGCTCTTAGGTCTTTTATGAGGTCTTTTATGTTTGTCTAATGCAGGGTTGTAATTTCCTAGTGAAGAAATTAGTGGGTTTGTGCTGCTGTACGACTTGGTGTACGTGCAGAAGGCTTGATTTGAAATAAATTCTTGAACTGTCGGAATTTCTAGTTCTTCATGAATCAATCTAACAGGAGTTACTCTAGGAAGTCCTGTGATGAATCTTAAAATTTTGTTTTGGAAAACTTGTAATTTTTTACGGACTGTAATAGGTGCATGTCCCCAAGCAGGACAAGCATATAGTATTACTGACCTAATTAATGTTTTAAACAAAGTTATGTGTATATTTAGATGTCTGCTTTTATTTAATACTGGATAAAGCTCCACCATCCTAGCATTGGCAAGTCTGAGTTTTTGTAGTACGTGTTCGGAGAAAGTGAGCCGTCTGTCTAGTGTTACTCCGAGATATTTTACTGAAGTTTTCCACTCGATTTGTGATCCATTTATGGCTAATTTTGTGTGATTTATGCCCGGTCTATTGAATTTATTTCTCCTGCTAAATAATATGGCTTGAGAAATAAATTCAATAGACCAGGCATAAATCACACAAAATTAGCCATAAATGGATCACAAATCGAGTGGAAAACTTCAGTAAAATATCTCGGAATACAACACAATACCGTACTTACATAATGTAGGGCTATGGATCACATGAAAACGTAAATGTATTACCTATCTCTTGATGATACACCCAGTTTGTTAAAAATAGTTAGCATGTTTCTCTTTATTTAAGTGGCATGAAAATACACATTAAAATGCAGTAAAGTGACGCTATAGTTGAAAATAGCTTTATTTTTTAAGATCTATGATCAAGATTATTCAACAACATTCCTGATGGGTCTCTTTATTGTCACACCAGTACAATGAAAATGAGAGTGGCCCAAGTCAAAAAGTTTGAAAAAAGAAAACACCAGCAATGTTTGAAGTTAGTTCCCCACTGAGTTCTATGTCACTTGAAAAAAGACATATTTGAAGGCCATGATTCCATATTAAGTCAAGGAAGAAAATAAGTAATACTATTTGCAAATCTGTGGATAATAAATGGATTGCAGCAGCTATTGAATGAAACAGGTATTTTGAAAACGTAACATTTGACATTTTCGCGGATGTTGCTTTTTTTCAACCAAAGTGCTCTTTGCTCTTTCCTATAGGTACCGTAACATAACTATTGTGAAAAATCATAAAATAAATCACATATTTAATCTATAGAAATGAATAAGAAACGGACTTTTAGTTTGATTAATGTAATAAAAGTCAGTTTCTTATTCATTTCTATAGATTAAATATGTGACTTATTTTATGATTTTTAACAATAATATGTTATAGGAAAGAATGAATAGCACTCTGTTTGAAAAAAGTAGCATGCGCAAAAATGTTACATGTTACGTTTTCGAAATAACCGATTCAAATGTTTATCGTACTTAGTACCTTTCATAGATTGTGAAGTTTGTTTTTATCTCAGTGTGTTAATTTTAGTAGTATCATCAAATCATTGATAAAGATTGGTCAAAAGTTGTTATATGTGCCTCTAATTTATTTCTGAGAAATAAAATCTCAAATTTGTTTAGGAGAGACAATTTTTTTATTAATAAAATACTGTTATAAATTGGCACTTTGCACCTTTCTACTGTAGGCCTACTATTAAGTATCCAATTCATATTGAGTATAAAGTAAGTAATTTAAATTAATTCTGAGAATTGAATTGAAATATTATGTATTTAACATTTATTACCTTGACTTGGTTGTAGTGTTCAAATGTTTCACAAGACGAGATTTCATTCGAAGCTCATTATTTCGTCTATCTCGTTGAACAGTATTAACTACCCAAGAGCGAGTTTTGTGAGATAAGGTAGAGCAACATCAAAATCATTCAACTAAATGCACCTACTATTTATTAACCGAATTTCACAACTGGCACACGTAATTCGGAAAATACCATATGTTCTTTTATTATTTTCATATTATTTCCCGTTGTCTATGGAATTGTGAAAGATAGTACATTTTAAGTATGCTGTAATATAGGACGCACTAATTGTCAACATCTCACACGAATTTGGTATGGCTAGAAGAAAATAGAATTGTGTCAAGACTGAAGAAGATTGGTTTCGTATACCGGTACTAGTTACATTAAAATATTTTTCAGTTTTTACTGAACAAATAAAATCATTTTGAAAGAAAAAAGGAACAATGGTGACATTGGTGACTTACTGACCGGAAGTTTAAATGAAACTTCAACAATTGCTCATAAATATAGAAAAGACAACAGATCAAATATAGACTGTACCTTCATCCTAAGTGGAAAAGGGGTAGAGGAACAGGAATCTCACTTTCATTGTAAAGGAAAATTTTCTCGGTACGCAATTCAATTAATCTGTACGTACTAAGTATCTTGATTTGTGTGGAAATTATATGAAATCCAGTTGATTTACTGTAGATTAGAATTTGTATTCCTTCTCCTTGTTTCATATGAAGATAAAAATGAAGTCAACCTTTGAAACTTCATATTTTCTGTAGTTCGTCAGAAGTCAAACCTAAAATCCTCCAAAATAATCGAAATTTAATCCCTGTCGCATAACGGTAACGTATAGACTATTACAAGATTCTTTGTTTGAAGACTTCGTGTAGCATGTAATGCATACGTACTTCGTGAAAAAAAATCTTTCATTAATTTTATTGTAAAGGAAAGCTTGCGCAATACGGTATACAGCTCACTTAATTTTTCTTACCTATATGAAACTCTATAAATTAAAACTGCTACCAGTATTATGAATATAATTAAATAAAATTCGTACCTGAAATAACATATTTTGAATTTTTTTATAGAAATATATCTACTACAACTACATTGCAGTCAAGTTTAACCACATTTTATCACATCCATTTTCCTCAGTACCTCCTCTTTAATGACTATTTTGCAAATGAGCGTTTTAGTAAGCAACTGTTACAATTTCAGATAATGACAGCTACTGTTGAGACAGTCACAGAGCAACTGGATCTTGCTCCTATAATTCCTGCTGAAAGAGTTGTTGCTGCTGTTGCAAGAGCTGTTACAATTTCAGACACTGACGTAGGTAAGTTATAATAATGCCATTTACAGTAGGAACATCATGTATTCTGTCTAGAGTGATTTATTTTTATACATTTCCATAGATTGTTTCATATACATTTTACAGTTAAGAAAATTTGTTTTTATAATTTGTTAAAAGAATTTTGATTTCTTATGTTCATAAATAGTATATATAACGGCGAAAGGGCAACTGCGTAGAAACCACGATCATGTATTTTTCTCGTCATTTTGCAGAAGAATCTCATCCCATTAAATACATCTTAGAGGTTAGGTAAGCTATTCATATATGTTTGAATAGAAATTTTCACATCTTATGACGACATCTTTTCATCGATATAGGAAAGAAATGGATAATAGAACAAGATCCCTAGACTAGACTCCAGTTCGGAAGGCTAGCGTTTGTGTCGAGAGAGACAGATAGTGAGAGAAAGGCAATGTACAGCATTGCCACATCGTACTTCACGCGCGCGCAATACAAGGAGCTGAGGAGAGAATTTCAATTTTAAAAAGACAATAATAACCTTAGCCGTTGATTACTGCAAGCATGACAAACCTTTTATCAGAACATTATCAAATCTTACGTTCTATTAATAATGCTTATACCAAGTTTTAAGATTTGTATGTGCGGTATTATTATTATTATTATTATTATTATTATTATTATTATAAAATGGAAAAAGTAAAAGAAATTCATTGCATGGTAAAACAAATTCAAATGCTAAATAAAAAAGTGGTCTTCCAATGGATCCCGGCCCACTGCGGACTGAACGGTAACGAGAAAGCAGATATGTTAGCAAAGAAAGGAACTTATATCAACTTAAAAACAAATTTCAAGTTCCCATATGAATCAATAAAGCGAGTCATAAAAAGAATCAGTTACAGCAACCAGGCAAAACATCAAAATTCAAAATGGAAAGAATCATTCAAAGATCCAAAACTAATTCCTGATCTACCTCGAAAATCTGCCGTGGCCATGTTTAGATTGATTACTGGTCATGATTGCCTCAGTAAACACCTCCATCGTATTGGAGTATTGAATTCACCTAAATGCTTACTGTGCACCAGAGAAGAGGACATGGAGTTGGTGCACCTGGCTAATTGTGAAACTCTTAGGACATTTGTGGACCTTCCATCAAAATATTGGGAAGAAGCAAGAAGGATGATGACTTCATTATTAAATCCAGAGCATTAGATACACACACACACACACACACACATTATTATTATTATTATTATTATTATTATTATTATTATTATTATTATTATTATTATTATTATTATTATTATTATTATTATGTTATCACACAGTTTTAATACGAAATGTATACGGTGTATTACTAGAAAAAATGATACACTATTTAAGTAGATATTGTATTTAGGTCTATTTCTAGGCGCAAATTAAACTAGTTAAATACCCTAAAACAATAACTACGAGTACCATGTTATATTGCCACATTTCTGTCACATTTAATATAAGTTAGGATTTAATAAATATTCAGTACCTGGTTTTAATCGAAGTCGCTGATTCCCTCATCAGTCCCGTCAGATTCATCAGAGTCGGATTCTCGAAGGTACATATCTAACTGTACATTGCAGCACACTTTTATTAAAATCATCTAATTCAGAGACTGTTTTTTCACGACGAGGATGTTTTCCAGGAGAACGAAACGTGGCAGTTCCGCTCACATTAAAAGATTTGTTTCCTTCCCTAACAATTCTTTGCACGGTTCGCAAACCCACACCACATGCTTCTGCAGTCATCTCCTGCACGTTGGCAACGTTACGGCCAGCACCATGATGCCCAGCAGAGTTCTGCTCGTTAATGTTTTTAAAATAATTATACACCTTAAACACTATTTCCCGCGCCTGCCTGTGCAGTACTTGCCTTTTTATAATATCTCCTTCCATTTATTTATCTTACACATGCACAGTATATGTTAGTCTTACTTATTCGATGTTTTAAAACGCTCACACGTGAACAAAGTAACTCGAGAAGCACTTGTTACTGACTGATTCTGATTGGTTCTCCTGTTCAAGCTTGTGACGTCACATCCCATACAGGCTACGGCGCATCTAGTGGCTGTCCGCCTTCCGAATTGCCGTCTAGTCTAGTTCACATAAAAATTTTATTTTCGTTACTATATTTTAAATTATGATTCCCATTTACTGGTACCTCAGATAGTTACTACAAGAATAATAATCATAATCGAAGCTATTCTTACATCTCAAATCACTCTTTAAATAAAGATGCATAAAAGTATAGATCTATATTCGTTTATGTCTGTTCGTTTTTGTGTTCAGATCATGATTATGATATTTATGAAGAATCTAATCTTAAAATTTGAACGACAGGAACTGCTAAGGTAAAAGTTGACCGTCCCACGTTAGTAGGGGAAAACGATCAACCAATTGACCCTGGACCTGAAGATGATTTGGATGATTTCTGGCATACTTCTGCTGGAAAATTTCGTTTCGCAATTGATGAATTGCCGCAACATTTACAGCTTATTCATGAATTGTTGAAGGTATGTTATGGTTCTGAATTATTTATCTAGTGTTTAGGAGATTAATTCAATGGTTATACTGAATTAAACTCCTTTAACCCATATTTGTTAATGGCTTCCTTCTTTTAGATCATTTATTAATCTGAACGAGAATGAGTGCAATTTTTTTTAATATACAGGATGATAGGTGCCTTGAGATTGTCTTTTGCTTTTATTTCTTTCATTTAATGGAAAATCGACTTCGTTGTAGAAAAAACTGCAACATCACAGTAAATTCAGTAGACTTGCATTCCTTCTCGGCAGCAGTGGGGGAAAAATGTAAACAAATCCTGCTTGCTATATACATCCTCTGCAAAACGCTCTACTTCCTACAACCTGCAGAACTCAGGCCTGAGGTTGAAGCACGTGTCTACATTTTCGTAACAGCTTTGCCATACATCTATTGCTTAAAGTGATTTATTATTATGTAATTAAAGTGTTAAAGTACTCTTAAACCATAAACATGACAAAAACATAATGCAAAATATTTACTGGACTTAAGGAGAACTCTAATGTAAAGACATTTGTAAATTGTTTATTTCTAAATATGTTTAAAAGATAATGGGATAAAAAAGTATCATGTAAAATAAAATAATTATTTCTGGGAATTGTAAGCGCAGAAGAACAAAATAGTAGAGGACTTTTCGATTCATACTATCAGCGTATTCTGAATCTCACTGGACTGGTGGACAACAATGACGTCACGCTGCAGCGAAATAGGAACAAAACTGCTGGAAGGATCGATGTCTGTCATGGTGACTGTATAAGTTGTTGTCTGTGCTACGCTAGCAAAATTTTGCGAAATTTCCATACTGCCATCTCGCTCAAAGAAAAGAGAGCATAAATAATTTATTTCTTGAACCGGTAGTGATAACTGGTCCGTTGACATGTTCGCTCATAAGCCATTAACATATTGTTTTTACGTTGTGCTCATTACAAACAATACAGCAGAACACACCGCCATGACACAACAGTGCACGATGTTATTCGTCTGCTAATTCCCACCCTATACAAGAACCAATCAGATTCACTGATGGCGGCTGATGGAGACTGCCACCATCTCTGCAAGTTGATGGCACCGGTGCGACACTGGTGGAGCATCAGTGACTCCATCGGTGAAATTCGGAACACCGTGATGCCATCAGATTGCTCAGAGCAGAGATTTGGAATACGCTCTATGCTAAGGAGTAGTCCTCTAAAACCTAAAAGGACTGTGAGTGAACATCTTCCATCCTGTGTATCTACAGACATGTAATACATTGTTATAGGATATAATATGAGATAGTGTAAAGGTATAATTTTTCTACATTGATTTAATATCCCTTAAACTCCTGTTTAATACAGTATGGCCCAGAATAAAGTATACCGAAACTATAACATGAAATTTAATATTGAGAAACATAAAAGTATCAACCACTAATGTATACATGTTGTAAAAATTCTCCATTATTCTATAGACTTGTTTCGTAAAGAAGATTACTGAACCAGATGTTGGAAAGAAAATCTGTGATACACATTTCCAAGAGTCCGAGTACAAAATAGGTGTCTTTGATTTAAATCACGTGCTTACAGATGGTGACTAACCTGTATGCAGTACAAGAATGCACCCAATTCATGGATCATTTGTTGAAATGACGTTCTCTTCAGATTTAATTTCTTGGCATTCCATCGCGGGTTTTTCTTAGAATTTACAATTTTTTCGAACACCATATCCATATATTCATTGTCTGTAGCTGTTTTTCTCTTCCTACTTCCCCCTTTGCGTTGACACAAAATTGAGTCTCCTGAATTTACTGACCAAGAGTAATATTGTCCGCGTTGATGGTGGATCTTTATGAAACTCATCATAAAGTTCAAATACTACTTTCACACTAGCTCCTCCACTGTGACTAACTGTGTCTGAACGAAACAAGGAATTATTTTTCTTGGATACTGAGTACCATTTTGATTATGTTTCTTTCACAGCCTTCTTTAGCAATAACTGAAGTAACAATTAACAATGTGGTCGATAATTTTCTCTCACAGAGCTGCGAGTGATACATAATCAAACTTTGGTATACTGTATTCTGGGCCATACTGTAGTTTAATACAGTGTTAATGCTGTATAATGCAGTGGAATAGAATAGCTCTGTTTCATTTATGTTCGTGATTGTGTTTGTTTATTAGGAACTACCAAATGTTGATGAACCAGATATCTTATACTATATGCTACAGTGCCTACACATTCTTTGTCTCCATGGAGACGCACTCACAAAGGCCTCCAAAGATCATCTTGGATTTCTCATCTGGTGTCAAGAAAATTTACTTATTAAAAAGTGAGTTCCAATGTTATCATTACATCAGAGACTTAAAAAATTAATGAACATTTATAAAGAAGAGAAAGAATAATGTTTAAAGACGATCATTCTGAGCAAGATGGTGATGGTGATGGTGATGATGATGATGACGACGACGACGACGACGACGATGATGATGATGATGATGATGATGATGATGATGATGATGATGATGATAGTAATAATAGATTTGTTCCAGCAAGCAATTCAGAACGTGTTTCGAACTAATACCGAACTTCTTTCGATGCATGCGCCAGTTGTGAAAGGTGTCAGGAACTAGTTCAGGATTTTACATTGTTGGAACATTTCTTGAACTCTTCTTTCATAGCCATTGGAGTTTCTTCTCATATTAAAATTATGTTCATCTTTCGAACTTAATTCTTCGTAAAGCATATTGCTATCACCTTCCAAATCACTGAAGATGGACAATTTTTTTATTTTAACCTGCCTAGTCTCGAAGCATTTTAACCTTAACTTCAGATTAAACCATCTGCGCATGCGTTAACAGTTGAGAATTCCCAGTTTCTGCTCTTAATCAAGAACCAATTTCACTTGTTCCGAACGAGTTCTAAAGCATGTTGGAACAGATAACTGGGAGTTCAGAATCGGTTCGGAACCAGTTGTAGTCTTGTTGGAATGCACATTGAGCTACTACACTTGAGCCGGCAGTTCAGAATCGATTCTGAACCATGCTCGAACAAACCTAATGAAACAATACCGGGAACTGAACCTCTTTCGTAGAAAACATTAGCTAGCTTGAGACAGCAGCTGGATTAGAAAAAAAAAAAAGAAGAGCGAGTAAGTGATATAAATGTGTATCCTTTTTTTATATTTGTTAAATACTCGGATTAAAGCAATTATGGGAGGTTTTTTCACTTTTCCATGCCATTTTCGTTCCATTGTTGCTTAGTTAACATTAGGGTACGTATTTCTAAATGCCAAAAAAAAAAAGAGAGATTTAGGACCTTATAAAATCCAATTTAGAACTTTTAGGAGTTGATGTAAAATTAACATCTTCGGAATATGTATGATAAGACTTTCTTGTGTTAAATTCTACCGTACCTTGTTTACATGTTTCGACCTATTTATGAGTCATCCTCAGAACTGGTCGTTGTTGGTCTTGGGGTCTCTTGCTTTGTTTCCTGTGAGGGTGTGTTCGTGTAGTATAGTGTAGAATCAAAGAGTGGGTGTGTTCTAAAATTGAGTTGTGTGTTGAAAATTCTGTTGGGTGTGTTTTCGTGTGTCTGTATATTTCATATTGTTCTAGTGTGTTTAGTTTCTGGCTTTTTGGTTGGATGTGTAGTATTTCCATGTGTAGATGTCTCTGTAGGTGTGGTTAGCATTTGTGATGTGTTCTGCATATGTGGAGGTGTTTTGTAATTTTGCTATGGCTGTGATGTGTTCTTATCATACATTATCATACATATACAAACACAATTTATCATACATATTCCGAAGTAATACAGTGAAAGAGACTTATTGCTGATTGGTCAGTTTCATTTCTCATGACAGGGGTGCATTGACGTGAAAACTAATATGTAAGCTAAGCTCTCGTCTAACATGAACAACCTACTACCCCTTTTGTGCTAGGTGTACTTTTCCAACGAACTTCAGTTCCAGGAAATTAGATAAAATCTTCTTCTCTTCCCTTCTAAGATCAATATGGGACGAACTTGCCATATCAGTATCTGTATGTAAATTTTTGTTTTTTAGTACCGACATTTTTATTTTAAATATACTCAAAATACTAATCACAAACATGGGTTTTAGGCATTTATAGGTGTTTATGGTTCATGGTAGTTAATATTCTTATCCTTGGTAGTGAGCAGAAGTTGATCTTTCATTAATAGCAGCAACAAGAAAAGAGGTTGAAAAGTATTGTTGTAGATAAACCTGACATCTTGTTAGTAAACAGTAAGTAATCTATTATTTGTGTTAAATTTTGATTGCCAGTGATTTATTTAATGTACCATGTTGTTTTCATTTCATTGTCAATGCAGTCTGTGGGACATGTGCAATGCAGAACACTCGCACATCTGTGAGGTGTGCGTTCCACTGCTGCTCCATTGCATCACACTTCCATCAGGCTCAGATGTTTTCTGGAAGGTTATTCAGGAAGAGTTTCATAACACAGACTGGAGGGTTCGTTTTGTTGCAGGTATTATATCTGTTATATACGGTACTGGTAATAATTTGTTGAAATAGTAGGCCTGTAACATCCCAGTTGTAAAGCGAAATGCCATATTTTTCACTGAGATATGGAAGACAAGGTACATATTTAGCTCGCTTGTCATCATTTATCTGTAGTGCTTGATTTCTGTCTCGTACAAAGCAAATTGTAGGGTCTAAGACCTTCGCTTTCTGGGTTCTTCTATTGATGGCAATTATATCGACTCTTCTATGAGAATCATCTTCAGACACACAATGAATCTCCTCATGTACTTCCCATCCTCTGTTTCTTAGCAGGTTGGCAATTGCTGTACGGGCACGATGGTGTCTGTTGTTACGCAGTAGCTCTCCCTCCATACAGAACCCCAGTAGTTACTATTGAACGTGACTGTACAAATCATGTCCACTTCAAAAGAGCTTATGAAATAAAAATTATTCAGTTTATTCGTTACATAATTAAAAAAGATTCCATTATTAGGTTTTTACACATTTTGTTGGACTCATAGACTAAAGAAATATTCATATTGATGTAGTTATATCACAGTCTACTATATACAGTCGCGAAGCTCAATAAGTAGTAAAAATGCAAACATGGGTAGTTGCCCACCACTAGGATCGCTACTATCGTCTCATCATCGCAGATCTCTCTCTCCTAGTAGACGACAAAATATGTTACACTTTCGTTGTGTTCTTTTGGAAAAGTTAACACCTTCCTTCCATTATTGAAATATTAAATGCATAAAGTTAATTTATTATTTTAATGAAGTATATTAAATTCCACCATAAACTCGAAGATACCTGCAAGAAATAGGTTAATATTATTTTTGTTTGTGCAAAACGAACTGAAATTTACTATAATCACTTCACTCATTCAAGATCATAGCGATAATTAACTATGAAACCAATAAATATTAATTTGCATTTCCCTTTACAACAATAATAATGGAAATATGAATTAATGGATTAACTTATGTACGTGTACCGGTACTTGTAGTGTAGGCTTACGTAGTTAACGAAGTGGAATGAGGTTAAGCAATAATAATCACACCAGAATTGGAAATAAAACGTGATCAATAAATTTTATTGTAACAGACTTTTTGTACGTCTCTAGTAAAGTAACAAATAAAAATAACAACAAAATTAACAGCTATAATTAAAAACATATCCTTTGAAAAAAAAAAGTAGGCCTAAGCAATCATAATCCCACCAGAATTGAAAATAAAACGTGATCAATAAATTTCATTAAAACAAACTTAATTTTTCTACGTCTCTAGTAAAATATTATTATTCCAATTATTGTATTTTAGCCATTAACATTTTCATTACAGCCAATAACGAACATTTCACAAGCATCAATGTGAAATACGCAACGAGCTAGCACTCGATGGAAATACGACACAGTCCAAAGTCGACCATGGGCAGTCTATTGTTTCTAGTTGCTAACCGCTTGGAGCGCTTTATCACGAGATTTGCAAAAAATCACCTCAAGCTTCGCGACTGTATATAGTGGTTATATTATAAAACAGAGTTAAGATCATTTACGTAATTTTGCAATTTTCAGGTTTAAAAATGTAACTTTCTTTTTTCTTTCAGTTGAACGGGTAACTGTGATTGCTCGATTTATGGACTCCACGCCTCTTCGTACCAATCTTCCCTTACAGGCAGCATTAGCAAATGCGTTCTGCTACCTCATTTCCAGTATGGATGACATGAATGTCCACGTGGCACAGAGGGCTACTCTGTATCTTGGTACCATTCATGACAATGCTATAAAGGTAACAAAGTTAGAGAAACTATACAGTTAATGAAAGAAAAATACATTTAAAATTCGGGTTTCTGTTGCAAAATGTTTATTACTAATTCAAATATAATGTCACAACTCTTTTATGTTTCAGTCATTAATGTTGTCATTGGAGTCACAGTTTGACTCGGTGATTGTAGATCGTCCAATGGTACTACAATCTCTCTATCAACTTCACAACTGCCTTAGTGACAGAAAAATTCTCACTTGGGAGTTTTTCCTGAACCGATTTGATGCACTCTTCTTAGAAGCGCAAATTAATTTGGAAAAATCTGGAGACATCGCATATTTAAGAGGTATAAATTTCAGTTTTGCTTAAGTAAGAACTAATGTTTATTCATTAACAATTCAATTCCCTACGATCTACAGCAACAAGGATTTTTTTTAATATACAGAGTGTATCTAAATTCAGTACTCAGACTTCTAGAGAAGATACAAGAGACCAAAACAAACGTTTTTTGTTAAATGACCATGGGTCGGAAACTATTGAATGACAGAACCAGAAACTGTACTGTACTGTAAGGAATAAAGAACACAGTTGTATATAAATATATAAATCCCACAAGGGTAGCTGTCCTTCAGTAAGGGTTGCCAAAAAACACAGCATACTAAACAAATAAAATAAAAATAAACATTTGCGTTATCACTATTTACGATTTTTATTTTCAAATGGAAGCTACCCTTGGGAAAGTACTTTTAATCAATAATTATTAGTAATCAAATAGAATATAAGGAAATTTAGGTGTACAGGGGATTACGTAAAATCTGAACAGAATATTTCATTACGTCTATAGCAATAATTTTCAAAATATTTAAAGGAATTCCAAAAGACTTAAAACATTCAACTGAGAATTTTGGAATTGTTCCCATTGCTCCGAAAAATAGGCCAAATACTTCAATCTGTCCTTGTATATGATAATAATCTCTAAAGTATTGAATTGTAGGGTCATAGATGGTCTTCTTTTCTTCATGTACTGCTACAGGTTGTTCAACTGCAATTTCAAAGCGCACGGTGGGATCGATAATAATTGCTCTGTCATTTCTTCTATCAATGGCAATGATGTCAACTCGCTGAGAACTTCCATCTTTACTTATGATACTCATTCCTGAAAACCATTTCAATTTGTAATCATTTATAAAACCTGTTCAAAAGTGCGGCCTCCTGCATCAATACAAACTCTGAAACGATGTGTCATTGCCTGTCGTACATGTTCAAAAACTTCAGGCATGTGTTGTAAAGTGTCAGTAGCTGCAAGAACCCGAGCGATGAGCTCTTCCTTCGATTCAATAGGAGTCTCATACACCAGGCTCTTCAAGTGTCCCCAAACACAAAAGTCAAGCGGGGTGAAGTCAGGAGAACGAATAGGCCATCCAGTGAATCCACCATGACCAATCCACTTGACTTTTGTGTGTCGGGCCACTTGAAGAGCCTGGTGTACGAGACTCCAATTGAATCAAATGAAGAGCTCATCGCTCGGGTGTTTGCAGCTGCTGACGCTCTACAGCACATGCCTGGAGTCTTTGAACGTGTATGATAGGCAATGACACGTCGTTGCAGGGTTTATATTGATGCAGGAGGCCGCACTTTTGAATAGGTTTTGTAATTGATTACAAATTGAAATGGTTTTCAGAAATGAGTATCATAAGTTACGTTACACTTATATTCTTTATTACTTGCAGTACAGTGCCAGTACAATTGAATCAAGCATTTTAGAAAGGGCACAAGTCCGAAATCACAACAGCAATCAGATCTCCATAAAAATGGCCTTATCCCAGGAATGGGGTCTTTTCAAATGTGCTGTGAAAATTGTGCAGCTTCTGTACATCTTAATGAATCCATGAAAGAATGTCATTTCTTAACAGAAAGGTGTATTCAAGTACGATAAATACAATAGCGTTTTAGCGGACTTTATCAAAAAATGTACTAGAGTCCTTTCTAAAATGACTGGTTCAGTTTCTAGTTTTGTCATTGAATAATTACTTTCCGACCTATGGTTATTTAACAAAAAACGTTTGTTTTTGTCTCTTGTTTCATCCCTAGAAGTTTGAGTATTGAATTTAGATACACCCTGTACAGGTTTCTGAATGAACACGAAGCAAGTGATAAATATTAATAGTGCTATGAGGTGTATTTTAAATTACTTTATGCTCGACCATGCCGAAATGTAATAATTATACACCCGGTAGTAGCCCTTTAACACACCTCATTAAAGTACACCTATTCATTATAGTTCAGTTGTTCAGCCAATGTGAAATCACCATTGTACCATTATAAAACAGCAAGTATCGATTATTCTCGGATATGCAATCGAAAGACAATTAGCGAAACGTCACGGAGGCTGGAAATCCAATACTGTCGCAGAAGGTTATATTCAGTTACTATAATAATTAGCGTTAATTGTAAATAATATTCAAATAAATTCAATTTGTCATCTCGTTTTTCAATTCTAAATCAATTTCCAGGTTATATCAAAATTAGTTCATGTTATTCTCTAGATTATATCAAGGTCAATGACATTCGTTCCTCGGAAAAAATCAATACTTTCGCGTCTGGGCACATCTCACAATTTAGAAGGTCAGTTCCGCTCTTCACTTAGATAACCATAACATGAATACTTATGAATAATTTCAAGTTAGAAATATGGTCGAGCCTATAATGGTAATGGTAATGGTAATTAAGATGCTCGTATGAAAATTATGAAACTCGCTTGCGATCGTTTCATAAACAAACATATTCGCGTCTTAATTACTACCATTATAGGCTCGTTGCATAATGTACTATTTGTGTACATTTATATTTAAAACATCCTTCTAAAGTTAAAACATATCGATAATACCATGAAGGGATGATTTTGCAATAAATTCCAAAATCTTCCTCATCTTTATTTTGAAATCGTGGCAATTCTAGTTGAAAATTCCCGCCAAACTAAGGAACTTTTGGCATGAAAGTATATAATATTAATAAAATTTCATACAGGTCTATTATTGTCCAATACTACTTCAAATTAGTATGAAGTTTCAACATATTCTGTTACAATAATGAATTAATTTCCGCCCATGTATCTTTAATTATATTATTATAAATCGTGCTGTACATTTTGTTCCATTTTTATTTATTTTTATTGCTAGTAAGTTTGAAATGAATACAAATTAATAAATACAATGAAAGATAAACTACCCCACTCCTGAATGAGTAAGACTCGTGCTCAGGAGGGGATTCCAATACAGACAAAAATAAAATTAAAATTGAGAGTTCATACAGATTAAATAGTGTTTAATATGTTTAAACCCAAATTATAAATTCAATACAATTTTTTTTTATTTATTTTTTTTATTAATTTGGAAAGGATTCGTGGTTGAAATATTATTGGAATAAAATTTGTTTAATAATCTGGGACCTTGACTCATGCTATGATAAAAAGCTGCATTGGTTTTACATTTTGGTTCAGACAAACTCAGAGAATTCATATTTTTAGTTCTGTATTTATGTATATACCTTTCAAAGTTATTAAAATTTCTATGAAAATATTTTAATAAAATAAAATAATACATTTGTTTAATGTTGAAGACTTTGAAATGTTTACAGTTGGGTAATCTTTCTGCTTTTTTAAACAAATTTTTAATACTTTTTTCTGTAGTAAAATTAACGGATAAAGGTTGGATTTATAAGTTCCACCCCAACCTATAATACCATACATAAATATAGATTGAAATAATGCTAAATAAATTATACGTAAACAGTTAATTGACAAAATATTTCTTAGAATAACAAAGTAACATAATGTTTTACGTAATTTATTACAAATATAATGAATATGATTATTCCATTTTAAATGATTATCAATAATTATACCTAAGTATTTAACCTCATTAACTTCATTAATAACTGAACAATTGCAATTTATATTGGAACAATCAGAATTATGCATTTTAATTTGTAGTATAGATGAAATTGGTTTATTACCTTTATTGTTCATTATTACGAGGGGGATCCAGGAAATAACGACCGTTTTGTTGTAATAATTAAAAAAATATATATTTATTTGAAAAAACAAAGTCTGTTACATAACTGAAGCTTCCTTTACTTCTCTACATAATCACCACCTACATTTAAACATTTGTCGTATCTGTTCACTAGCTTTAGAATTCCCGTGTTATACTCCTCTGCCGCCAGTTCATTAAGCCAGGTGTTCACTGTCTTTTTCAACTCTTCATCACTTCCAAAACGCGTACCACCCAGAAAGTCTTTCAGCTTAGTGAAAAGGTGAAAATCGCTAGGAGCAAGGTCTGGACTATAGGGCGGATGATCAAAGATTTCCCAACCGAATTGATCCAGCAGTGTGCGGGCAGGCATTGTCGTGAAGAAGCACAACTCCTCTCGAAAGCATTCCTCGCCTCTTGTTTTGGATGGCTCGCCGTAGTTTTCGTAAAGTCTCACAATAACGATTTGCATTGATCGTAGTGCCTTTTGGCATGAAATCCAGCAAAAGAACATCTTTGTGATCCCAAAAGACAGTAGCCATGACTTTTTGTGTTGAGAGAGTCTGTTTGAATTTTCTCGGTTTCTTGGGTGATGAGGGATGATGCCACTGACGTGATTGGCGCTTGGTCTCTGGGGTGTTGTGAGACACCCAGGTCTCATCACCGGTCACAATTTGATCAAGAAAGGTGTCTCCATCTGTGTGATATATCGCATCAAGAATGTCAATGCTAAGGCCATTCTCTGAATCTTGTGTTGGTCACTCAGTTGCCGTGGAACCCATCTTGCACAGATTTTGTGGTAGCCAAGATGTTGCGACACAATTTCACCAAGCAAAGAACGAGAAATGTCAGGAAAGGCAATATGCAATTCGTCGAGTGATGTGCGCCTGTCTTACAAGATTCTGTCGTTCATTTTAGTCTTCAGGTCTTCTGTGATGAGTGATGGGCATCCGGGTCGAGTTTCATCGTGGACATTTGTTCGCCCATTGTTGAACATTTCGCACCATTTTCTCACATTTCTTTCATTCATTACAGTATCACCATACACTTCTTTCAATTGCCGGTAAATTTCTGCAGGTTTCAAATGTCGGGCATTCAAAAATCGAATCACACTCCTCACCTCACAGTCGGCGGGATTATCAATCACGTCGTTCATTTTGAAGTAACACAAAATGCACAATGGCGACTTGTTGCAACCAGTACTCACAACATTATGAGAACACATGTTAAGGAAGCCAGTTGATCTTCAATCAAGGAAGGGTAGTCAGCTGCGTGGTGGGTATGCGTGAACGGTCGTTATTTCCTGGATCCCCCTCGTATTTTCAATGTGGTAAATCCTTATGCACTTCGATTTCATGTTTTGCCGCTAGATCTTCGCAACACTGACCTCAACAGTGAAGTCTTTATTCGTAAACTTCACCGAGCACATGAAGCTCTATCTCAACAGTCACAACAGTCAGATGGCAGCGGATCTAGTGGTGTGAAGACCCTCAGTGCTAGTTTCGGCCCTAAGTGGCCGTATAAGAGAACCATGTCTGCACCTGCATCTATTGTTCCCAGGCAAGACACCAAGCAAGGTGAGTGTCCGAAGCCGTGCACCACGGAACCAGTCATCCAAGTACCAACAGGTAAGTTACATGTAAAATGGGACATTGTACATAATTTTTTATATAGTACGTAATTAGAAGGCTGGAAATACGTCACTAATATGTTAGATTATTATAATTAGCTTAGCTTTTATGCATAGGCTACTAGAAGAATAGTCTGTAATGCTAAACAAGATATCACAACATTTTCGTTTCTCTTGCACTTTATATTTTCATTTCTTCATTGGTTTTATGTTACCGGTAGTACATTTTATGTGAACTGTCAAATTGCAAAAAAAAAAAAAAAAAAAAAAAAAAATTATTATTATAGAAGTTAGGATCCGTGAAGCACTAATTTGAATTCTTTAGTGAAACTAATTTATTTTGTGTGCATTTGTGTCCACATCCGAACGAATCAGTCTTATTTCATATTTAACTCGATTTTTCTACTATTCAGTATTTAGGTAAGTCAGATTTTTATGGATGCTGTGTACATGCAAGAACTACTTTATGTAAAGATTAATTTTTTTGGCCTAGAGAATTATCTGTTATGGTTACTATTTGTTATTAATGGAAAAAAATTTGCTCTGGCGCTGAGGTTCGAGCCCAGGACCTCCAGCTCTATACACTGGGTGCTTTAACCACTGAGCTACGCCGAGGCTCAATCCTACAGCACCGAATCGAATCTCTCTCCTTGGGTTCTTTCACTTAGTGGCCTTACTCCATGTTCAACATATACTCATATTACTGTGGAGTCCCAGCCACCAAATCACTCAAATGTGTGTGCTGCTTATGTGGTGACAATATATATTGTTGTTGTTGTTGTTTTCTAATGCCAGGCGTTTGACAATAAAGTCATTTGACCTCTTGCATTCCAATATTTTTCAAAGATGTTATCATGGCCAGCCACTGAAGCACAGATTTTGAGGTGTTCCGAATCCATTTCTTGGTTTGAGTTGCACAATGGGCAGTTAGGGGACTGATATATTCCAATTCTATGCAGGTGTTTAGCCAAACAATCATGGCCTGTTGCCAATCTAAATGCAGCTACAGACGATTTTCGTGGTAAATCGGGAATTAACTGTGGATTATGATGCAGAGAGTTCCATTTTTTCCCTTGAGATTGTGTTATCAAATTTTGTTTGTTGAAGTCTAAGTATGTAGATTTGAAAATGAATACTTTAAAATTTTATAACCTTAACTTTAATTGTTTTGGTTCTCAAATTTATAATCTTTCTGTGAGTTTTCTGTCTTCATATATATATATATATATATGTCGAACATGGAAAGGCCACTAAGGGAAAGAACCAAAGGAGAGAGATTCGATCTGGTACTGTGGATTGAGACTTGGCATAGCTCAGTAGTTAGAGCACCAAGTGCGTAGGACTGGAGACCCCGGCTTCGATACTTGATGCTGGAGCTAATTTTTCTCCATTAATAACAAAATAACCACTTTACCTAAGAGGCAGACATTTATTTTTATTGATTTGGAAAGAAAAGAAAAAAGGAAGGTCGTCACTGAGAAACTATCTGTAATAGTAACATGCTAGGATGAATTCTTTCTAAAATAGGTAATATATTTTTAACATGATATATTTACCGAAATAGAGAAAGAGTTAGTAAATATCGACAGACAGTACATTATACAAAAATGAATAACATAACATCATTTTTATCTGCTCTTTCTTGTCTTTTAGTCATAAAATGCTGTTCATTCAAAGAATGATACATTGCTACTTCGGTAAGTCGTGATGGATTACATAATTTAATTCTGAATTCTTCTAGTTTGGTACTCTTCTTCATGTTCTTACTGTTCTCTTCTTTCTTCCTCTCCTGGTGCATATATTTTTCCTTCTTTGAGAGCTGAAATCTATCAATTTTCTTGTGTTATTTCTATCCTTTACACGAACTTAAAATTCTCTTGAACTACTTTGCACTGTACTTTGTACATTGTTGTTTTCCAAACATTTGTATTCTCTTCAGTTTCTATTAACTTTACAGTTCAGCCACAGTTTTGACTCAACATTACGTTTTTCATAAATTAAAATCACAAAAGCAGGTATGAAATATTATTGGTAATCCATTTTGAATCTTGCGTACACTACTTTTAACACTTGAATATAAGTAATTGATTAACTAGCGGACTTACTCGTGTTAATTATGTAAGTTTGTGTGGCTCACAGCTGTTTCAGTGCTTCATCACACCATCCTCAGAGCCTACTAGATCCCGGCGTCATCTCGAACTTCTCTGCCTGTTATACACATACACAACACATCTAACCACCCAATACAACACAAACATGCTGCATTCAGGACAATGGTACACAGATTACTCAACATACCCATGAGCCAACAACACTACAATGAAGAAGTGAACACAATCAAATACATAGCACAAGGAAACGGTTACAATTCAAACATAATAGACAACATCATAAGAAAGACAAAACAAAAACTTAACAAACACAAAAACACACAAAACACAACACGAACACAAGAAATACATCACACTAACATATGAAAACAAAAGCACACATAAGATCGCATCTTCATTCAGAAAGCAGAAATACAACATAGCATACAGAACAGAAAACACACTACAATGACATCTCAGCACACAAAAAACACAAACAAATAAATACGACCACACAGGTGTATACAAACTCACATGTAATAGTTGCGACAAGTTCTACATTGGACAGACAGGCAGATCATTCCAAACATGGTACAAAGAACACATTAAAGCAATAACCAGAGGACACAATACATCTACATATGCCGATCACATAACCAATGCTAACCATACATACAATAACATAAATGCGGACATGGAAATCCTACACATACAACCCAAAAACCAAAAACTCAACACACTAGAACAATACGAAATATACAGACACACCCCGATCAAATTTTCCACACACAGATCAATTTCAGTACACACACACTATTTGACTCCACTTTTCAACACCTTTCAACAGTCAAACGCACCCACATAACAGGTAGAGAAGTTCGAGATGACGCCGGGATCTAGTAGGCTCTGAGGATGGTGTGATGAAGCACCGAAACAACTGTAAGCCGCACAAATTTACATAATTAACACGAGTAAGTCCGCTAGTTAATCAATTACTTATATTCAAGTGTTAAAAGTAGTGTTGTTGTTGTTGTTTTCTAATGCCAGGCGTTTGACAATAAAGTCATTTGACCTCTTGCACTCCAATATTTTTCAAAGATATTATCATGACCAGCCAATGAAGCACAGATTTTGAGGTGTTCCGAATCCATTTCTTGGTTTGAGTTGCACAATGGGCAGTTAGGGGACTGATATATTCCAATTCTATGCAGGTGTTTAGCCAAACAACCATGGCCTGTTGTCAATCTAAATGCAGCTACAGACGATTTTCGTGGTAAATCGGGAATTAACTGTGGATTTTGATGCAGAGAGTTCCATTTTTTCCCTTGGGATTGTGTTATCAAATTTTGTTTGTTGAAGTCTAAGTATGTAGATTTAATAAATCTCTTCACAGAGTAATACGTAGATTTAGTAACAGGTCTGTAAGTAGCAGTGCTGCCCTTCTTTGCTAAAGCATCCGCATTCTCATTTCCCGGGATTCCACAATGGGATGGTATCCATTGGAATACAATTCTTTTATTGAGTGATATTAATTGAGAGAGTATTTTAGTTATTTCTGCTGTTTGAGATGAAGGTGTGTGTTTAGAGACGATTGATAGAATACCTGCTTTGGAGTCTGACAATATAACTGCATTCCTAAATTTATTAAAGTAGTGTACACAAGATTCAAAATGGATAAATAAAAGAAATAGATTTTAAACCAAAAGAGTGTCCAGTTTATTAGATATAAATATTTTAGTGTCTGTTTCCTTCCTCAACTGAACTGCAAAGAGTTAATATAAAATTGCTTACCTTTATGCAATCTTCGCTCTTCATTAAATATGAATACATTAAAATGTTATAACCTTAACTTTAATTGTTTTGGTTCTGTTCTCAAATTTATCATCTTTCTGTGAGTTTTCTGTCTTTATCTTCCTTTGCGAAATATAAAATCTTCCAGACAGGATACCGAACTGTAAGGATTGGGTGATTGAGAATGTCTGGCAGAAACTCAATCAAAGCAGAATGTAAGTGATTCTGGTGCTGATGTTACACATAATGGTACATAGTATGTGAGATAGACTTCATGGTTGTTAAGCGTACACATTTCTCTTTGTAGGGCATATATTTTATATTCTTTTTCTTCTTATATTACATACTCGTTCACAAAAAATTAATGATGAGAAACCCTTTGAGGAAATAATGTAAGTTTCTCTCTTCCATTAGTATCCATTCAGATTGACTATGAAGAAAAATTTAACTATTTTCAGACAAAATCTTCAGTCACCTTTTATACCGCTGGTGTCTCTGCCAGAAAAAAGTGTGACAGTGTGATGCAATTAAGTTTGGTAATAAATAGTATAATTTATTTCTTCTGACTATTCTCCAAACTGTGTATGTACATGACAAATGGTAAGGAGATGAATGTACAAGAATTTCAACGCTTTCTGAAGGTGAGTGGTTAACTTCATGTACTGTCTGTCACTATCCTTGGCAAACTCTTGACAAAAGAAAAATCCCATTCTTCACTCAATAAGCAGTTGCAGCAAGAGCTATTTGGTAATGGTGAAGCTATAACGTGTTTCTATTTTTTTGCACATGGTTTATTTAGCATGGCAATGTTTTTGAGATTCAATATAATTTTATAAAGTTCAGTACCGAAATGTGGTTGTAAAAAGTTTCCTTTTTCTTTGTTATCGAAACAAATATTATACAGGCTTAGTATACAGGAGATGTGGGATTCGAGCTTCATAATAGCTGTCTTTTCTTGTTTTTTATTGGATATGTTCATTCCTTCAGAAAAAAGTTTTTGGAATAGCTCGCAGAAATAGCTCATGATCGGTTTATTATAAATTCATCAATATAAGAAAGTGAATACATCGTTAAGGGGGAGATACAAAATTGGCCTGCAAAAATTTGGTGAAATTAAATTTTTTTTTTTTTTTTTTTTTTTTTTTTTTTTTTTTTTTTTTTTTTTTTTTTTATCTACTATAAAAGGTAAATGAGCAAACCTTTTCATGCTTACATTACACTTTATAAAACATTATTTAGAATATTAAAATAGCTAATAACGTGTAAAAATAATATCATATTTGTATATTTTTTTTACAACCGTAAAACATTTACCCTACATAATAAAATATACAATTAATTAAATGTTTTAGTACAACAACAACATAGCATAGTCTAGGATCTTATAACCATTCCTTCAAGAAATATTATTTTTCTTAATTGTTACCCTCAATATTAAATTTTCTAAACATTTTTATTAAGAAAAAAATATTTCCTGAAGGAATAGGTAAAAGATCCTAGATTGTGTAGTTGATATAGGTCTTTAGAATATTTCTGTAAAAGTATCCTGCAGATATTTAATTAATTGTATATTTTATTATGTAAATGCTTTGTGGTTGTAAAAAAATTATGCAAATTTGATATTATTTTTACAGGTAATTAGTAGCTATTTTAATATTCTGAATAGTGTTTTATAAAATGTAATGTATCTATATTAAGCTTGAATAGTTTCATTTAGCTTCTGTAGTAGCTGAAATATAAAAAAATTAATTTCACTAAAGTTTTGCAGGCCAATGGTATACCTCCCCTTTAAATAAGAAAATGCTTTAACAATAATTATAATACAAAAAAGTCTGACGTACCTTGTAGTAACTTTTCTGCATTCATTTTTTTATCCTATTTAAAGTTTTAATTAAGAAAATACTGTATTTATTGATATTTTTAATTTAAAATATTTAGTGCTTATAATTCTTTTATCTTAGTATTATAGAAGGAATATATACACATATTAAGCAGCTTGTAGGCTACATCTTTCAAATAGTGACATTGAATTTATATGGATTGTAAATGCAAAATATGTCACACATCTGAATTCGTGTAGATATGTGTTAACCATATTTATTTCCCTTCGCCAATCCTTTTATCCTAGAAAGATGTGGAGCATTCTTTGAAGTTTTAGTATTTAGCATTATTTCTTATTCCTATGTTGTAGCAATACAGTATCAAAGCTCTTGAACAGAAGTTTTGGCTAGTCACAGAAAATACGCACTTGCGAAATAGATAATTGAAAAAAATAGGGTATAGTTTTTATGTTTTTCAGATGCCTTTTAAAATATAGTAGGTATTTTATTTATGTCACCATATTCGAATGTTTTAGTGCTTTTCCTTGAGAAGTTCGAACATAAATTTTAAATATTTCGAATACCTTTATTTACTTTCTAAATAATCAGAATTAAAATCTACACATTCTCACTGGCATATTTGTGAGTAGTCGGTGAGCTTGATAAGTTCTTTTCCCTAATGTTTAGGAGTAAGAAGTTCTCTCTTTCATTTCTTGTAACTCCTCACTAAAATAACTGGGGTTCATTCTCTGGTACTGGTAGGTCCTGTGATTTTTGTCATATCAATTGTCACAGTACAGTACTCTGGTTTGCCCTACGATTCTTATTAGGCCTATATATTGATGTATTATTATAAAATCACCGACTGTTAAGAGTAGCTATGGTTTAAGAGGCTGGTAGGCGTATAGTAAAGAATCATTATGGTACTTTATCATATCTTGTATTGTTTTTAACAAAATAAACCAAATGCATTAGAAAACATTACTCTTGCTTTGAAATATGTTGCAACTTTATATTTGCAGAATTCTTATCATAGTAATAATTGAACATTTTTTAATAATATATAAATGGAAACATGTTTATGAGTGTATGGATTGCTGTGTTTTATAGTGATGTAGTTTGCATATGGTGGCAGTCTTTATTAATTTTGTAATTTTAAACACAAGATTTGATACTGTATAAATTGTTTATTATACTGTAATCCTGAAATTCATATTAATAATACTGTCTCTAACTTTAACCATCAGTATTTCAAACATATAACCTATCTGTTCTTTGTATGTACATGTATGTTTTTCCTTCGTCTGCATATTATCTTCTTAGTACTTTGCTCTGCGTATATACAATTATTAAAAATAATATTAATATTAATACTTACTTACTGGCTTTTAAGGAACCCAGAGGTTCATTGCCGCCCTCACATAAGCCCGCCATTGGTCCCTATCCTCTGCAAGATTAATCCAGTCTCTATCAACATATCCCACCTCCCTCAAGTCCATTTTAATATTATCTTCCCATCTACCTCTCGGCCTCCCCAAAGATCTTTTCCCCTCTGGCCTCCCAACTAACACTCTATATGCATTTCTGGATTTGCTCATACGTACTACATGCCCTGCCCATTTCAAACGTCTGGATTTAATGTTCCTAATTATGTCAGGTGAAGAATACAATGCATGCAGTTCTGTGTTTAACTTCCTCCATTCTCCTGTAACTTCATCCCTCTTAGCCCCAAATATTTTCCTAAGCACCTTATTCTCAAACACTCTTAACCTATGTTCCTCTCTCAAAGTGAGAGCCCAAGTTTCACAACCATAAAGAACAACCGGTAATATAACTGTTTTATAAATTCTAACTTTCAAATTTTTTGACAGCAGACTGGATGATAGAAGCTTCTCAACTGAATAATAACAGGCATTTCCCATATTTATTCTGTGTTTAATTTCCTCCCGACTGTCATTTATATTTGTTGCTCCCAGGTATTTGAATTTTTCCACCTCTTCAAAGGATAAATTTCCAATTGTTATGTTTCCATTTCGTACAATATTCTGGTCACGAGACATAATCATATACTTTGTCTTTTCGGGATTTACTTCCAAACCTATCTCTTTACTTGCTTCAAGTAAAATTCCCGTGTTTTCCCTAATCGTTTGTGGGCAGAAATAACATACACAGAGCAAAGTAGCAAGGTTCTTTATTTACCTTGAACCTTGGATGATTGAATGTTATTTTAGATTATGTTTATAAATGTTACAGAGCACTAATTTCTATATTTAATAGTCTGGTAGATATGTTGTTCTGTTCGTTTCCTATTGTTTACTTATACATTAGATGGATTAACATGGTTAAAGAGACTGGCACTTGAAGCTACACGCAGTTATCTTGTACCAACTACTCTAATTTTGTATATACAGTATTAAAATCTGTTAGCATACATTAAATTTTGCAAGAGAATTACATTTAATAAGTGATAGTATTAAATATTTACTAATAGTTTACTAATGATTTGTCTGTTGTCAAAGAATGCTGGTCATTGATGCAGGCGTGCTTTTATAATAGAAATAATTAAAATTCTATTTATTTACTTCATTAAGCTTACATGTTGTAAAATAAATATTGTTTGATATAGCCACCTGAAGTGTACTTCATCCAGTTAATTAGTGTGGATATTTTGTCATATTATAACACAGTGGAGCAGCACTTAACATCATTAATTGGTACCACAAAATTACGGCAGTCATTGAAAAAGCAATAATTTAAGTCCATGTTATCATAATATTTCGTTCCGAAAATAAAATGTAACTATATACAGAGTAGGCACAAAGTTCCATTACCCCCTATAAATACAGTGAAACCAGGGGCGTATTTTGAGGGCTACCGGCGGTAGCCCAAGGAAATTACAAAAGAAAAAGTTTATAATATAACATAATGTAATAATTTTGTATTATTAGTTTTACCATAGTAATTAAAATTAAAGTAATTGTTAAATATATTTTGTGTAATAATAGGGTCAGCGGTAGCCCAAACCCCTTTAACCAGTATACGCCACTGAGTGAAACCTGTTCAAGACGGAAGTGACATGGTCCTAATTTATTTTCCGTTGTGGACAGGTTTCCGTATTATTCAGGTGTGACATTAAAATGGAATATTTTTTCATTCATATACCGGTACATGAAAAACAAAATGGCATGCCGCAAATTGCAAGAAGTACAAAAAATTCCGTTTAACATTAATCACATTAAATCAGCTTTCTGTCGCTTATTACGTTGGTGAATCATTTTGATTAAAATCTCATTTTCTGTATAAATATTATCGCAACTCACTCATTACTCATTAAACATTACTAAAGTTTACTAATCTCATTCTATTTAATATCTAACACTATACTCTAATACTGTACTGCATATCATTGCACATTATTAATTAATTGGACTAAGAGCCATCTATTAGAAGCCTTCAATTCTGGTTTATTTAATTTCTTTCCCAGTTCAATAGCTTCCTTTGCAGAATAGATCCAGAAATTGGCATGTTCTTTGAAAGGTCATGAAGAACTCACTCTCACAACAGTTCATTTATTTCCACATAAACAGTTGCTTTCTGGTTCCTTTTGTGTCACCAATATTGGCCGCAAGCCACTCACTCATTATGATCTTTAATTTTTAAAGTGTCACACCTGAGTTTTCCACAACTGAACTTCAACATTAATTGTTTCTAATTTTCCTTTATCTCGATAACTTTTACTTCATCACTTAATGTTAATGCCACATTTTATGCAACTTTTTTTTACTTGGAAATCACTACACTTGCGCTCTGTTTAGCTATATACGCCAGTATACGGGTGTGAAGCATTGAAAATCTTTGAAGGGACTCGTGTGCCTAGTCAACAGGGTAATAAAATTTATGACCGACAGGCCAACACACCCTCGTACCCTCTAGAATTTTTCAAAGAAAACTTGTTTTTATCTTAGTGACCTACATATTTCGTATATTCCTTGAAATTACTCGCTGTTTCAAAATATAGTTACAAAATATAGTGTGTCCAAAATATTGTTTCCGTTTTGAACAGTAACAGACAGTTTCCGTTTCCGCGTTGGACAGTTTCCGTTTTATTCAGGAAAAATTACACATAATACATACAAATTTTGCCGGGACCAATAAATTGTTCCGAAATAGACAGGATTCCGGATTATTCAGGTTCCGATTTGAACAGATTTCACTGTATCTCAAATATACACACTATTTATGTCATTCCAATCATGATTTAGATCTTTACACTAAATGTATGTCCTAAGTGTCTAAAGGGTCAATATGTCCTCCATCATTCTCCTCACACAAAATAATGCGTCACCAGGTTCGGTGTGACATTCACCTCAGCATTGTTAGTGTAATCTGTTGGAAAGCGCGTCGCATGGCGTCCTTCAATTGATCAGTGGTGTCATACTGTTCCTGTGCAACAATGTTCTTGATGAAACGCCACAGAGCATTGTCACAGCTTGTGAGATCAGGGCTGTGTGGTGACTAGTTGAGAGGAGCTTACCATGAGTGATCCACGACCAATCCAGCGTTGTGCGAATCATATAGTAGAAAAGTTGATATAGCTCCACTGTGTGTAGATCTGTACATTAAGTGCAAAAAATCATGATTATCTGTAAAATAAAAATTACTCAGGAGGGTACTTTTGTCTGTTAAATATTGATTCTTAGCAATTTAAGAATAAATTCTTCTTTATATAGGAAAATTGTAAATGAAAATTTACAACAGCATCAATGGAGATTTTTCATGTACCAGTGACTTACTTTTTCAACTCACTCTATACCAGTACAGTTTTCTTTTCACTGTATGCAACATAAGATTTTACGAACGAGTATAAAGCGTATCTGTTGCGAATAACGGTTGTGTAACTGCGTGTGGCTTTTAATGTTAGTTACCCATAATATAGAAGAGCACTTCGCACTGATCACAATCACCATCACTGCCCTGTACACTACCCAGATGAGTTGTGTGTATGTTGTTCGTGTGATTGATTGGTTCGCAGAAAAGGAGAAAGTGTACAATCGTCAGTACTCTGCACCAATCCTCAAGAGGAAAAGCTCGCGGTTTGGACTTGGTCAGTTCCTAGGCTCAATCCCCCCCAATAACAGTGTGCCAGGTAGCGTGTAGTTGGTAGATGTAGTAAACAAGCGTGACTTGGCGTCGTGCGTGCTGTTCTACGGTAATGTTCGCAATGTCGTCCGTCCCACCTCTTATTCATGTGCTATGTTTGTTGCATGAATTTCGTAGCCTGTTAACTTTACTTAATGCATACTACATTGTTCCTTTATATTACAAATTCTTGCCTGCTACATTTAGGATATTGTTTGGTTTTGAGAAGGACTTTTTTTAATCAGTCTGTACAATCAGGGCCATATTTAGATGGTAGCAAACTGGACACTTACCTGGTTTAAGGGAGCAGCAAATTTCTGGTAACACGTACAAAAATTTGGGTGAAATGGAGTGTATCTTTGGTATACAGTATAAATTTTATAGTAATCTAAATTAGTGTTCTGGATCCTGAAGAAACCTATTTTTAAATTCATGTAAATTTAAGGGGGTTAGTGTGCCAGTGAAGTAAGTAATGTTTTCAGAATAAATTCTGTTTCAATAAGGAACAAATACACTATAGCAAAACCAGGTTTGTATTTGGTGTAGAGTCGGCCTCGGTAGCATAGTTGATATAGCGCTGGCCGTCTATGCTCGAGGTTGCGAGTTCGATCCCTGCCCAGTCGATGGCATTTGTGTTTAAATGCGACAGGCTCATGTCAGTAGATTTACTGGCATGTAAAAGAACTCCTGCGTGACAAAATTCCGACACACCAGCGATGCTGATATAACCTCTGCAGTTGCGAGCCTCATTAAATAAACCATAATTTTTAATTTAATTGGTGTAGAAACAAGAACAATTAAGCAGCAACAATAAAATCTATCTAAAAAAAACACTACAAGAGCCTATACGTGAATATTGTTAATAATGCTAAATTCTTGGCAATAAATCAATTAACTCTCTTATTCTCCAATATTTCTCACACACATTGGGTTTAGAGCAAGGATGCAGAACTGGGGAAGAGAGGGGTAGAAGCATGGGGAAAGACTTTTTTCCCCCCCGTCCACAATCCTCCGGCCTTCAGTGACATATCTGTGACGTTTTGCAAGTACACTGAATCATATCTCTCCTCTTACCATGTCCATTGATGCGAGGGTTGAAAGGAAGGGTTGAGTTAACATGTTCTGGCTTGTAATGTCTGCCACAATTGTAGCACAGTTTTGCATCCCTGGTTTAGAGGAAGGGGCTGGGCATTGCCGAAGATCATTCTGATCCATTTCTTCCTGAAGACTGCATAATAGACAATATGATGAAGAAATAATTCCTATTCTCTTCAGGTGTTTTGACAAACAGTTACGTCCTGTGAGTGATCGAAATAATGCAACTACACTTTGCCTTAGATACTCAGGAATTATATTTCGTTCTACAGTACATTGAGACACTCTAATCTTTTATTAAGTATTCCATGAAGGCGTTTGGGGGGGGCATGGAGGTAAATCTCCATGCTTTCTTGACCTCGGCACTAGAATGAGGTGGTGTGGTCAGAATAGAAGGTGTGTAAATATAAATGTCATCAACATTTAGAGATATTGTATTACTTCTGTCACAAAGGACAAGTCAGTTGAAGGCATATGCGTGACATACTTTAAATATTTTTATGTCTCCCTATTAATGGAATTTGTAACCGAAAAGACGGAAGTTTTTCTGGCTATATTATAACACAAATACCTAGGACACCTACCTTTTTTCTCCTGTTGTAAAAATATCCCACTTTTTGCTGTAGTTACTAATATTTTGTCTAAAATTAGTAACTGGCAATAATGTTCAAATATATCGTAAATTAGGTATAATTGTACGAAAATCATACTCTATCCTTATTATTTTTATTTTTGGTAATTTAATCTTTATCACATGTCACGGGTTTCATAGTTGCTCATACTTCCTTACTGGCTTTTAAGGAAGCCGGAGGTTCATTGCCACCCTCACATAAGCCCGCCATTGGTCCCTATCCTGAGCAAAATTAATCCATGGCATGGCGATCATAGTTGCTCAGATACTTGAATTAACTTGTGAGAAATAGAAGAGCAGAATATTTGAAAGTGTTGGGAATTCCAAATATACTTAAATATTTTCATTATATTGGGTAGTAATTCTACTCAAATATGCATTACATTCAGTGAATCTATATATTGTCCAAGTATAGAATGAGCAAAAATCACAAATTCCAGATATAACTTAAATTTTGAACAATAAAGCTGCATTAAGTAAAGAAAATGTGTAAGGATTACTCAAATGTGTTTTATTGTAGTTACCACAAAATTTAAAAAAAAAAAAAAAAAACTTCCTTTTAAGAGAAGAATACTCTTGAGTTGAAACATTTCTTGCTTTTATACAATTTAGGGATTCCTTTAACTTCAGAAGATATTGTGATATCCCCTTGTTAGCTACTCTTTATAGTAGATGGATTAAGTAAATAATATATAATATAATTATTATAAAACCAATTATTATCTCATACATTCGTATTCTGTGATATAAAAAATTCATAATTTTCAGCTTCCTCTTCGTGACCAGGGAATCATATTGTATTATTAGAAATCTCATAGAACTTTTTAGCTTTTAATGCATTTTTTTAGCCTTTCCGGGAAAATGCTGAAATTGTCTTACCTTCAAATTGAGGCCGATTGTTTTCTTTAAAAACTCCTTTTATTCAGTGAAATTAAATCTTACTATTTTATTAATATGATGTAAGATTCACAATTCATAGATGGTATTTATGAAATGGAGAAGTAATATATTTAAAATACCAGTACATTATTTGAGTATTCCTCTACAATTTTATGAAGTTAATTTTTGGGCAGTAATTGTTCATATGTGAGACTGCTGCACTCCCAAACAATCAACTTCACTGCATGTCCATGTTATGTGCGTACTGATATTATCAATTGCTCATGAGATGAATTCCAACTTTCTTTGTATGATTCAATTGCTGCTGTTGTAAGTAATTCGTATTCTTGCACGAAATTCCAAGAGAAATTTTCCATGGCAAGAACGTTACTTGGAATCACACATGTACTTCACTTTCTCCCCCATCAGTTGTAACTCCCATTGTTTAATCTCTAAGATGGCCAATTTCATGGGTAAATGACAATATGAGGTGCAAAATGTAGCATTGTATTAAGCTTTTTACAATAAGGTTCAGTGTGATGCACAGAAAGGTAGGGTTGTTGAACCTTATTGAAAAAGTAAACTCAATCCATATGTGACGTATTTATACAATTAAAAATAGTTAGCAAAACTTATAGTATGATATATGAGTAGGTCTGTAATAGGCTGTAGAGAATATTTAAAATAAATTTGTTAGTCATTTCTCGTAGTCCTTTTAGATTTTTCTAGATACTGGCACACATAAATAGCATGTATAGCCTATATAAAGTATATTTACAATTTGACATTCTTTATATATAATATGATGCACTACATTTTATTTCATCAATTTATCTATGTATTATGACAAGTACGGTATCTGACCATGATAATTAGATCTGTTGTATTTTTAGAGAAAATCAGAAAATATACGTTATCTTGTCAGCAGGTAATCTTGACTTAAAGATTTTATAACATTTTTGTGATAAAATCAACTTCCATTTGTTAGAAAAGTAGTTATACTACTTATATAACCCATAAGTAAAAAATGTATGATTTTAAGTACCAGTATTCGTGATTATTTTTGGAATATTTTTTGTGGAACAATGAGCAGTCACAGATAAAGGGACCAAATTAATGAAATTACATTTGAGATACGCCAACTACGAAGTTATAATGGGTCAAAATGAATTTACTGGGGTTCTGCGACATCTAAGTGGAATAGAGACAATGAACTGTTTTAACCGATCATTTCAACGAACTCTCGAGACCATTACATGGACTTTGAGGTACAGTAGGGATATTGAATAATCATATGTCTTTATTAATTACGGTAATTTATTTTATGTGATAAATTTTATTTATGCACTAGCCGTACCTGTGCGCTCCGCTGCACCCGTTAGAAATAAATATAAAGTAATTATATAATTAAAATAGGACGTTTGATCCAGGGAAGATTCGTGTTTGATAGAAAGATAAATCGTTTAATATGTTACTTAATTTAAATTCTATTTAAATAATTAAAATGCGATCATTGTGGTCCAGAGACCACTCATTTAGTGCAATGACAATTCCTTTAACATGTTTCTTAATTTTTATTACATGCATCCATACTTTAGTGAAGACTGACATACCATTTAGATTTAATGTGTATACTTTATTTTACTTGCTATATGCTTCCATTGAATTACGATAATAACTTAATTTTAACCCTTGTTTTCTACGTATTCAGTAAATGGCGCTTGGGCCACTATGGTTCTGAACCCTTCAAATAACTTAAATTATATTATATTACTAGCTGTACCCATGCGCTCCGCTGCACTTATTAGAAATAAATATAAAGTAATTACTTAACTAAAATAGAACATTGGGTCCAGGGAACAATCGTGTTTGATAGAAGAATAAATCGTTTAATATGCTACTTAATTTAAATTGTATTTAAATAATTAAAATGCTATCATTTTGGTCCAGAGACTACTCATTTGGTGCAAATATAATTCGTTTAACATTTTTCTAAATTAGTCTTGAATGCATCCTTTAATAAATCACTCCAAATTAATAGAGTTGATTGTGTAAGAATGTAAGAATTCACGATCTCCTGCACTACTGCTATAGAATGAATAGGCCTAATTTTTTTTCTTCCTATTAAAAGATTTAATATTTTGCACATAGCAGTTACGGAACAACGACACTAAAATCTGAGGCGGCGGTGGAAATGTATTGTATTGTTATTTTAAAACTCTTGTATATCCTTAAATATCAGTCCTATCAAAATTTTTCCTGGAGTAAAACTTATCGGAAATGATTTTTAAAGAAATTTTTGTTATGTAACATTTTTCACAAAAATCAATAATAAGCGAGATATTTCGATTTATTTAATTCAAACCCCCTTATAACCCCACTTTTAAATAATGTATTTTGAATGCCATATAGCCTAAAATCTAAGTTACAAAGAACTTAATTTATATTCCAATTTTCATCGAAATCGGTTCAGCCATTATCACGTGAAAAGGTAACAAACATACAGACAGACAGACAGACATAACTTACAAACAAAAATTTCAAAAAAGCGATTTTCGGTTTCAGGGTGGTTAATTATATATGTTAGGACCAATTATTTTTGGAAAATCGAAAATTACCAGAAAAATTTCGGCTACAGATTTATTATTAGTATAGATTCGTTAACAATATAGTATTCAATTCACGTGGTAAATATGAGAGGAAGACTAAGGCTAAGTTTGATAGATCAAAAAACCATTCAAGTCCTGAATATTAGCCTACATTTAATGTCATCATCGTATATGTCCAGAAACTTCAAAATAAACAGTGTAATAAGCCAATTTTACAAATCGAATTTGATGTCGGTATAATTTCATCGGAGATCAACACAGTATAAATATTATAATCTTGTATCTGTAACATATTTAGTGTTATTGTCATTATGGCATATTTCTTGTCAAGAATATAGTGTAAAACTAGCGACATATGCCTCATTGAAAAAAAAAAATTAAATTTCAGCGACATCTGGTAATATTATATTCCATTTTATACCTTACTTTCGACCCCGTATTTAATTCATAATATTTATAGCCTAAGGCCTAAGGGTTGCGATGGAAAGGGTCTCAATTGTAAATTATTATTCATTTCTTTCAAAATAAATAGTCAGTTTTAGATTTGTACCATAATTTTATTAGCCGTAAAAAAGTATAAATTAAAACACAAAACAGTAGATGAATAAACAAAATGGATGTATACTACCACATCTTTACCTATACAGAACAATGCAATATTGAAAAAAAAAAAAAAATCACAAACAAACATAAAATGGGATAAGATGCTCAGTCTTATAAGAATTTTCCTTGGCAGCAACATATTGACGAAAACTTATCCTGGAAACTTTGCTCTCTAGAAGATTTCTTCAATAGTTGGACCCTGACAAGGTCTGCTCCACTCGCTCTGTCCATAATCTCCAGAGGCACTCGCCTGCTGCCCGTCGTTACTGTTAGATGCTCCCCGGTGTATCTTGGTCATGATGGGGCTGCATATCTTCTGCAGCTCCTGCAGCTTGTGTTCGATCTCGTCCTTCTCGGCCAGGGTGTTGCTGTCCAGCCACTGCAGAGCACTGTCAAACTGCGATCTCACTGTTCTCTTGTCTTCCTCGCTAAGCTTGCTGCCTGCCTCGACCACGGCCTGCTTCACACTGAAGGCGTAGCTTTCCAGTTGGTTCCTGGCCGCCACCTTCTGCCTCTGTTTCTCGTCTTCCTCTTTATATCGCTCGGCCTCTTCCAACATCCTGTCGATGTCTTCCTTGGACATGGCATTATGGATCGTAATGTTCTTGGAGTTTCCGGTGCTGACGTCCTTGGCCGTGACATTAACGATACCGTTAGCGTCGAGGTTGAAGGTGACCTCCATCTGGGGCACTCCTCTGGGTGCGGGAGGAATTCCCGTGAGGTTGAATGTTCCGAGGAAGTTGTTGTCTCGGGTCATGGCCCTCTCACCCTCGAAGACCTTGATAGGGACTACAGTCTGATTGTCGGAGGAGGTGGTGAAGGTCTTGGTCTGCTTACACGGGATGCGGGCGTTACGCTCGATGATCTTAGTCATGACGCCTCCCGCCGTCTCGATTCCCAGGGACAGGGGCGTCACGTCCACCAGCAGCACGTCCTGGATCTGCGAGCTGGTGTCGCCGCTGAGGATGGCGGCCTGCACGGCGGCGCCATAAGCCACGGCCTCGTCCGGGTTGATGGACAAGTTGAGTTGCTTGCCACAGAAGAAGTCCTGCAAGAGGCTCTGGATCTTAGGAATTCGGATGGACCCACCCACCAACACGATGTCGTGCATCGAACCCTTATCCATCTTGGCGTCAGCCAGAGCCTTCTCCATGGGATGAAGAGTGGATCGGAACAAGTCTGCACACAGCGCCTCGAATCGCACCCTGGATACCTTGGAATAGAAGTCGATGCCGTCCATAAGCGCATCTACTTCGATAGTGGCCTCGGTGCTGGATGACAAGGTGCGCTTAGCTTTCTCGGCGGCCGTCCTCAGGCGTCGCAACGCCCTGGGATTTCCTCGGATGTCTTTCTTGAACTTCCTCTTGAACTCGTCTGCCAGGTGGTTTACCAGACGGTTATCGAAGTCCTCTCCTCCGAGGTGGGTGTCACCCGCGGTGGCCTTCACCTCGAAGTGGGAGCCTTCGTCGATGGTGAGGATGGAGACGTCGAATGTTCCTCCTCCCAGGTCGAAGATGAGCACGTTCCGCTCGCCCTTGAGGTTCTTGTCCAGGCCGTAGGCCAAGGCGGCAGCTGTGGGCTCGTTGATGATTCGGAGGACGTTGAGGCCCGCGATGGTTCCCGCGTCCTTGGTGGCCTGTCGCTGGGAGTCGTTGAAGTAGGCGGGCACTGTGATGACTGCGTCCCTCACTGTGTTGCCCAGGAAGATCTCTGCATTCTCCTTCATCTTGGTGAGTACCATAGAGCTGATCTCCTCTGGTGTGAAATTACGAACCTCTCCCTTGTGTTCCACCTGGATCTTAGGTTTTCCGCAGTCGTTGACCACGGTGAAGGGCCAGTGCTTCATGTCGCTCTGGATCTTGTCGTCGTCGAAGCGCCTACCGATGAGACGCTTGGCATCGAACACTGTGTTCTTGGGATTCATGGCCACCTGGTTCTTGGCAGCATCACCGATAAGGCGTTCGGTGTCGTTGAAGGCAACGTAACTGGGAGTGGTGCGATTTCCCTGGTCGTTGGAGATGATCTCCACTTTGCCATGCTGCCACACACCCACGCAGGAGTAGGTGGTGCCCAGGTCGATTCCAATAGCCGGTGTTTTCTGCGCCATTTTTAATCTGTTGACTAACAATAATAATAAGTTCACTTGATTTAAATATCTCACTATGCGTATACAATATAGGCCTAATCGTTTGCTTTCCCAGTATTTCTACCCATCGCTTGCTTCGAATGAACTGGCGTTTGCCGTCTGTCCGCGGTCTTATATGGGTCATTCTCACGAAACCCATCACATTTATTTCCCCTGCATAGATTTCTGTAATATCTTGTAACTTGAAAATGTCTCATGTGTAAATAATACAGCACTATTACATCTAATTATCCACCCTAAACCTAGGTCGATATTACATTTTCTTACCGTCATGGATAGCTTGAAATACCCAAATATGTGGACACCGTGGATGTCCGGCACTACAAAATATAAATTACTATAAATATCACCTATAAATTATTAATCCGATTACAAAGAAACACATTGTATTGAAAAGTGCGTTAAAGGAAGATAACATCCCATATACAACTGTTTTATAAAAGTGTTCAATGTCACTAAAGAAGTGTTGTAGTTTTTGTCCACGAGTTTTTGGCTTTGCATGGAACGGATGATTATTCGCTTTGAATTTGCCGCTTTGAAAGAGAAGTTCAATGTGGTGCTTCCAGAACATTCGGGAGATAAAGACGGTGGATTGTCAGTACTTTCTCAGACCTACAAAAAATCTGCACCTTCGTATCAAGTTCAAAAGCAGCATCGAATAGCAAGTGTTAATTTTTTAAGTGGACACCGTGGATACAGTGCCAGCTCAACTACGCAAGGGGAAATTACCAACTGCTGGGTAAGTAATGACTTCATAGGCTACCTATGAAATATGATCGGAAAAATTAATATGCTTAAAAGTAATTAGAACACACCAGCGAAAAGACTGAAATGTGGACACCGTGGCTGTAAACACCGTGCATTTATTTAGAACGGGATATTTAGTTCACAGGCCATGATAATTATTATTGACTAGCCGTACCCGTGCGCTCCGCTGCACCTGTTAGAAATAAATATAAAGTAATTACATAATTAAAATAGGACGTTTGATCCAGGGAACAACTTTTACAACAGGACAACATAATCTGCTTTGCTCATTACCCATTTTTTTGCATTGCATTTATTGCATATATATTTTATGTATTTTAACACGATTCAATTGAGCATAGTTAAGATTTGAATTATAAAATAATGGATTGCTAAGCTAACGTACTATTACTGCATACTAAATCAATACACTCTCGTTGTTCGTTAATTCTCTGAGATTAAAATGAGTGTACATAAATATTATTTTAAGAAATACAGAAAACAAATGGACAAAATAGCCTATCAAATTTTCTGTGCATAAGAAGCTATTTTAATCTTACCTGTCCTCGATTTACTCAGACGTTACTGTAATAACATTACAGCATTATGTCCATCTAGAGAAACTACACTTTCCAATGGTGAAATAGTAATTAATTATACAAATCGGTTAATTTACTTCTGATATTACTTCATACAAACACAGAAACATTCTCTGTAGGCTATGTTTAATAGCTTTCGATTGTTGATGTCCAAGGCCCCTGTTTCGACTGTTGTTGTCCAAGGCCCCTTATAGACGAAGTCATTTGTTCTTAATTCATTGCACCGTCTTAGATGGCGTTATTTTAATTTTAAAACTCATTTATCTCATTAAATATCAGTCCTATCAAAATTTTTCAAAGAATAAAACTTATCAGAAATCATTTTTAAACAAATTTTTGTTATGTAACATTTTTCACAAAAATCAATAATAAGCGAGATATTTCGATTTATTTAATTCAGGCAACCTTATAACCCCCCTTTTAAATAAAGTATTTTGAATGCCATATAGCCTAAAATCTAAGTTACAACCAACTTAATTTATATTCTAATTTTCATATAAATCGGTTCAGCCATTATCGCGTGAAAAAGTAACAAACATACAGACAGACATACAAACAATAATTTCAAAAAAAGCGATTTTCGGTTTCAGGGTGGTTAATTATATATGTTAGGACCAATTATTTTTGGAAAATCGAAAATTACCAGAAAAATTTCGGCTACAGATTTATTATTAGTATAGATGTGATGTTTATGATGTAGCTGAAAAATACGGTCTCTACATATTTCTATATGGATACAATATTGCGACTGTATCATGTATCTGTATTACACGATGAGTGGTGGTGAACTGACTAGAGGATAGAAAAAATACGAGAATAAGGGAAGGACAAGAAAAGTAAGCTTAAAGACAGAAATTGATAAAAGTAAGAAATCTGACGTTTCAAGAAATGTCAAAGTCGAAACGTGCAACTTGCAAGGAAAATAGAATCACAGTGTTTAACGATGGAAGCACATCCTGAAGAAGACGCTGCTTACATAGCGTCGGAGAGTAAGATATGAGCTGAGAGGAAGAAGCAAGGAAAAATTAAGACAGTTTCGGTCATGACTAATGGAGAATTAAGAGAGCGAAGGAGAAACGAAGAGAATGGATGAGAGAATATTGCACGAAAATTAAGAACAAATATATTCAACAATGTAATCATAGTAATTTGGAAAAGGATACAAAAAGCTCCCCTGCTAATAAAAGGTAGTGAAGTTATTCGAAAACTAAAAGCCGAAACATTAAATTTAAACGTTTAACAGAAAAATTGGAAAATATTTATTCCCATCGTATCACAGAGAAGAAAAAAGCAAACCAATCTTACTCGCGCACTGCAGTTCGTACTTTGCTAAGAGGGCGTCCAGTTCCTTCTCGCATAAAGAAGAAACTGATCCTTGGAGAGTTGCTAGAACAACAATTAAAATCTTCATTTTCTTCTGTAAAATATATAAGAAAACAATTAGTAAGACGTATCACAAGTGGTAAAATAATTAAGACGCGTAAAATGCTGTAGCACTGTAAGAGTATAGTTTCTCGCACAGCTGTTCGCCAGAACAATTCCTACAGACACAAGAGTAGCCACAGTTTGGAGTACTGTCGATGACACAGCTCATCTGCCCTGAACCTTGGGGAAGTTAGGGGTGTTGTTTAGAGGGGTGTGAGGCTAACTTTGGAGCAAGCGGCTGGCTAACGGTACTTTTGGTGTGAATATCCTCTGCTTAATCCCCTTTCTATTTTCTCCAAAAAAAAAAACATTTCTCTCTCTTCATTTGTACTTGGAAGACGAAGGTGAACGTTTGCTTAATAGAATTGCTGGTGTAAAGATATATTGAAAGTTAAGACGTAGCAATATAACTTTCATGTGTAGTGTACTCCATAGTAATGTGACGCGGAATTGGTAAATAAATGTTTTTATAATGCATGCTACATTGTATTTCTAACTTTCTCTCCATCCACTACTATAATATTTTCGCTGTAAGAAAAATCCTAATATAAACAATAGCACGTGATTGAAGTGAGGCTTCATTGGCCGCTGTTTGGCGCCATAGATTCTCAGTATGTGATCCCGCCTACTGTTGTATATTCTGTTCCTTGTTAAACATTTCCCGTTACTCGTCAAGTAGACCCAACCTCACTACTACGCATTAGTTTACTTAGAAAACTTTTATAATTACTGAAATTAAATTATTTTAAACTTATGCTGGACAAAGGTGTTATTCCTTCCAGGATGCAGAAGCCATACTACAGTACCACGTGCTTATGTGAACAACTACGAACTCAAGTGACGCCAACTTGTTACAAGAACAGACTACCTCGGTATTACTGTTGGTATTCATCCGCGTTCATAGTACAGAACAAAATATAAAAGTAGCTTTTATTTTACATAGAGTTTTACATATAAGTGAAGTTACATCTTTCATCGTATTTAACAACTACAATTAAATTTTTTATTTTCAAATAATACAAGATTATGGTTTCCAAATACGGAACTATATTTTCCTGCGTCGTGTGAGTGTTTCGACTGGGAGCCAATCACGGGTATGACAGCCACGTGCTTGTGTTTACATTAGGATTTTTCTTACAGCGAAAAAAGTATAGTGCGAAAATACTACCCCAACCCCGCATTCCTTCCAGGGCAGATGAACTGTGTCACTGACAGTACAAGCATCACGTGATACAATAAAGGCGCATCAGTATAGTAGTGTAAAGAAAATAAAAATTTGTTAATTTTCAATGAATTGAGTTGTTATATATGTAAATTTCAGTGTGATATGAGTCATTGAAATTTTTCTTTTCTGGAAAGGAGTTGGTTTGTGTCTTCTACAGAAGTGGTTCTTATTTTTTTGTAGGGCATAAGTGTGTAAGTACTTATAAAAGAATCAGAATTAAAGGTAAAATATTTATCATTAATATTATTACTATAACCGTAAATCATTTCTTATTTCTATTTAAATATCTTCATGAAATAAGTGAAATCAGTCACCGGCGTAGCTTGGTCGGCTGAGGCGCTTGCCTGTCGATCCGGAGATTCGCTCGGGCTTGGGTTCGATTCCCACTTGGACTGATTACCTGGTTGTTGTTGTTTTTTTTTTTTTTTCGAGGTTTCGTCAACCGTAAGGTGACTGTCAGGTAATCTATGGTGAATCCCTGGTCTCATCCAGCCTTGCTATCACCAATTCCATCGACGCTAAATAACCGAGTAGTTGATATAGCGTCGTTAAATAACCGAGTAAAAAAAGTGTAATCCAATATGGTATTATTATTATTTATAAACATATAAATTAATGCGTTTATCACTGTTAGTGATATTTCACATTATTAATTAAATATGTTCGCGAGCGAACATAAATACTTATTTCATTTTGTAACGTGGCTCAATCGCATTATATCTAATAACAATCATTAATATTATTATGAATAATAAAATTTGTGATTTATTTCATTTTCAGTATTGATTTCAAGTCTGTGTGTAAATAAAATTGCCTTTACCGAGTCAAAGGAATAATCCACGGATTAAAACTGTAGACACCGTGGAGATGCTGTGGACGCCGTGGATTCTGAAAATTGATTTTGTTTTATTTCTCGAAGATTTAGACATGGCCACTAACACACCTGACTTATCTTTCACGCCTGCAACCAATACCTATCAAAATATTAATCTCCTTACAATTTCAGTTGTTGCCATTTTTGGGTTCCAAAGGTGACGGGTTTCATGAGAATGACCCATACAAATCATGATAGTAGGAGTACGTCTGGAATTATTATTTTCGCTCTAAATTTTTCCTTGTTATCAAATTCTAGTATTAAAAATGCCCATGTTTTCAGGAACAGTGGAGTAAAATATGTTAAGTTTATTGGACCTAAAAATATCTAAACAGATATCATAGTCTATGGTAATCAAAAAATAATTGCTTTTGACTTGAGATGTACTCCCTTTCCATATGTTTGGTTGTTTTTATGAACCGAATATTATTGTGCTATGTTTTTAAAAGTACATAGGTTCAAGAGACAGAGAGAGGAAGAACGAGAGAAAAATCCGTAGTACACAAAGTCTTAAGTCTCGATTTAATGTAGTGTATTTAATTTTTAAGTCACAATTCATACTTCGATTTCCGCGTCATTGTATTACTGTTGTATAAGTTTTTAATCCGTTTACGGTGTAATATTTCTCTTTTAAAGCAGTAATAATTAAAGATAGAGTAATCGAGTGTTATGATACCGGACGTTTTTCAGCGTCATATTGAAGGTACAGACTCCCAAAACGTGGCCAATTTATTTTGAAGTACTTTCATTTAGTGATTTGTTGATAAGATCATTATTTCACGAATATATTAATAATTTATAACATACAGAAACAGATTGTATTGATTATATTATAAATTAAGATAATATATTTTAATACTTACGTGCCATCACGGAATATCGCTACTTATTGTATTGTTAACGAAATAATGAAAATATTTAACATATGAACATCAAGTGCTACGAGATATTAAATAAATGGACATCAGATGCGACAAAATTGCAGTTGATAGTTGGTATTAATTGGTTAAAACTGGATAGATTCTTATACTCCATTGGTGCATTGGTACATGCTCGAAATAGATGCAAACACCAAGAATTTAAAATCCCATTCTTTCCTATTTTAATATGATACCTGTAAGGTTTTTAGCATCAGCTTGTATGATTTTAACAGGCGTCACGTCATGTGAGCTATATCGATGTATTGAATATCCAAGCTGCTTACCACAGTCTAATACATACTATCTTATTGTGTTCTTGTTGAATCGTTTTCACTGATAGTTTTACTAAAATATGAAAATATGTCAAGATGGACAAAAATATCCTACCCTTGTTGAAGTAATTGTTCGAAAATATACAATAACATTTCAATTTTCCTCTTTTATTATACAGGGATATCATTTTATTTTTACTTCAATTTTTATTGTACCTGAGTTTTTTAATGTACTTTACTCCCACCCCTTCTACTAATGAAGTTCAACTGTCCTCACAGATCCAAGACCGCATATACAGTCATAGTAGCCTTACGGTCATAGTAAACTGTACGTTCCAAAAAATATGTTCGCGTTTTCCAGCGAGGAAAGAGCTTTCAATATTGCATCATTTTCCATTTGCATCCCGGTTTCCCCCATCTGCTTCTATTCGCCTCTCTGTAAATGCTAGTGGCTGGACTGTCTTAGCTCTTTTCTGAGAACGTTAATTTCTGTTAGGAATTGAACGTCTACGTAATATTATACCCATACAATTGTTTAAAATAACTTAAATAAAAGGGCCTCGTTAAGTAATTAACTGTCACGTGATTTCCTCCTTTTCTATGACGCTGCGATGTAACCACTTTGACGGACAGTAGATGGCATGTCTGAGTAATTTTATCTTTTCGGGTCGGTTAGAAGTGAAGACGTAAGGTCTCTTTTATAGAGTAATTACAGAATTATTTCAACATGAGTTACGATACGAAGTACGAACCTGGTAATTGGAATTACGTACAATAGTCTATAGTGCGATAATATGCACATTAGAACTGAAGCCTGTATCGAAATGAACGGCCACCATTTTCAAAAATGTGTTTAAATATCTATACTATGATTATTTTTCAATTTAGCTTCATTCTCTATAGTGTACGCTAATGTGCTGTAGATAGTATAATATACACTGCATAAAGAATACGTCCGCATGAAAAGCTCAGTTCGTGAGTAAAAACACTCATTGTTAATATTGTACTGTATTTTGATTAAACAAAAACCTAATGAAAATTATCAAACTCAAAATCGCGATATCTCCTAGTTTACGTAAATGGATGAACTACTTTTCTTCCCTCCTATAACTAGTAAAGTGATTTGTTTGTATATTATGCTAATATCATCGTACTCCTGTCGTGGAAGGGGGTAGCAAACGGTGTTTCCGGTTCTTAATCGTTGATCCAAAGGTATAGCCATGTTGGTATTAGAAATGTTAGTAAAAATAAAATGATGTCCCTTTAGTACATACTATTTGTTGGTTACAATGTTAAAAAATAGTTCAACATTAAACATTTTTGTAGTTCCGCATGTTATTTAAAATACGTTGGTATTGCTAGGGTTAATCCAAATGTGGTTTCAAGTGAACTTCATCAAGAGTAGAACAATTTCCTCCTGCCTATTTAATAGTTCCACTTTTCTGGCAAAATACCCTAAAAAAATGTGCCGAGTCCTGCTCAACTAAAGAAGTAGTTGAAAGATTATTAAATATATTAGACAAAATAATAGGACAGTGTATTAAGACAACATTATTTCTTAAAAATCGATAATAATGTGGAGAGATGGAATTAACAGTGACCAGAAAACATTCCCACGATAATGTTGCCCATGACTTTTTACAAGAAAACTGTTGTTTCATTGTTGTAATTTATTGCTTCTCTTTTTATCTGCTAACTGAAGGGGTTAGGTACAGTTTACAGCAGTAATTTTTTTTAAATAATCAACATTTTTTTCCTCCATTGCTGTATCTTGTACAATAATGAAAATTAGTGTGTGTAAAACACTGTCCTGCTATATAAAAAAAAATTATTTTTATATTTAAAAAATTATTTACATTTTTTAAAATTCAGTTCACTGTGCAGTGATGAAGCGTTTCCCACATAACTCAAAAACTATACAACATTCTGTGATGAAAATTTTTGTGTGTATTTATGCATGTTATATCAACAATATGGTGCAAGATCACTTCTCTACCTTTGATAGATTATCTGATAAAAATAAATTCATTTTAAAAATGACCAAATATCAGTATTTTCTTCTAATTAACCGTAACGGTAACTGAAAATAGTATAAAATTACAGAAATGACACATATTGAACGTATTAAATTTCGAGGTTACAGATTTATTAATTGCCGAGAAAAAATATTGAAATCATCATTAGTTTACTGCTTATAGGTATATGCCCTTTACCATAATTCCATTGCTACACTGATACAAAACTGTATTAATCGCAAACTTAATCCGTACCTGTACTCCCCCAAATCAGAAATAAAAGTCGTTACTGAAGATTACGAGCAGCAATATCCCCTTAGGAGATGCTTAATGCAAACATGTCAAGGAATTAAGGAAACGAGGAAAGGGCTTTCTAATCATTGAAGCTTAGTGCTAAATAACACACCAAAACTTATTTTGTAATTACTTTTATTTATAAAAATAAATAAATTAACAACACAATAAAAACACTAAGATACATTCGCATTCACTTGCAATTACATAACTAAAAACACTCAAACAGAAATCCAGTACATAATTACAATTGCATTTCTACGCAATTAATAGGAACATTATTCACAACAATTCAATACTCTCAATATACTATACGTTATTCTAATCAGTCTCAGGTCTCGAAAAAGAGTCTCAGCAAATGCATTGTTCTATAAAATGGTTGATACTATCAATTCGGCTCTAGAACACTTCCTCGATTGTTGGGCCCTGACTAGAGCCCTGTGATGACGGTCCCTGGCCATAGCCCTGCGAGGCCCTCGTCTGCTGTCCACAGCCACTGCCAGCTGCTCCCTGGTGCATCTTGGTCATGACGGGACTGCATATCTTCTGCAGCTCCTGCAGCTTGTGTTCGATCTCGTCCTTCTCGGCCAGGGTGTTGCTGTCCAGCCACTGCAGAGCACTGTCACACTGCGATCTCACTGTTCTCTTGTCTTCCTCGCTAAGCTTGCTGCCCGCCTCGTCCACGGCCTGCTTCACGCTGAAGACGTAGTTCTCCAGTTGGTTCCTGGCCGCCACCTTCTGCCTCTGTTTCTCGTCTTCCTCTTTGTATCGCTCGGCCTCCGCCAACATCCTGTCGATGTCTTCCTTGGAGAGGCGACCCTTGTCATTACGGATCGTAATGTTCTTGGAGTTTCCGGTGCTGACGTCCTTGGCCGTGACATTGACGATACCGTTAGCGTCGAGGTTGAAGGTGACCTCGATCTGAGGCACTCCTCTGGGTGCGGGAGGAATTCCCGTGAGGTTGAATGTTCCGAGGAGGTTGTTGTCTCGGGTCATGGCCCTCTCGCCCTCGAAGACCTGGATAGTGACTGCAGGCTGATTGTCGGAGTAGGTGGTGAAGGTCTGGGTCTGCTTACACGGGATGCGGGCGTTACGCTCGATGATCTTAGTCATGACGCCGCCCGCCGTCTCGATTCCCAGGGACAGGGGTGTCACGTCCACGAGCAGCACGTCCTGGATCTGCGAGCTGGTGTCCCCGCTGAGGATGGCGGCCTGCACGGCGGCGCCATAAGCCACGGCCTCGTCCGGGTTGATGGACAAGTTGAGCTGCTTGCCACAGAAGAAGTTCTGCAGGAGGCTCTGGATCTTAGGAATTCGGGTGGACCCACCCACCAACACGATGTCGTGGATCGAACCCTTATCCATCTTAGCGTCAGTCAGAGCCTTCTCCACGGGATGAAGAGTGGATCGGAACAAGTCGGCACACAGCTCCTCGAATCGCGCCCTGGATACCTTGGAGTAGAAGTCGATGCCGTCCATAAGCGCGTCCACTTCGATGGAGGCCTCGGTGCTGGATGACAAGGTGCGCTTAGCTTTCTCGGCGGCCGTCCTCAGGCGTCGCAACGCCCTGGGATTTCCTCGGATGTCTTTCTTGAACTTCCTCTTGAACTCGTCTGCTAGGTGGTTCACTAGACGGTTATCGAAGTCCTCTCCTCCGAGGTGGGTGTCACCCGCGGTGGCCTTCACCTCGAAGAGCGAGCCTTCGTCGATGGTGAGGATGGAGACGTCGAATGTTCCTCCTCCCAGATCGAAGATGAGCACGTTCCGCTCGCCCTTGAGGTTCTTGTCCAGGCCGTAGGCCAGGGCGGCAGCTGTGGGCTCGTTGATGATTCGGAGGACGTTGAGGCCCGCGATGGTTCCCGCGTCCTTGGTGGCCTGTCGCTGGGAGTCGTTGAAGTAGGCGGGCACCGTGATGACTGCGTCCCTCACTTTGTTGCCCAGGAAGGCCTCTGCAGTCTCCTTCATCTTGGTGAGTACCATGGAGCTGATCTCCTCTGGGGCGAATCTGCGAACCTCTCCCTTGTGTTCCACCTGGATCTTAGGTTTTCCGCAGTCGTTGACCACGGTGAAGGGCCAGTGCTTCATGTCGCTCTGGATCTTGTCGTCGTCGAAGCGTCTACCGATGAGACGCTTGGCGTCGAACACTGTGTTCTTGGGATTCATGGCCACCTGGTTTTTGGCAGCATCACCGATAAGGCGTTCGGTGTCGTTGAAGGCAACGTAACTGGGAGTGGTGCGATTTCCCTGGTCGTTGGCGATGATCTCCACTTTGCCATGCTGCCACACACCCACGCAGGAGTAGGTGGTGCCCAGGTCGATTCCAATAGCTGGTGTTTTGGGTGCCATTGTGATGTTATTAACTTCCGATAATAATAAATTCACTTGGTTTAAAAGTCGCACGTATGCGTATAATCGTCTGCTTTCGCTGTGTTTGTAGTAGCTTACTTGTCGCTTGTTTGTAATGAACTGGCGTCTGCTGCCTCCCCGCGGTCTTATATAGGGAGGGAGCGCTTGCGTCATCAGCTTCGAGAGTTCGCGTGAACCTGCTAGTAACTTCGACGTCATACCAGTACGAACAGGAACATTCGAGAAGGATGGAGAGCTTTCTGTTATTGGTAGGGACCAAGAGGTGTGTTGGCGAGCAAGTTTATGATTGGTTGTATGAAGTGACGTAAGATAGTGACGTATTGATTAAAGGCAGCGTGCCAGATACGTGAGAACAGCTGAATGTTATTCCTAACGTAACATAATGTTTATTTCGTTCGCTGTTGAACATCATATGACAATGAGACTTCGGCTAAGATTTCCAAGAATTGTCCCATCGTATTTCTGTGAAGCAGTGTATAATTGTGAAATTTATTAAATGCTTAATTCATTTACATTTTATGTCCAGAATCTCTCTTTTTTATTGTGAAGCTACGTAATGTGAATTTTATTTTACTTACAAGTTTCCAAGAGCGAAGTGTTAACTGACCTATAAGTCTGTGCTTTTTACTGGGAGCTGTAATTTATATAGTGAATGTTATTGTTTAAAAAAACGTAAAATTAGCTTACGTTACAACGTGAAATAACCGACAATAAGTCATTTTTTACGTAAAGACTAATATTGTGAGGGATATATACCGGTATTTTAGAAATTAAGAGATTGTTAATTCCACAACGCTTAACATAGTACATTGGCAACGTGATTATACAGATAGAACTTCGCAGTAACACAATTTCGTACATGAGCAACATTATTTTGAGAGACATAAGCTTATATTTTGGAATTAATATAGTGTTATTTTCAGTCGGCTTACGTACATTCACATACGATATTAGCAACATGACAAAAGTATCATTGAATTGCTCTTTGATAAGTGTAATTTTTTTTTTTTTTTCCACTACTTTGTATAAAATGTAGTTGAAATGTCAAAAAACACGCAGCTTTTAAATAAGTCTGTTATTTTGAGCGACTGTCCGAGTCTCATTTTAATATGGCCATTACAGAAAAATGCTAGTCGCACTGAAACTGCAATATTCTCTTTTATTTATTTATTTATTTATTTATTTATTTACTTATTCATTCATTCATTCATTCATTTATTTATTCGTTCGTTTGTTCATTCGTTCATTTAGTTATTTAGTTATCTATCTATCTATCTATCTATCTATCTATCTATCTATCTATCTATCTATCTATCTATCTATCTATCTATCTATCTATCTATCTATCTATCTATCTATCTATCTATCTATCTATCTATCTATCTATCTATCTATCTATCTATCTATCTATCTATCTATTTATTTAATCTCTCGTTACTTATCAGTCTGTTCCCTTATTCATTACATATATGCATTTATTGATCCATTTTTATAGCGAGTGCGGGCCTTACATATTAAGTGGAAGCACGCGATTGTTCGAGAAACTTCGACGTCGCTAAAACACGATCGCATTCTTGAAGTGTTGCGATGAGAACAGGAAGAGAGTTCGTTACAGAGCGTTGTGATTGGCTGTGTACGATAATAGTTCTTACTGGTAGCGTTCTGATTTCACCTTTCAGGGGACTTTGGTTCATTTCCGCGAGAGATGTAGAGATTGTTTCCCCTCGCGTAGGAATTTTGCCTCACTAGTTGCTGTCAAGTCAGACGTGTGGTGGTTTTGAGGTAAATATCACCATATGCCCATAGAAATCGGTTTTAATTGTGATATAAAAATGATTGTTAATAAAGAAAGAATGAAGGACTGAGGAAAATATTAATGGTGCGCAGGGGCGATTTCTCAGGGCATGTTATGCTTGCTGCGCAAGCCCAATATGTTCGTAAAATGTGTATTTCTCAAAATGGGATTACGTACATTAAAATTTATTGTGATTTTTTTAATATTGTGTAGGCGTAATATCACCCGCAGGTTTCACACCACAACGCTTGCTCGTTTCTTGTAGCTACAGGAAAGACGTAGAAACAGCGAGAATATGATGCGCGCGCAAGTGCCTTCCTCCTTAGTCCTTCCTAGGCGCACACAGTGTTGCCAATTCAGCGGTTTTCCCGCTAAATCTAGCTTTTTTGGATAACCGTCTCGCGGATAAATTTATATTATCCCGCTTAGCGGGAATACTAGCGGTTTTTAATCTTTAAAGTTTCTGAAATTAAATTCATATTAGCATTATAAGCGGCTTTCATAATTACATTTAATTCGTTCAGTGTGTGTTTTGTGAAATAATGGATGTGTTAATGTAGTGATAATTCCATATTATATATGTTACCGTTAAAATCCGAAACCCGTCAAAACCAGTTTCAGCTAGTAAAAACTAGTTTAAGCAAATAAACATAGATAGAAAATGAGTTTTTTTTATGATCTAGAATCAATGTCAGGTTAGGTTTGGTTTGTTTAGGTTTTTGTTTGGTAAAAGCCTAACCTGTCATTGATTCTAGATCTTACGAAAATTTGCTTTCTATCTATCTGTGTTTTGAAACTAGTTTTTACTAGTTGAAACTAGTTTTGTCGGATTTTGGGTTTTAACGGTAACATAATATATCGTGCAATAAGAATTTAAATATGTTGTGTCTGTGATAAAAGTGTTCAAAATTGCTTTACAGCGCCACATTGGCAATGATAATAGTGTGCAATATTCATTACATTGGCGGGTGGATGCTCTATCTTGACCATTATTATTATTATTATTATTATTATTATTATTATTATTATTATTATTGAATATTAAGTATACATTAAAATCTAGAGATATTTATTAGAAAATAGCTTGTTTTCGAAAGCCATCTAGCGGGAGTATACGAACAACTGTTGGCAACACTGGGCGCACATGCTTCTGTTATTTGTTGTATGAAGCTCTGGTCCGAGAGCTGCACCAACGACTATTTAACGTTACACAGACCAGTATTGACAGCGGGAATGTGCTGTGATTTGCGAGTGCAATGTAATTGTATGAGCGTTATGCATATGTTAGCTGCTGCAAGTATTATTAATTCTTAAACGTTAATTTGAAGTATTGAAATGAGTTCGGAATTGTGTGTTATTGAAACCTTATTATTAAATCCATTTCCTCGAAGGACTATTCAAGAGAAGACAGACATTATAGAGAATGTGTGCGCTCGTTCAGTGCAGCTCAGTACAACAATAAGCATTGGTCGGCAAAGGTCGAGAAAAACTGAATAAATTGTCTTGTTGGCCATGTTTGTTATATCATATCGAACTTCTACATCTCATAAGCGAATATGATCCATGACTCGTAATGATTTCATAATTATAAAATAAATAGTTTATGTGGGTCTGATTATTTTTATTAATTATGAATTATTATATCCTCCCATCTTCCTCTATGAATAAAAGAGCAAGCCTAACTTTCGTGACTAGCATTCGCCCCTGATGCTGCGTACTCTTTATTGTGTATAATTTTCACAGTATAAGCATATTTCATGTATACTAGTCGGGAGACAAACACGCTACCACAGAGTTAACTAGGCGGACCCAGAAAAAATATATTATAATGGTCAGTGGATGGATAGGAAAATTGTTCCGATTCGTATAACAAAGTTGAAAAAAGGATCTCAGGAGCGTTCGTGCTCGCGAGCACATTTTTACTCGCATAACGAGAGCAAAATATAATTAAAAGAGCATCAGATTGAGAACGTCTGATGAAAAAAGGAATTGAAATGCCGCATAAAGTTTAGGCCTATATGAGAAGGTTCTGTATATGTCACATTTTTTTGTGACTCATTTTTTTCACTTTGGTCACGTGTTGGACATATAGCGAGTCGTAATGATTCAGACACTTGCGTAAGAAATGCGCAAGCTTGGTCTCACATTGGATCCTGAGATCGAAATGAAGCTTTAAAAATAGAAGAAACGACGACGCTTCAGTTACGTCACTACAAAATGTATTGTTAAATACTAACACATTTCAAGGTGATTTATTTAGGTATGCAAAATCACCATTTTCCTTGTCCTCGGTGGTGTAACGGATACACGCTGGTTGCTGTTTTTGTGGTTCTCGGGTTCAGATCCTGCTGAGGGCGATGAATAATGAAATATAAATCACTCGCATGACTTTCTGCGTGAGGAAAATAAATCTGGGCGGCTTGTTTGGACGTAAGAGAACCTTGTCCTTGATAAGGTCCCCGTGTAAAATTCTTACGTCATTCACACACGTTGGATTTCTATGCTGTATAACTGAGGTATTTGGTTGAGTGTTAGTGTTAGACAAGATCCTATGGCCTTCACTCTACCATTATAATGAAACTAGCCGTACCCGTGCGCTCCGCTGCACCTGTCAGAAATAAATATAAAGTAATTACATAATTAAAATAGGAGGTTTGATCCAGGGAACATTCATGTTTGATAGAAGGATAAATCGTTTAATATATTACTTAATTTAAATTGTATTTAAATAAATAAAATGCGGTCATTTTAGTCCAGAGAGCACTCAGAAGTTACTGTAATAACATTATAGCATTATGTCCATCTAGAGAAACTACACTTTCCAATGGTGAAATAATAATTAATTATACAAATCGCTTAAGTTAGCTTTCGATATTACTTCATACAAACACAGAAACATTCTCTGTAAGCTATGTTTCATAGCTTGCGATTTTTGTTGTGCAAGGCCTCTTATAGACGAAGTCATTCGTTTTCATTTCATTACACCGCCTTAGATGGGATTGTATTTTAATTTTAAAACTCATTTATCTCATTAAATATCAGCCCTATCAAAATTTTCCGAGGAATAAAACTTACCGGAAATCATTTCTAAAGAAACGTTTGTTATGTAACATATTTCACAAAAATCAATAATAAGCGAGATATTTCGATTTGTTTAATTCAGGCCCCCTTATAACCCCCCCCCCTTTAAATAACGTAGGCCTATTTTGAATGTCATATAGCCTAAAATCTAAGTTACAGCGAACTTAATTTATATTCCAATTTTCATATAAATAGGTTCAGCCATTAACGCGTGAAAAGGTAACAAACATCCACACAGACAGACAGACAGACATACAAACAAAAATTTCAAAAAAGCGATTTTCAGTTTCAGGGTGGTTAATTATATATGTTAGGACCAATTATTTTTGGAAAATCGAAAATTACCAGAAAATTTCGGCTACAGATTTATTATTGGTATAGATAACAAACATCCAGACAGACAGACAGACATACAAACAAACAAAAATTTCAAAAAAGCGATTTTCGGTTTCAGGGTGGTTAATTATATATGTTAGGACCAATTATTTTTGGAAAATCGAAAATTACCAGAAAAATTTCGGCTACAGATTTATTATTAGTATAGATAACAAACATCCAGACAGACAGACAGACATACAAACAAAAATTTCAAAAAAGCGATTTTCGGTTTCAGGGTGGTTAATTATATATGTTAGGACCAATTATTTTTGGAAAATCGAAAATTACCAGAAAAATTTCGGCTACAGATTTATTATTAGTATAGATAACAAACATCCAGACAGACAGACATAGAAACAAAAATTTCAAAAAAGCGATTTTCGGTTTCAGGGTAGTTAATTATATATGTTAGGACCAATTATTTTTGGAAAATCGAAAATTACCAGAAAAATTTTGGCTACAGATTTATTATTAGTATAGATAACAAACATCCAGACAGACAGACAGACAGACATACAAACAAAAATTTCAAAAAAGCGATTTTCGGTTTCAGGGTGGTTAATTATATATGTTAGGACCAATTATTTTTGGAAAATCGAAAATTACCAGAACAATTTCGGCTACAGAGTTATTATTAGTATAGATAACAAACATCCAGACAGACTGACAGACAGACAGACATACATACAAACAAAAGTTTCAAAAAAGCGATTTTCGGTATCAGGGTGGTTAATTATATATGTTAGGACCAATTATTTTTGGAAAATCGAAAATTACCAGAAAAATTTTGGCTACAGATTTATTATTAGTATAGATAACAAACATCCAGACAGACTGAACAGACAGACAGACATACTAACAAACATTTCAAAAAAGCGATTTTCGGTTTCAGGGTGGTTAATCATATATGTTAGTACCAATTGTTTTTGGAAAATCGAAAATTAACAGAAAAATTTCGGCTACAGATTTATTATTAGTATAGATAGATAGATAGATATAGATAAAACCAGTGCTTTTCTTATGGAGAAAAAAAGTTGTGAAACTCTGTGTAGAATGTTTCAGAGTGGACGGGCAGTTGATTGCTGTCCAGTGCACGACAATTTAGTCATTTCTAAACCCCATTTCGTTCAACTAAGACTTTAAAGGGCTATGCAGAATTCAGAGAAACATTACGTTAAAATATATTCACATTATTTTTCGGTTCCATGATTAAAATTGCAACAAAATGGTGCCGCGTTCCGCCAGAATAAAGAATCTCTGATTATAACCATTATTATTGCATTAGAATTTAAATAAAATACCGTATCCCTCATAACTTTTTTTTTAGAATTCAAGATAATATTACTTATGCATATTTTTATTATTTTCACTTTTATTTAGCCTACATATGTGTACTTCTTTGTTCATTAATTTAAGTAGGCCCATTTTATATTCATTGATTTGTTCAGTTATTCTTTTGTTTGTTCGCTTATCTATTTATCACCGAATTCTCAATCTCTGACATGTTTCTCTCAGCGTGGGTCTTGATACAGCGTCTTGGTTCAACGTTGGCACGCTGGTCTTCTACTCGGGCAGCCCAGGTTCCTATCCTCGGTCTGATAGTGATTCAATTTGTGGTGGACAGAGCAGAGGGGAAGAGTAACTTACGGTTATGTGTGATTTGATAACCGTTATAATCTATTAATTTATAGCATTATGACATTTTAATCGATGTTTATGTAGTTTTCTTCTTCATTTTCTCTTCTGACGCATACAGTGGCATACTCCTCAATAAATGCTAGGTATAATAAATTATATCTCTAAGAAATTCAGCGTGCCGATGGTATTACCTTCGCAAAAGAAAATTAGATCTCTTTGCTCTTTCCTTACTTTTCTTCTGATATTTTCTTTCAACGTTATTAATATTAGTCAATTGGTACTGAAGACCCATACAACGCACAAGACTTTACCCTACTTATTTCCTGTTATTACACATCATCATTATCATCCTATCAAGTACTAGTCTCAAAAAAAACTGTTACGGCCTGAAAAAAAACGATTTTCTTGCCATCTTTTCATACATCGACCAAGTGACCGTTTCCCATTTGGACGATACTTCATTATTGCCTTAGGGATCCTGGTTGAAACCATTCTTGAGACGTGTTCCTTCCAGTTTAACTGATATGTGGAGATATAGTCCAGCATCGATGACACATTAAGTTCTTGAAGGATATCTTCATTTTTCTTTCGATCCCATTTACTGTAGCCAGCTGTTCGGCGCATTAATATCATCTCGGAAGCTGTTAGTATGCTTTCATCTTTTGTCTTTACAGTCCACGCTTCACTCCCTTAACATAAGACTGGTTGAGCTTTATTTGATAAAGACGAGTACGAGTTGATTTTTGTACTAATGAAGGCTTTAAAACTACTACACATGAAGAATGAAATGGAGGGTAAGGTAGAGTGTGTTGCTACAATAAAAGAAGGAAACGGGTGTATCCCGAATAGGATTCTCTGTTTCTCACAAAAGCATTGCTTGAAATGAACGTAGAATTTTTCCCAATTTGTGCAGAATCTCTGATCAGAACGAAGGTATTAATAAAATATAGTAAATGGAAGTTCGGCATGACACTGTACAAATGATCGTATGTATTTTGCGTGAACAGGCTCCTGGAAAACTCCGCGATTACGAAAATATTGGTGCTATGCAGGGGAAAATGTAACGAAGGTTTTTACTCCCACAGGGAAGAATTAAGACTGTATTTTTGTACATGTTATTTTACTAACAATAAACAACAGTAAACATGATTTCTCATTATAGAAAACATTTTGCGCGTTTCGAATCAGTTTCATTGAATTGATGAATATTGGTATATAATATTACTATACGTCTGAACATTGTTTACTTAATTAAATAGCTAAAACAACAAGAAACTGACAAGCACCACAGATCTACAAAATGAAGCTAGCGTAAAACTTATTACTGCAATATGTTAAATAATGAAATATCATTACAAATAATTTATCAGCATATCAATAACAACCTCATAAAATTACTTACAAAAACACTCCCAAAAATAATATACACTTATGAAAAATAAATAAATAAATAAATAAAAAATTATTGGATTAACAATATTTTCACCGTTACAATTACACTAAATATAAACATTTATATAGAGATAAAAAAAATTTTACAGGAGAAAAAGTTCGTCCAAAGGGCTGGACTCTGGAAGAGTACCCAAAACTCTCATTGCATTTCCGCGTTGAATTGCAATACTTAAGCGTTGACGCAAATAAGCAGTGCAACGGCGATCACCAGTAGTGGAGATCAAAATTTGGCCGATTTGAGATACCAAAACTTTAGCGTCATGACTCCAAGGACCGAAGGTCTCCACAGCAAAGGGGACAAAGATATAATTGTCTAAAAGATGAGCATATTTATTGACTTTCTTTTTCACGGCTAATTCAGCAGCAGATGCTGCGTGTCTGGAGGTATTCGGCAAGTGAGATGGAGCTAGAGTGTCAACGCAAGTGGAGGGCCAAATTAAAGATTTTCCTCTAGACCATGGAATTAAGGTAAGACCATCGGGTCGTTTACCATCTGCGCGACTAATACCTGGTGGTTTCATTCCTTCATCATGTTACGAATTATACATAATTGTTATTCGAATAGTAAGCTAAAATATATATATATATATATATATTCAAGTGAAAAAGTCACTTTTCGTTCCTTGGCTTACACACAAGAAGTATACTCCCAAAATTAAGATATTGTACTTAATTGTTAATAGGCTATATATTAATTTTTTCACGCAATTACATAAAACAGCTGGACGCGTCGTAGCGTCGTGGTCTAAGGCGTCATACTTTTGACTAGCGGTGTGGAATGAGCGCTACTTCGATTCTCATGGTGAAATAAATTTTGTCATGAAATTTCGCTCAATGTATTTAACTAGTGCCTAACCAGCATCATGATAAATTTGAGTAGCTAAAATGAGTAGCGAAATCCGGTTTCTCAAGCTAATAATAACGATAATTATCATTATTATTATTATTATTATTATTACTGCTACTACTACTACTACTACTACTACTACTACTACTACTATTACTACTACTACTAATTAATTTATTGGTCTAACCCAATATTTTGGGTTTGTCATGCGACACAGAATAGCTCACTATAAAATTTAAAATGAAAAATTATATAAACAGGTTTTAAACAAAAGAGATTAAGACATAAGAAAAAAATTGAACCTAGTATAATTTAAATTGAGTGTACACCATAAAGATGCTGGCGAAATATCGCCACAGAAAATTTTATTATGTTGATGACGATGGCATCTTGAAGATCTGTCTTCAGCTTGTATTTTTCCCTCCACTTTACACAAGTTTTCGGAATGGCGCCTCTCGTTCCGAAGAAGGGACCGGTAACGGTGAGTTTTTCAATGTTGTATTTCGCTGATAGGTGCTGAATCGTGGACTCGTAGGTTTTCTTTTTCTCCTCATTCACTTCAGATGGTTGAGTGGCTGAGATTTCAAATCCGATCGTAGGATCAATTATTTCGGCTGTCTTGTTTATTCCTATTTATAGCTATGATATCGATCCTACGATTGCTCCCACCATCAGCAATACAATGAACTTTCTCGTGAACGTCTAGATTTTTGGATCGAAGTGCATACGCGATCATAGAACGTTTGATGTTGTGACGTTTTATTCTGAGTACATCTCCCTGTGGGCAACTCCCAAGCACATGTGGTAAAGTTTCATACTTACTGCAGTGCCTACAGTGCCTGTAGAGCGACGAGGGAGAGAACGTACTTGTGCAACCATCGCAATCATTGTTATCATTTCTCTCCACTCAGAACTTGATAATCCTCCATGCTTGATGATCCACAAGTTGGCTAATTTTAACTAATACTAGCACTAACATCTATATAGGCCTATAGCCTGGCGATAAAGTATTTACATATTGTTTATTAAATTGTAGAATTGTATCAAAACAACTACCATAATGATTTTTGTTTCATGGTATGAAGGCATATGGAAGGCAAGGAAATGTATATCCATGCTTTGATTAACGATGAGCAGGGCCGGGAATTTATGGAGATCGCGAAAATCACGGCGTAATAGATATACAATAGAGTTTTACTAATCTTTACGAATTAAATTATTCTTATTAATGATATGGATATAAAACAATCGCGACAAATCGTGAAATAGAGTTTTAATAGCGGAATATGAACACATTCGCGAATTATTACTATTGCATCGTTTTACGATATAGCTAATTTCGTATTCCAAGTTTTTTTTTTTCAGATTTTTTTTTCACTTGAATTTGTTATATATCCAAGTAGGCTACATTACATGGTATTCCAGGTGTTTTGATTACATTAGTGAACTCATTTCACTAATATATTGAAAGTGTTAATTTGAAGGCTGCAAGTATTTCTAGTTTTTAATGAATGTCTGTTAAATATAGTCTCAATCCAACAAATTGGCCATACTGCAACTTTACCAGAATCGAACGAACCTTTAATGTTCTTTTTTTATTTTTTTTTTATTTTAGTGGGTTATTATACGACGCTTTTATCAACATCTAGGTTATTTAGCGTCTGAATGAGATGAAGGTCATAATGCCGGTGAAATGAGTCCGGGGTCCAGCACCAAAAGTTACCCAACATTTGCTCGTATTGGGTTGAGGGAAAACCCCGGAAAAATCTTCAACCAGGTAACTTGCCCCGAACGGGAATGAAACCCGGGCCACCTAGTTTCGCGGCCAGACGCGCTAACCGTTACTCCACAGGTGTGGACCCTTTAATGTTGATTATTTGAAAAGTAATATTCATACCGAGTTAATACTCCAGTTTCAAAATAATTTGTATTTTCCGAAATTTCCATTAATCTCCGCCAAGAGTACAAATCAGTCTCCAACGACACCAATATTAAAAAAATTGATAAAATTAATCTCCATAAATACCTTCCCGTGACAATGAGACTGAAAGTATATTAGTGATGGACATATAAAACTTCACGTTGCAAGAAAAGATCTTCTGGCTAATGTTTATTCTACACAATTGCATTGCCTCTTTCACTGTCGGACCTGTGTGTATTATTCAGTGGTGTAAGACTGTAACGAGTGAATTATGTAAATGTATGAAAAAATCATGTGCGTATACCAGACTCTTACAGAAAAGCGAAAGTTATCGTATTGTTACATGTTACACGGGTTATATTACGAAATTCCCTTCAGTTACCTAACTGTAGTTCGTCAGGCCATATCTATCAAAAAAGCGAAACAGATTTTGTAAGTAGGTATTTATTGTATTTATTGATAACAGGTAATCTTTTTTTAGATTCGGGACAAATGTAACTCAATCTAGGACACACCATTAAAATCCAGAACAATCCAAGGAAATCCAGGACATATGGTTACCCAGATTATAATTACTGCCAGTTTTTGTAAACAATTTAATTAATCCCATAATGGAAAAGATTTAAGTACATCTTTATAATTGCGTATTGTCTTTTCATGTCGAATAAGGAGAACTATGAAAACATTTCAGATTGTTCATAGGAAAAGTTATAGGCCTATTGGGAGTATATTACATGTCTCTTCATATTTTCGTATAATGTGCTTACCTATTTCAAATTCATCACAATCTTGGCACAAACTGAATTAATCTCAGACTTAATACTTATATCACCAACACAGTAATAATTTTTTTTGTGAAGGCCTTAAATTAGTTTCTTTATTTTTAAACTAATTTCCATATACGTAAAACTTATCTGGAATTCAATGAAGGAATTAAGGAAATGAGGAAAAGGTTTACTCATTGAATCTTAAATACTATGAAATCAGACAGAAACTCATTTTGTAAGTGTACTTTATTTACAAAAATACCTAAAAACTATAAAATCACTAACATATATACCAATTACTCATGTGAACACAAACAAAAATAAAAATCAATAAATATTTACACTTCCATTTATACTCACTAATAGGAATATTATTCACAACCATTCAATAAACTCAATATATGGGTTATTATAATCAGTCTCAGGTCTCTAAAAAGAAGTCTGTAACAAATGCAATGTTCTCTGTTATAGTTGATATTGTCTATTCCGCTCTAAAACACTTCCTCGATTGTTGGGCCCTGACCAGAGCCCTGTGATGACGGTCCCTGGCCATAGCCCTGCGAGGCCCTCCCCTGCTGCCCACAGCCACTGTCAGCTGCTCCCTGGTGCATCTTGGTCATGACGGGACTGCATATCTTCTGCAGCTCCTGCAGCCTGTGTTCGATCTCGTCCTTCTCGGCCAGGGAGTTGCTGTCCAGCCACTGCAGAGCACTGTCACACTGCGATCTCACTGTTCTCTTGTCTTCCTCGCTAAGCTTGTTGCCCGCCTCGTCCACGGCCTGCTTCACGCTGAAGACGTAGTTCTCCAGTTGGTTCCTGGCCGCCACCTTCTGCCTCTGTTTCTCGTCTTCCTCTTTGTATCGCTCGGCCTCCGCTAACATCCTGTCGATGTCTTCCTTGGAGAGGCGACCCTTGTCATTACGGATCGTAATGTTCTTGGAGTTTCCGGTGCTGGCGTCCTTCGCCGTGACATTGACGATGCCGTTAGCGTCGAGGTTGAAGGTGACCTCGATCTGAGGCACTCCTCTGGGTGCGGGAGGAATTCCCGTGAGGTTGAATGTTCCGAGGAGGTTGTTGTCTCGGGTCATGGCCCTCTCGCCCTCGAAGACCTGGACAGTGACTGCAGGCTGATTGTCGGAGTAGGTGGTGAAGGTCTGGGTCTGCTTACACGGGATGCGGGCGTTACGCTCGATGATCTTAGTCATGACGCCGCCCGCCGTCTCGATTCCCAGGGACAAGGGCGTCACGTCCACGAGTAGCACGTCCTGGATCTGCGAGCTGGTGTCCCCGCTGAGGATGGCGGCCTGCACGGCAGCGCCATAAGCCACGGCCTCGTCCGGGTTGATGGACAAGTTGAGCTGCTTGCCACAGAAGAAGTTCTGCAGGAGGCTCTGGATCTTAGGAATTCGGGTGGACCCACCCACCAACACGATGTCGTGGATCGAACCCTTGTCCATCTTAGCGTCAGTCAGAGCCTTCTCCACGGGATGAAGAGTGGATCGGAAGAGGTCGGCACACAGCTCCTCGAATCGCGCCCTGGATACCTTGGAATAGAAGTCGATGCCGTCCATAAGCGCGTCCACTTCGATGGAGGCCTCGGTGCTGGATGACAAGGTACGCTTGGCTTTCTCGGCGGCCGTCCTCAGGCGTCGCAACGCCCTGGGATTTCCTCGGATGTCTTTCTTGAACTTCCTCTTGAACTCGTCTGCCAGGTGGTTTACCAGACGGTTGTCGAAGTCCTCTCCTCCGAGGTGGGTGTCACCCGCGGTGGCCTTCACCTCGAAGAGCGAGCCTTCGTCGATGGTGAGGATGGAGACGTCGAATGTCCCTCCTCCCAGATCGAAGATGAGCACGTTCCGCTCGCCCCTGAGGTTCTTGTCCAGGCCGTAGGCCAGGGCGGCAGCTGTGGGCTCGTTGATGATTCGGAGGACGTTGAGGCCCGCGATGGTTCCCGCGTCCTTGGTGGCCTGTCGCTGGGAGTCGTTGAAGTAGGCGGGCACTGTGATGACTGCGTCCCTCACTGTGTTGCCCAGGAAGGCCTCTGCAGTCTCCTTCATCTTGCTGAGTACCATGGAGCTGATCTCCTCGGGGGCGAATCTGCGAACCTCTCCCTTGTGTTCCACCTGGATCTTAGGTTTTCCGCAGTCGTTGACCACGGTGAAGGGCCAGTGCTTCATGTCGCTCTGGATCTTGTCGTCGTCGAAGCGTCTACCGATGAGACGCTTGGCGTCGAACACTGTGTTCTTGGGATTCATGGCCACCTGGTTCTTGGCAGCATCACCGATAAGGCGTTCGGTGTCGTTGAAGGCAACGTAACTGGGAGTGGTGCGATTTCCCTGGTCGTTGGCGATGATCTCCACTTTGTCATGCTGCCACACACCCACGCAGGAGTAGGTGGTGCCCAGGTCTATTCCAATAGCTGGTGTTTTCGGTGCCATTGTTATGTTATTAACTTCCGATAATAATAAATTCACTTGGTACAAAAGTCGCACGTATGCGTATAATCGTCTGCTTCCGCTGTGTTTGCACTAGTTTACTTGTCGCTTGTTTCTACTGAACTGCCGTCTGCTGCCTCTCCGCGGTCTTATATAGGGAGGGAGCGCTTGCGTCATCAGCTTCGAGAGTTCGCGTGAACCTGCTAGTAACTTCGACGTCATACCAGTACAAACGAGAACATTCGAGAAGGATGGAGAACTTTCTGTTAATGGTTGGACCAAGAGGTGTGTTGGCTAGCAAGTTTATGATTGGCTGTGTGAAGTGACGTAAGATAGTGACGTATTGATTAAAGGCAGCGTGCCAGCTACTATGAGAACAGCTGATCGTTGTAAATAGAATTGTTCCCTATAGTAGCGATCGTTTCGTGCGCGTTATACAGATCATGCTAGGGAATACAGCTAGTGTTCTTGGTTTTTATACGTCTTATTTCTTCGTTTTGAATTCGAATATTTAGATACTTTCATGTTTTTTGCACGTAGTTGAGCAAAATACTATGTGAATTTAATTGGACTTCAAAATGCCTAATGGTTGACATAATAAAAGTGAACTAAATCATTTCCTTTTATACTTTGTAGCAACGTATGTGGATTTCATTGAATCTGAAAATACTTAAAATTATGTTAGGGCCTACAGGCTAAAATCATATAACCCACTGCTTTACACTGACGATTCACCCCACTTTTTGGGATTATTTTTCTGAACTAAGCCATAGCGTGATTTATTTAAAAAAACACACACACACAAAAATCTGTTGTAGGCTGCTTGTTACAGAATCTGTTGCAGGTTTCGTGCATTATTGTCATCTCATAACCATACATTTTTAACTGTAAATTTTTATCTTATCTTAGACTATGATTTCTGTCTCATTGTACTATTGGTCGCTGCTTCATTGAGGACAGTAAATCGTGTGCGTTTCTATGCCCAAATCACATTAATTGTGGCGATGGATCGTCACTTGGCCAAACTTTTAGAACAAAATAAGCATTTCTGTCAGACATGAAAAAACTAAGTAGGCTTCTTTTAAGCTGTTTTGTGGAAATCATTTTGAATTCGTTGTTCACATTTTGTTCTGTAGTTTTAATCGTTTTGTAGTATGTCGTTATATGCACGTTTAAAGCAACTGAAACTAATTTTTATGTCGTAAGTAGTGATTCTAGATATTACCAAGAAAACGTAAAAAAAACTTATTTTGTATATTAGGTGAGTCATATGTATGCAAAGTTATGCTATCCCGCATATCCATAGTAAATTTCTTAACCCAGTACTCGTAATAGTATCTTAAATGTAAAAAGCAGTAGTTGTGTCTTTCATACAACGGGCGATTAATGCGTCCAGTTTATAACGTTATGCGAGTTTTATTGTATGAAACCCGAAATCTCTCACATTTTTCATTCTTATCGATTCTAGTCAGAGGAGTCGTAAATCTGTGCCTAGGTGACATAAGCAGATATGTCGTTTTTTATTATATTTATTTTCTTATACAAGATATGAAGGAAAACTAAAAAACTACTTCAATTTATTTCATGACTCACATTATTCAAGTTTTGATTATTATACTATTCATTTTATTTTTGTTTTAAATTAAGTCACTTAAATTAATTTAAAATAGATGTAACAGGCATGCACTCTTCTCTATTCGTTTTTATTTTATTTTTAATTAAGTCATTTAAATTAATTTAAAATAGATGTAACAGGCGTACACTCTTCTCCATTCCGTTTATTTTTGTTTAAAAATTAAGTCACTTAAATTAATTTAAAATAGATGTAACAGGCATGCACTCTTCTCTATTCGTTTTTATTTTATTTTTAATTAAGTCACTTAAATTAATTTAAAATAGATGTAACAGGCGTACACTCTTCTCCATTCCTTTTATTTTTGTTTAAAAATTAAGTCACTTAAATTAATTTAAAATAGATGTAACAGGCATGCACTCTTCTCTATTCGTTTTTATTTTATTTTTAATTAAGTCACTTAAATTAATTTAAAATAGATGTAACAGGCGTACACTCTTCTCCATTCCTTTTATTTTTGTTTAAAAATTAAGTCACTTAAATTAATTTAAAATAGATGTAACAGGCATGCACTCTTCTCTGTTCGTTTTTATTTTATTTTTAATTAAGTCACTTAAATTAATTTAAAATAGATGTAACAGGCGTACACTCTTCTCCATTCCTTTTATATTTGTTTCAAAATTAAGTCCCTTTATTTTTGTTTCAAAATTAAGTCACTTGTATTTTTGTTTCAAAATTAAGTTACGTAAATTAATTTAAAATAGATCTGACAGGCGTGTACTCTTCTCTATTCGTTTTTATTTTTGTTTCAAAATTAAGTCGCTTAAATTAGTTTGAAATAGATCTACCGTTATTTCCCTTTGTGGCTCAGTTAGTAGTGTTTCAAGCAAATATGAGCTCAATCTGAAGAAATTAAGTCAGTATATTTTCCTGTCTCAGACAGACTCCCTCCCTCACTATGTTATGTGACAGTATAAACATGGAGTTACTTTCTTTTCTTTTCTTTTCTTTTCGTGTCTTAATGTTGATTTACCTTTATTAAACAAGTAAGGCCGAAGTACACCGGACGTCCCTTCTGTGAGATAATAGTTATTTACGATCGTAACACCTCATACTATTTGATCTTCAATACCAGACGGGAAAATTGTCAAACCAGGCTAGCAGGCTGTGTTTCATAATCATTCGAATATAATAATATATGATCTTAGGATACTCAAATTGCACAACGTTTCATGTGCTTTCAAATTTCAATATTTTACTGTTCACTATTTAATCACAGTCTAGTATATATAGTCACGAAGCTCAATACCTAGTAAATATGCATCCATAGATAGTTGTTGACCACTAGGATCGCTACTATCGCCTCATTACAGAAAATGCGAAATAGTACCGGCACAGTCTATTGTTCCTAGGAGCCTCACAACTCAAGCTTCGTGACTGTATATATTAGACTGTGATTTAATCTAAAATGTTGATATATTATTAGATTTGACAGTCTCTCTGGGAAAAGGGCTACAGAATTTTGTTTAGGCTATAATACAATTAATGAAACAATTGAATTTGCATTAGCTATGATAACTAAGACACTATAAACAAATTACTAGGAGATAATGTATTTTCCATTTTCTGTCATAATGTTTGCATCGTTGTAAATCATTATTAGCTGAATAGTTTCGAAATCGAGGCTCACTCTGACAAATTATAAAAAATTGTAGTTAATGTGTACGACATAAATAAATATTACTGTACATCTATTTTAACGTGTACTTCACTTTGCAGCATTAGTGTGGGAAAGTATCTCATTATGACATTTTTGTGATTGTCATAAACTTCGACATTACGTATCAAAAATGGATAAATTTATTTATTTATTTATTACTAGCCGTAACCGTGCGCTCCGCTGCACCTGTTAGAAATAAATATAGAGTAATTACATAATTAAAATAAGACGTTTGATCTAGGAAACATTCGTTTTGATAGAAGGATAAATCGTTTAATATGTTACTTAATTTAAATTGTATTTAAATAATTAAAATGCGATCATTTTGGTCCAGAGAGCACTCATTTGGTGCAATGATAATTCCTTTAACATGTTTCTTAATTGTTATTACATGCAACCATAGTTTAATGAAGATTGACATATCATTTAGTAATTAATTAGCTTTCGATATTACTTCATACAAACACAGAAACTTTCTCTGTAGGCTATGTTTAATAGCTTTCGATTATTGTTGTCCAAGGTCCCTTTATAGTTGAAGTCACTTGTTTTTATTTCATTACAGCGCCTTAGATGGCGTTGTTATCTTAATTTTAAAACCCATTTATCTCATTAAATATCAGTCGTATCAAAATTTTGTATAGAATAAAACTTATCGGAAATCATTTTTGAAGAAACTTTTGTTATGTAACATTTTTCATAAAAATTAATAACCCCCCTTTTAAATAAGGTATTTTGAATGATATATATCCTAAAACCTAAATTACAAGGAACTTAATTTATATTCCAGTTTTCATATAAATCGGTTCAGTCATTATCGCGTGAAAAGGTAACAAACATCCAGACAGACAGACGTACAAACAAAAATTTCAAAAAAGCGATTTTCGGTTTCAGGATGGTTAATTATACATGTTAGAACCAATTATTTTTGGAAAATCGAAAATTACCAGAAAAATTTCCGCTACAGATTTATTATTAGTATAGATTTCGCTCGTTTATTTATCCGGTGATTATTTTCTTACTTTATTTAACAATTTATTTCCTTATTCATTTATCCATGCATCTATTTAGCCAGCTCCTCGGCTGGCCACTCGCCCCGGCACCTTAAATAAGGAGCAAGATATCCCCCTTAATTAGGCCTACCAGTTAACCCTGAAGACGAGGAAGATGAAGGTTCTCGAAACGTCGGTGGATCAGCAACTTAGTACCTGGCTGGAAGCCCGAGAACGTTTTGAATTGTCGCACAACGTTTCGAAGACTGAATCTCTCTTCGTCGTCAGGTGAAAACCACAATCTGAACACACGCTCTCGCCATGAAATAATACTAACAATACCATCCCATCGCACCTCCTCATACTCATCCTCTTTCACAATAGCCCTGCCAAGACTCTGGAATTCGTTACCTGCTAGCATCAGGGACTGTCGAAATAAAATTCAATTCAAACGCAAACTTATTAGGCACTTGGTCAGTAATTGAGACTCGTTCAGACATGGTTTCTTGTAAATAGTTCTTTTAATCTACCACAAAATATCTCAATATCCGGTAATTTCATCACTATAGAATTTTGTTATTGTAGGTTTAATTTGTAATTTAGTAAATACAAAAATATTCTTTGTTCTTAACTACTATGATAAAATGTCTACCTTTCATTAATCAGGTATTCTTGTCGTACTTTAATTTTTATTGTAATTGTAAATTTAATATTAATTGTAATCTTATTGTTCATGTTATGGTTGTAATCCCCTGGTAGAGGGGCAGAGAAGGCCTGACGGCCTTATCTCTACCAGGTTAAATAAATAAATACTAACGGTCTTACTAATAAAAACTCTATATACAGACGTTTAACTGTCTTATACTTATACAATGAGTAGCTCGTTTATAAGTTGTGTGTAAATTCCTTACTAATAATCACTACATACGTCGTGTATAACAGTATAACTGTTACATAGCTACGTCATAGTTTCGTCATTACTTCTTACGAAAGGTAATAGAATATCAGAGGTTCTCTACTGGATCCGGTAGAGCGCTCTAGTGTGGCGTGTTGAAATATCGATAGTACAACTAGCTCTAATCGATTACCACACAACATTTTGGTCAAAGAGTACAAGCTACAGCAATATTATTCTAATAATTCTATAATCTTTGGTTTGTTCTTCTGTGGTTACAAGGTAAACATCATCATAAAATAACAGTCGATACGAACAGCTGTTAAAGGGGCGGCCATTTTTTCACTATATAAAGGTAAAGGTAAAGGTATCCCCGTAACATGCCATGAAGGCACTTGGGGGGCATGGAGGTAGAGCCCCATGCTTTCCATGACCTCGGCACTAGAATGAGGTGGTGTGGTCGGCACCACGCTCTGACCGCCTTTTACCCCCGGGAAAGACCCTTTTTTCACTATATACAACGCTTAAACAAGGGGTTTCGTGTACATAACTACTGCAAAGCAATTCCCATTGTATAGTTACAGCCTGTTTATACGTCCATAGCTTATACACGGTTTATTAGTAACGTTTTCTGTCTCAACTCTGCATAAGTCTCGTATAAAAACTAAACACGGTTTATTAGTAAGACTGTAATACTAATACTAATACTGTGGGGATCGTTACAAACAGCTATCCTGTCTGACTGGTCGACGTCCGGCTCAACCATTGACCAATTCACCGTTGCTCTCCCCCCCCCCCTTCATTCTGACTACCTTCACGACATGATCTCTGCGAGGGGGAATGGTCCTTGCGGGGTAAGAGACGAGGGTAAGGAAATGTACAATAACTCAGCGGGTCTGAAAGAGCAGGTAGATGAGGGTGGTGCCATTGACTGGCTGGGACAAAGTTCAGTGACACTCGACCTGAAAACGTTGGTTTTGCAAACTATGCAAGCATTTTAGTTACTGTTGAGATTTAATTGTATGATGTTGATGTTGTGAATACTGTGGATAACAAGCGTAGTTTATATTAAAATATTCTTAAGTCAGATTTAAATTTCTTAAGTTAACTTAAAGAACGTGCCAGATTGGCTGCATTACGCTTTAATTAGGCAATTATCTTAAATTAGTAATTTAGTTAGACAATGAGTTACGAAGTTGTTTAGTCAGTGAAATATTTAGTTAAGTAGTTTTAAAGCGAAGTAGAGTTCTATTTGATTTCAATAGTGTCAGATATCAGTTGTCATAATGTTTACAAAGCGTAAAAATGGAAAAACTATACATAGCGAAGCACGACAAAGTGTAGCGCATGTAATAAAGATGTGTGATGAAGAAGCAAGGCAGAAGAGATTATTGTGTCCTTTGGTGAATGCTATAGAAAGGGCTGCTAAATACGCAGGCATTTATTTTTTGTAATTTAATACTAATTTCATTTACACTGACTTAATAATATTCTCATAATGTCAACATTAAATCATTGAAACTTGCAATAACTTCAGTTAACCATGGGTGTGACTTCGAGAGGGAAACAAATTTAAAACTTTAGTTAGCTCAAAAGTATACATGACGCTTTAATATTTCATTTAAATAACATGCAACATTATACTCGTAAAAATTTTAATTTCTATATATTAAAAAAAATCTTAATAAATTTTACGACGCTATGTCAACATCTCAGGTTATTTAGCGTCTGAATGAGATGAAGATGGTAATGCCAGTGAAATGAGTCCGGGTCCAGCACTTGTTCATATTGGGTTGAGGGAAAACCCTGGAAAAAAACCTCAACCAAGTAACTTGCCGCGACCGGGATTCAACCCGAGTCACCTGCTTTCGCGGCCAGACGCACTAACTAATACTCCACAGGTGTAGCCTATGCAGTTTAGGTTATTTAATTATTAGACTATTATTATTATTATTATTATTATTATTATTATTATTAATTACTATATTGTAAACCAGAAATATATTTACATTGATTGGTAAGGTATAACACTGTCACTGAATAATTGCTTTCCCTAATTAACTTAATTATAGATATTAAATGTATAATATGTAGCCTGTTTGAATTAATAATAGGGGTACAAAGTTAATGTTTAACGAGGGATAATGTTTTCACTGTAGTTGATAGCGAAAGTTTAGAGCACACAAACCCGTTTCTGTCTGGATGTTTTGTTGTGAGAGTGGGGAAAACCTTGCATTCCTTGCTCGGATCATCTCGTGAAATGTGGACAGTAGACTAGTATTCACCTTCATACAGAAGACTCTTCCTTCCCGCACAGTTATGAATTTTAAACTTTAATTCTCAGGACATTTCTGTTTTACTGAGGGTTTGTTTTTCTCCTCTTTTAATTAATTTGAATGGACGATTTGCTTGAAACGTCTGTGAAAATATTATTTATAATAATCCTTATATTATTCTCATCAGTGAAGTAAACAGTGCAGCGTGTAAAAAGTCTCTTGCGGTCTGTATTCACTGTATACCTTTACAGTAGTTAGACATTGTAATCGTGAAGATTATAGAGTATGCCGTGTATTAAAAACATTCGTAAACATATCCTATCATCTGTCTCGTAATGGAAAGGCAATCATAATATCAAACGGTTTCATTTCCGTGTACAGTACGTTTAAGAAAAATATGGAAAGGTTTCAGTTCCTTTGAAAATTTTTTATTACGAATATGTCACATAACACCTTATATTTTCGTATATAAAAAGCATAAGATACTCATAATTTCCATTCTTATTGAGATAGAAAGTAAATTAATGTCGACCTTTATGTTTACCTACACACCACCAACACAGAAATACGTCTCATTTATTAGAGGCATTACAAAGAAATTACTTCACGTTAACTTGTATTTGGAATTATATGAAGGAATTGAGGAAACATGTTTTATATCTGAATCCATGTACTACGAAATGAAAACAACTTCTGCTATTTTGTAAGTGTACTTTTATTTACAAAAATAAATAAATACATTGATAAGCATACAAACACTAACATACATACATATTTACTTGCAATTTCTCAACTCACAGCGCTCTAACACAAATTCAATAAATATTTTCCATTTGAATTCACACACACAAATAGCAACATCATATTGTTAACAACCATTCGCGATGTCAATATAACCTATACGTTGACGTAATTAGTCTCATATTTCGAAAAAGAAGTCTTATGCAACTGCATAGGCAAGCCGTAAGATGCCGCCTACAAATAGTTAACACTATCGAATCCACTCTAGAAGACCTCTTCGACTGTTGGACCCTGACCAGAGCCCTGTGATGACGGTCCCTGGCCATAGCTCTGAGAGGCCCTCGCCTGTTGTCCACAGTCACTGCCTGCAGCTCCCTGGTGCATCTTGGTCATGACGGGACTGCATATCTTTTGCAGCTCCTGCAGCTTGTGTTCGATCTCGTCCTTCTCGGCCAGGGTGTTGCTGTCCAGCCACTGCAGAGCACTGTCACACTGCGATCTCACTGTTCTCTTGTCTTCCTCGCTAAGCTTGCTGCCCGCCTCGTCCACGGCCTGCTTCACGCTGAAGACGTAGTTCTCCAGTTGGTTCCTGGCCGCCACCTTCTGCCTCTGTTTCTCGTCTTCCTCTTTGTATCGCTCGGCCTCCGCCAACATCCTGTCGATGTCTTCCTTGGAGAGGCGACCCTTGTCATTACGGATCGTAATGTTCTTGGAGTTTCCGGTGCTGACGTCCTTGGCCGTGACATTGACGATACCGTTAGCGTCGAGGTTGAAGGTGACCTCGATCTGGGGCACTCCTCTCGGTGCGGGAGGAATTCCCGTGAGGTTGAATGTTCCGAGGAGGTTGTTGTCTCGGGTCATGGCTCTCTCGCCCTCGAAGACCTGGATAGTGACTGCAGGCTGATTGTCGGAGTAGGTGGTGAAGGTCTGGGTCTGCTTACACGGGATGCGGGCGTTACGCTCGATGATCTTCGTCATGACGCCGCCCGCCGTCTCGATTCCCAGGGACAGGGGCGTCACGTCCACGAGCAACACGTCCTGGATCTGCGAGCTGGTGTCGCCGCTGAGGATGGCGGCCTGCACGGCGGCGCCATAAGCCACGGCCTCGTCCGGGTTGATGGACAAGTTGAGCTGCTTGCCACAGAAGAAGTTCTGCAGGAGGCTCTGGATCTTAGGAATTCGGGTGGACCCACCCACCAACACGATGTCGTGGATCGAACCCTTATCCATCTTGGCGTCAGTCAGAGCCTTCTCCACGGGATGAAGAGTGGATCGGAACAAGTCTGCACACAGCTCCTCGAATCGCGCCCTGGATACCTTGGAGTAGAAGTCGATGCCGTCCATAAGCGCGTCCACTTCGATGGAGGCCTCGGTGCTGGATGACAAGGTTCGCTTAGCTTTCTCGGCGGCCGTCCTCAGGCGTCGCAACGCCCTGGGATTTCCTCGGATGTCTTTCTTGAACTTCCTCTTGAACTCGTCTGCCAGATGGTTTACCAGACGGTTATCGAAGTCCTCTCCTCCGAGGTGGGTGTCACCCGCGGTGGCCTTCACCTCGAAGAGCGAGCCTTCGTCGATGGTGAGAATGGAGACATCGAATGTTCCTCCTCCCAGGTCGAAGATGAGCACGTTCCGCTCGCCCTTGAGGTTCTTGTCCAGGCCGTAGGCCAGGGCGGCAGCTGTGGGCTCGTTGATGATTCGGAGGACGTTGAGGCCCGCGATGGTTCCCGCGTCCTTGGTGGCCTGTCGCTGGGAGTCGTTGAAGTAGGCGGGCACTGTGATGACTGCGTCCCTCACTGTGTTGCCCAGGAAGGCCTCTGCAGTCTCCTTCATCTTGGTGAGTACCATGGAGCTGATCTCCTCGGGGGCGAATCTGCGTACCTCGCCCTTGTGTTTTACCTGGATCTTAGGTTTTCCGCAGTCGTTGACCACGGTGAAGGGCCAGTGCTTCATGTCGCTCTGGATCTTGTCGTCGTCGAAGCGCCTACCGATGAGACGCTTGGCATCGAACACTGTGTTCTTGGGATTCATGGCCACCTGGTTCTTGGCAGCATCGCCGATAAGGCGTTCGGTGTCGTTGAAGGCAACGTAACTGGGAGTGGTGCGATTTCCCTGGTCGTTGGCGATGATCTCCACTTTGTCATGCTGCCACACACCCACGCAGGAGTAGGTGGTGCCCAGGTCGATTCCAATAGCTGGTGTTTTCGGTGCCATTGCTGTATTATTAACTGACGATAATAATAAATTGACTTGGTTTATATGTCGCGCGTATGCGTATAATCGTCTGCTTTCGCTGTGTTTGTAGTTGCTTTCTCTTCGCTTGTTTGTAATGAACTGGCGTCTGCTGCCTCTCCGCGGTCTTATATAGGGAGGGAGCGCTTGCGTCATCAGTTACGAGGCTTCACGCGAATATTCTAGTACTAAAATCGGTGACGTCATACCAGTATGAACTGGTACATTCGAGAAAGATAGAGAAGTCTCTGCTATTGGTAGGATTCCTGGACGTTGCTGTGGCAACGGGAGGTGTGTTCTCCACGGAGTGTTATGATTGGCTGTTTGAAGTGGCGTATAATATAGTAACGAGAGTTCACTAGAAATGTGGAGAACAGCTGATGGTTACGCAATGTTATCTTATAGAATTTTATTTTATTTGTGTGATTATTTATTATGTTTCTGACTTCTTTTTCTAGTATGTATCTGTAGAAGATTTTTCCAAAGTTAGAAATGATGTAAATCCTCAACTTTTTAACTTTATTTATGCATTATATTATATATAAATTAATGTATATTTTTTGGGTCATAAAAATTTGGCCATGTCAGTAATGGTAGCGTGTTTATTTAAATCAGTTTTTCCTTAATAATTATTATGTCAATTTGATACAGCAGGTATAATTTTATTTATTTATTTATTTGTTTATTTATTTATTTTATTTACTTTATTTATTTATCTATATATTTATATATCTATGTATTTATTAATTTATTGATTTATTCATTCGTTTATTTGTCTATCTATCTATCTATCTGTCTGTCTGTCTGTCTGTCTATCTGTCTGTCTATCTATCTATCTATCTATCTATCTATCTATCTATCTATCTATCTATCTATCTATCTATCTATCTATCTATCTATTAATTTATTCATTCGTTTATTTATATATATATATTTATTTATTTATTTATTTATTTATTTATTTATTTATTTATTTGTTTGTTTGTTTACTTATTTACAGAAGCAGGTCCTTAACTTGCTATTAATGTCATGTAATATTTGAAGAACAGTGTTCTATCGATTTATATTTAAGAGATGTTATTTAACTGTGCAAATTCTTATTGAAGTTATTCAGTAATTTTGCGAATACAGACAGTTTCGTTCCATTGTCTTCTTCTTGCATTTAGTATAAAATTTTTGCGCAACTTTAATATAGGTCTATGTTGGCATAGAATATCTTGTGTATGTCTTTCCGTCTGTTAGCGATCTGTTTTTCTTTTAATTTAGTAGAATGTTTTAAAATGACTCATTGAAAAGATAACTAAAAAAAACAAGCCAAAACTTTAAAAACCTAATGCTGTTTTGGCTTTAAAAAATCCATGCGGCATAAGCCCTGCCTATATATGGAGAAGGTTTATTTCAGTTCACGAAATCCAATACGGAATAACTCCGTCCACATTCATAATACTTTTTATTAAATTTATTACGAGTTTTCAGGTGTGAGAAGCATTCTTTTTGTAATCATAGATTGATAGAACTGTTTTGGAATGAAATATGTCAATGTACTGCAAAAACTTTTAACAGTACACTCTACTATAAAAACTCAATTTTTTAATCGTGTTTTCTTCTCTCATGAGTCAGTTGATCTGGATTCTCAGGATTACATAACATTAGAAAAATGAAATATAAGGAATTTAAATTAACTCTTTTATTTTTAAGGAAAAGTAATAGCCTACATGTCAGTAGAGGAATTAACTCCTATTACAAAAAAAGCCGTTAGACCTTTTATCTCGCTTCCCAAAATTGAAAATGTAAATTCAGACTATGAATTTTCTATTTTTCGGTCTGCTATTTACATATTTCTCACTCAAAACTCACAATCTAGATAATTTCCTTAAAAATAATGTCTTCACTTTTAATCACTTTGAATGTTTCACTTCATCTCTCAATAGCTTTTACACTGAGGCTACTCAAACTAATTTTAGAAAAAATCGCGGGATTTACGAAAACATAAAACATTTTTTTGGAAATAAATTAGAAAAAGGGACGGCATTTAAAAAAACGGCACATTTAGCGTCTCGTTCATCTTTTTCTCGGGACGCCAGACAAGAAGCTCAAAGAGGGGATTATCCCGTTAAAGACCATAATAGCGGGAAGAGTCGACAACATCGCACTGGATGAAGAAGCGTAATTTCTATAAAATAATGTGCACCACTGCTAAAAATAACTCTTATCTCCTTTATGTCTAGAAGTCTAGACGCTATTAAATCTCAATAAAGTCATATTATAAACTAGACTTATAATCCTATGGAACCGGGTTCGATCCCTGGTTTACCCTCGATTTATAACTTGTGTTGGGAAAGCCCGTGGTCCACGTAACACAGGGGTTTTCTCCGGGAGCTCCGGTTCCCCTGTGGAATTCCAACAAATCTCAATCATCTCTTCGCGGGTGTAGCGTAGACCACCTTCCTATGTCGCACTCTTGGCAACGACTCTGTTGGTAAATTGGTCTACATCACTGGCTTCATATGGGTGAATGATGTAAGTCAAGTACCCGCCATTAGTAATTTGTACGTTACAGACTAATTGTAGGTTAGAAATTACGTGACTTATAGTTACGAAGTTACTAAATTCTTTGTCACTGTACTAAAAGGACGATTGCTTTATTTTAAATTAATTTTTCTACCATTTAACTTCTCTGTGTCTATTTTTGTGCAAGTAATGCTTTAGAAATGACCAGTATAATATTTAGGCCTATTTTACAAAATAACGTAGATGTTAAACGATTTAAAATGAATTGGTAATCGAAATTGAACGTACACTCGCCAAGTGATGACTATTAGTAATAAATTGATCGTAAGGAAAAAGTTACTTAACAGTTCTTGAAGTATAATGATGTTATAGTCTATAGCCAAATCGGCACCGTATACAAGAAAGTAAAGCTTTGTACTGGGTATAAAATTAGCGAGACCTGGTGAATCAAATGTATAAATATCGACGACGCAACCGCTGCTGTAACTTGGCTCCCGAAACAGAAAGATGGTTACTACAGTTGATGATCATGTCACATCAAGTTTGACGGAGAAACTGATTGAATGTTTCTGAGTGAGACAAACGAACTAAGTTACAAACATAAGTTCAACATCATCATTCTCCCGTAATGATAGATCTCATTAAATTATGAATGTCAGTACGTACGGTTTTTTTTATGTTCAGTAACTTTAGTCATTCTCGCATATTTTTATACTGTTCATTTATTTTTTCTGTGCTTAAATTAAATAGGCTATGTAACGATGATGTCGGTAATGCTTATGTATGATAATAATGGTGAGGTTGTACGTCACTTATACCTGCCGCAATTTCTTCAGATTTTGCACCAAATGATGATGATTATTATTATCATCATCATCATCATCATCATCATCATCATCATAATTATCATGTCCGCACCTATGGAGTAACGGTTAGCGCATCTGGCCGCGAAATCAGGTGGCCTGGGTTCGATTCCCTGTCGGGGCAATTTACCTGGTTAAGGTTTTTACGGGGTTTTCCCTCAACCCAATATGAGCAAATGGTGAGTAACTTTTTGGTGCTGGACTCCAGACTCATTTCACCGGCATTATCACCTTCATCTCATTCAGACGTCAAATAATTTAAGATGTTGATAAAGCGTCGTAAAATAACCAACTAAGATAAAAAAATAATTACACTAGCCTGCGAATTTCAACTTTGTGTTTGTTGCCTAAAGTAAATAATGTGATTTTATATAATGTCGATGTGCTGAATTCGAATTTTCAATCCGTTTACTTCTATCACGTCAGGTTTGTTTGCAAAATCACTTTAAATGTATTGTATAAATAGGGTAAACTGTATAGTGATTGACCACTTAAGCTAATGAATAATAAAACAATGAAATAGCGGAAAACGGTGGTAACTTATTGAGAGAATTTTAAAGGCATTGGGTCAAGTGAAGATTCAGAAACAAATCAAAATCAATAAACAAAAGAAAAAAGAAAATTTTAATGCAAAGATAAATTAAATAAACACAACAAGTCCACTTTTACAGTTATTGACCGTCTACTGCACAGTTATTGACCACACGCTTATTAGTGATTGACCGTCTACTGCACAGTTATTGACCACACGCTTATTAGTGATTGACCGTCTACTGCACAGTTATTGAATACTCATTTATTAGTGATTGAACAACACATTTTCACAATTTTCACTTTTTTCTTGTCTGTTTCGTTTCTCTTCTTCTGATCTTTCTCATTAAGAACTATTCGCCACCGGCGTAGCTCTGTCGGCAAAGGTGTTTGCCTGCCGATCCGAAGTTTCGTTCGGGCACGGGTTCAATTCCAGCTTGGGCTGATTACCTGGTTGGGTTTTTCCGAGGTTTTGCCCAACCGTAAGGCAAATTTCAGGTAATCTATGACGAATCCTCGGCCTCATCTCGCCAAATACCATCTCGCTACCATCAATCCCACCGACGCTAAATAACCTCATAGTTGATACAGTGTCGTTAAATAACCAAGTTAAAAAAATAAGAAAAGAACTCTTCTCGCTGCCTTTTCTTTCATTTCTTATTCGCTTCCTTCCTTCTCTTGCCTCTTCTTCCATTTTTCTCTTTTGTGCCTTATCAGAAGCAAGTGTGTGTCATTTCTCTGATGTTATTACAAATGGCTTCACCCAGCACTGGACAAGGATCAAAGAACACTTTTCCTTCAACGGGATATTTTCTTCTGGACGCTAAGGTTGCTTTTAGGACACCAAACTTCTTGGCAGCTTCATTTAAATCAAATCCACTGTGGACAGGTTCTGTAGCGTTTCGTAAAGCTTCCCCTGTATAATGCACTTTACCTGGCTTAGGCATTATAATATAGTATCAGTCCTGTAAAAATCCCCATCATTTAACCGATAACATATATAGAATTGGAGCAAATTGGTCATTATTCTAACAAATAATTTATGAACGACCAATCACTGTAGTTTGCGGCCATTCACTTTATAGCGATTAACCACGGGGCATTTTTATGTCATATAAAAACTTTAACAAAATAATATTCTGTGGACGGAAACCTTATACCTTTTCTTACACTGTGAGTGTAAAAACGAGCACCAGAATTTATGTATCCTTTGCAGAATAAATAAATTATTGGATGCATTATTCTTAGCAATTTCTCTAGTTACTTACACTTGTTTACGTGTAATTGCATTTCCAATCGATTTCAGTCCTCTCAGGCAACAGACACTAACTCAGTGGGATGAACAGCGACAACTAACCACAAATAAGGGTTGCTACTAGAGGTATATGCAGCAAAAAGTGAAATCACGATCGTGGTTTATTCACAATATACTTGAAAAAAGGAACCGGTCAATCACCGTATACTGGTTAATAACTACCTAGTTTACCCTACGTGAATTTCATCACAAACTTTTTCATTTCACTTTTTTATTTCAAATGCAAAAGCAATATTTAAAAGACATAACTTGCTGCAATTATGAGTATGGTTGTTCATACATGTCACTAGAGTGTTTTTGCTTTGTTTTGTCTTGTTTACTTCACTATTGGATATATAAATTAGCACAATGTATCACATAAAAAATTACACCACTTGCTTCTTAGTTGAGGAAGTCCTCCTGCTCCTCTTTCTTTTATTTTTGTCTTAAGGTATTTTACGCTTTAACATCCAACAATAATGAGGATGCATACTGATGCTCCATCGTCCCTGGTATCTCCTTTCGAACTCCTGCAGATCCTTGTGAAATCGTTCACCTTGCTCTTCGCTCAAAAATCCTAGATTTTCGGGGAAATAATCTAGGTGAGAAAACAGAAAATGGATTTTGATACTCATGTTACAACCAAGTTCATTGTATGCTTCAAGCATGTTAACCACAATGTTTCGGTAATTATGACCCTTGTTGTTACCAAGAAATTTTAAAACAAATTCACAGAAAGATATCCATGCTGCTTTCCCCTTTTCATCCACAGTGTTTTTAAATGCTGTATCAGGCATCTGTTTTCTTTAGTCAGGACCATTAAATATACATTCTTTTAATTTGCTTCAGATAGTAGTGGAAATTTCTCACATATGTATTTGAAACAGTCTCTTTCCTTATTTAAAGCCAAGTTCTGCAGCACCAGATTCTGGTAGATAGTCACTGTCACTTGTCACAATTTTCCTCACATCAGATTCAATGAAAACTATTCAAGATTTTCTAGTCGCACAGTGATTGGTACATCAGGCCCATGGGGTACAGGTAAAATGGCTGACCGAATAACTGGATACACGATATGCTTTTATTTTTACAATCGTACCCCTTCACATCACACGAACAGAAGTAGCAGTCATTACTATGGTTCGACTGCTCTCTCCAAACCATAGGTACTCCAAAACATAGCAACAGTCTTCTGCCGTTGATCTAATGATGAAGTTCTTCAATGCATACTCTACATACTTTGTGTGGTGCCCAAGCTTTACTTTGATCTCCAAGTTTGATTCCAAAATAAGCAAGATATGATTTTTTCACAAAATCTGTAAAATTACACCTCTGCTTAGGCAATGTGTATACTTTATGTAAGTTATATCACAAAAATGGTCTGGATTATTTATACATTCTCGATACGACATGGTAAATACTTTCTTACTGAACTAAAAACTCTCAACTTTTTACTCCACAATAAAGCTTCAAAAACTGATTTCGTTTCGTTTCCAGCTGAAACACATGACTATTGAAATGTGAGAGGAACTAGACGAGTTGAGTTGAGTCTCTCACCAAGGTATGGCTGGCATTTCTATCTCCCACAAATAAAGATAATGGCAAGGCTGCACGTTATTTCACCCTAACTTCCTTATATGCTTGCACCCTCTATCTGCTAAGAAACATCTGTTATCCTTGATTTTCAATATAAACATCTTAAAACTATGTTGAATATATTTGGTTTTCATATCTTAACATACTAAAACTACAGTTGTTGAAGTATTATAGTTTATATAATTACGCTATAAATTGTCGTAATATATTATAAGAAAATTAAAATAACAAAAAAATGTAACGTGATAGGAACTTTCTGGCTTCGAATTTGACTTCAGCATGCTAAAAATACCCTAAAAACATTCAAACTTTGGAGGCAGTAATTTCATCGCAGACTAGTGTTATCATTGTCATCAACATGTTTGGTACTACTGTAACTAGTTGCAGATTCAGAAAATCAGTTTCGATTTTAGTTTAATCGTGCAAGGCGTAGAACGGTTTCTCTTATTTTGTACATACAGTGGCGAAGCTCTTAAGAAGCTTTTGAAGCTTAGCCTACTCAAAAAATTTGAGTTATTATATCTAGTAACAGTGTAAGTTCGTAATAACGATTATCGTAACACTTGGTTTCACTGCGATCTTTCCACATATTAACCCTTAGAAACCGGAAGACTTATACCACTATTGCACGCAATTTCTAACTCTTAAGCAGGGTTTCGTATACCTGCATAATCGGGTAAAGTCGTGTTGGGTTCGTTAGCCGAACGATTTAAGGCGCACAAGATATGTCCCGCCAGCATATCGTGTCTAAGGTCGCAGGTTCGCGTCCCAGCCTCTGCAGTCAATTGAGCCTGTGGTAAAGGATGTGGAGGGTCCTGTAAAACAGTCGGTGTAATAGTACGCATGGAAGCTGACAGGTTTGCATTTGAAATGATTTTGTTCTTTTTTTTTTAAGAAAAAAAAAAACATTACAAAAAAAATTCATTGTTTTAATCAAGTGCAATGTCCTTAATATTATATAAAATTAGAATGTCAATGTATTTTATATATAACATACAATTTATAACATATTATATCATCATGATTATCATTGTCATCAACATGTTTGTTACTACTAGTTGGAGATTCAGAAAATCAGCTTCGATTTTATATTAATCGTGTAAGGTGTATAACTGTTCCCCTTATTTTGTACCTACAGTGGCGAAGCTCTTAAGAGGCTTTTGAGGTTTAGCCTACCCAAAAAAATTTGAGGCGGGCTATGTTGGTTTTCTGTGAATGCGCTGCATTATTTAATATTGTATTGTACAGGGACATCATTTTATTTTTACTAACATTTTTAGTATTAACTTGGCTATACCTCTGGATCAACGCCGTTTGCTATCCTCTTCCACGACTGGAGATCGATGATACTGACGTAGAGTATAAACAAATCACTTTACTACGTATAGGAGGGAAGAAAAGTAGTTCATCCATTTACGTAAACTAGGAAATATCGCGCTTTCGAGTTTGATAATTTTCATTAGGTTTTTGTTTAAACAAAATACAGTACAGTATTAACAATGAGTATTTTTACTCACGAACTGAGCTGTCCATGTGGACGTATTCATTATGCAGTGTATATTATACTGTCTATAGCACATTAGCGCACAATATAGGGAATGAAGGTAAATTGAAAAATAATCACAATATGAATATTTAAACACAGTTTTGAAAATGGTGGCCGTTGATTTCGATACAGGCTTCAGTTCTTTTGTGCATATTAACGCACTATAGACTATTGCATCTAATTCCAATTACCAGTTTCGTCTTTCATACTAGTAACTCATGTTGAAATAATTCTGTACCTACTCTATAAAAGAGTAGGCCTACCTTGCGTACTGTAAATTCAATCTTCACTTCTGCCCAACCCGCACAGATAAAATTACTCATACATGCTATCTACTGTCCGTCCAAGTGGTTATGCCGCAGGATAAGGAGGGAAATCACGTGACAATTACTTAACGAGGCCTTTTTATTTTAGTTATTTTAAACAGTTATATAATATTATGTAAACGTCCAATTCCTAACAGAAATTCATGTTTTCAGAAAAGAGCTAAGATAGCCCAGCTTTTACAGAGGGGCGAGCAGAAGCAGGTGGGGGAAATCGGGATGCGACGTAGGCAAACGGACAGTACCTGTGCGAAAATATGATTCAATATTGAAAGCTCTTTCGTCACTGAAAAACGCGAACATATGTCTGGAACGTACTATACTCGCTAACTCAGTGCTGTTTACTATATGTGGCCAGCGAATAGGGATTATAAAGAATGGACACTGACTGACACTGAGCGAATTTTCCTGTGTTTTGTTTCTCTGTGCTCCAGCGGCTAGTTCCACTTTCAAGCGCTAGCGGTAGTGTAATCGAGCATACGCTGAGATAATAATTGAGAATAGAATTAAGGCACAGGATCCAAACATCGCCTACCTTATTGCATAATCCAGTAACGCTTTGCTTCAAATAAATTCAAGTTAACAGCTTTTCCTTATTTCTCAGTGACAAACTAGTTGTAATAATAATATTTTATATTTCGGATGTCATAAATTATATTATAAAATAATACAATGCATTATAAAATTAAGTATCGAATTCGTTTAATATTTGTATATAATATAATATAGGTATATGGTTTTACTTCTCGTAAGAGTTTTGTTTTTCCATTTTCAGCGCTATCAAATCATTACATATTTTAATTGTTGTTGGGGTCAACGTCTGAACTCTCTTTATAAAGGAACTCTAGAGTCTAGACATTACAGTTAATGAAGGATTTATTATTTTATGGATCCAATTTATTTTATTTGAGTACATAATGTACCTAGATGTATTAATTATATGTATTATATTTCCGCTGTGTCGACTGCTAGCTGGTGTGATGTCAGCGCCAACTCTAGGGAGAAAGCAGAATCTGACGCTCTAACTGGCTTGAAGGTCATTGAAATCGGTCCGGCTACATCAAAGGTACCGACGCGAAGTGTCCATTCTTTATAATCCCTATTCGCTGATGTGGCCTTGATTCTGTGTGAAGGGGTGGGAGTGAAGTACATTAAAAAACTCAGGTACAATAAAAATTGAAGTAAAAATAAAATGATTTCCCTGTATTTATTAGCATTCCCTGATATTCGTACATCGCTTCACAGCTAGGATATGGAATATGTCAAACGAAAAAAAAAATCTTAATATCACTATAAAGTCTTAATAGTCACAATCTAGTTCAAATGTATACAAAAGCGTTTCACAATATAGTCTACCTCTGCAACAACACAAAGTTTTAGTACCGGTATCAGTACTTAATACAAGACAAATAGCCATGAAGTTTTGTTGAATGTCATGAATTCATCTATAGAATAGAAGACGTGAGAAATTAGGTACTCCTTTAATTTGGCCCTACATAATAATCTTAAGTTTTGAATTTCATTTTTTATGTCCATAGGGAGGCTATTAAAAAGTTTTACTGCCATATAACGCACTCCTTTTTGATAGGACGATAGACTTGCCAATGGAATATGAAAGTCATTTTTGACGCGTATTTATGCTATGAACTTTTGAATTAGTTACAAAGTTTTGACAATGACATACGAGGAAGATGAAAGAATATACTGACAAGTCATGGGCATTATTTTTATTTTTTTTTTTACATGGTCCTACACAATTCCCTAGATTTGTCACTTACTATTATTCTAATTACTCTTTTTTTTTTGTAGTAGGAATATACTGTTACTATCTGTGAAATTTCCCCAGAATATTGTTCCAAAACTCATTACCGAGTGGAAGTATGCAAAGTATATTGTTTTTGAGGTATTGATATTTACTGTATCTTCCGTATATGTAATAGCAAAACATGCTGAATTTAGTTTAGGGGTAATTTCTTTAATATGATTTTTCCAATTTAACACATCGATTTGTAAGCCAAAAAATTTGGTGGTTGTTGTTATTTTTATTAGGGACCTGTTGTCAAATATTGTGCTTGAAATTTTCGAGGTTGAATTTGGGCAGGATTTAAATTGGATTATGCTAGTTTTGTTACAATTTAATACTAATTTATTGGCTGAGAACAAATCACACATTTTGAGGAGAATTGCCTCTGTTGAAATTGGAGTGTGTTGGACTTATTAGCTATAATTACTATACTTGTGTCATCTGCAAATAATATGGGATGGCCTACATCTAATGTTAGTGTAATCAAAAGTGCATATGTGTATTACATACTAATTTTGTATAAAATACCTCATACTGAGAGAACTTTGAGATCATTATTTTCAGAATTGAAAGAAATACCGTTTTCAAGTTGGGCGTATGAAACAACGTGAGCTTACAAAAATAGGAGATCGACACTATATTTTACATATTAAAATAGCGGATGCAGGAAGATAAAATAGGAAATTCCAATTTTCATGATATAAGAAATATCCTAGGCTAACAGGATGCTCTGAGACAAACAAGTTATAATGTTATACCTGTATTCTGTTTGGGGGTGAAAATGAGTGGTCATTAACTTCTTGTAGGGTCTGTATCACAATTTTTTTATAAAGCCGAGAAACTTCTGCTGTATGAAAAGATGTAAGGTAAGCAGACTTTTTCAGCCTACCCAGTATTTACACATTAGTTTATTTTTTTATGCTCGGAGTTCTTTACCAAAATTTACATATAATTTTTAAAAACACTTATCAATACCATCTTTTAAAATTCAAAAAATCATCTCGCAAATTCTTAAAGATTCCCTGCAGATTATACAAATTCATTTATACCACTCAGAAGGTCTTAATTAAGGATATGCTAATTTTAAATAAAATCCTTTATTTATAAGTATAATTTTAAGGTCGTATTCTAAAATTTTATTTTATAATTGATAATCAATGTTGCTTAATTATTACATTTTATGTTTTATAACAATATTCATATTTAATTAATTATATTTATTTGCTATTAATTTCCGGATCCTCGTGGTCATCCTTAATTAAGACCGGACGATTTATTTCTCTCTTTCTTTGTTCTACATTTGTAAATATTGACCTCGCACAATGCTAATCACGTAACTAGGAGTATTGTTAATGTTATTGTTAATATCTTCTTATGAAAGTGAGAAAGAAATGGGCCAAGGTTTATTTATTGATTTAAACTTGTTACTACTACTACTACTACTACTACTACTACTACTACTACTACTACTACTACTACTACTACTACTACTACTACCTTACTGCTGCTGCTACTGCTACTGAAATCGTTATGTATCTAGTGTTGATGGAATTCGTCATGCCGAAATATTTTATTAAAAAACCCGGCCACAGAACTGGTTCAGGCGATAGTTTGTCTGCTGATACGGAGCTGCGCTCGGGCATTGGTTCGATTCCCACTTTAGCTGATTATCTTGTTGGCTTTTGTCCGACGTTTTCTCAACTATTAGGCGAATTTCTGGTATCCCCTGGCGAATTCTCGGCCTCATCTCGCTCTCAAAATTCCATCGACTCTCAATAATCTAGTTTAGTTGATATAGCATCGTTAAATAACCGAATAAAAAACTATCAGGGAATCAGTCCAAGCGGAATTCGACCACACACCTGAGCGGTGCTTCGAAGCAGATGTCATCGTCTATAGTGTAGGCATATATAGTACGTCAGTGACCCCTGTTCTTATGTTATATCCAATATTCATTTCAGATTGCATTCATCTTTCTCATGATCTGTGATTGGCTGCTGTAACATTTTTTTTTTTAAGTACTGGTATACCAGTAGTACGAATCATTACATTATTGTGATGAAATATTTTTCACGAAATTCTTCCTGTCGATCCTTATCATTGATTTTAAATGTGTTAAATTTTGTGGCCGGGAGGAAAAAGGTCTTAAGTGAAAATTTTATACTTTTCAGGACAGCAGTAGAAAGATTTGAATTGGTGTCAATTATAGAGTTTGTTTAATTGAGAGTTTTTTCCTTGTTATTATTTGTTTATATTTCATCTAAAATAGGTAATGTTGCTCATTTAACAATTTTCTTGATTATTTCCAAAAATAGCCGCACTTAAGCCCTTTTAAGACTAGAAAACAAACTGAGTAGAAGAGACTATTAAACATAAGACCTTTTTCATGTCAAAATAAATGAGAAATGTAAATTATTAGAAATGCAAAATAGGTCTTAAACAATTACAGGACTGTTCACCCTGGTGCTTAAAGTTTTAAAAGGAAAGGACATCAGTATGTGATAAAATGACTAAAATACAAGTTAGACCTTTTTAATAGGGAAGCATGGAAAGTAAACATGTGATAGTTTGTAAGGAATAAAGTATTAAATATTCTCAAGTCCTTTATTCTCTGCGTGCTCGATTCAAAAAAGTACTTAGGACATTCGGTAACGCTCTATAAATCCAGTCAGGAGTCTTATTTGACTTTAACCGTTTTACCAGATTGGAGAGAATTGTTTCTGCTTTCAGAATATATAAAAATCTCTCTTTCACAAAAAATTGACTTAAGACCTTTTTTCTCCCGGCCACAGAATTGTATTTGAAGATACTGCCACATGTGACACATTTCATCTCAATAACGTGGTGGAAATTTCGGTAACTTAACTTTGATCTTCTTGGTTATGACTTGAAATATATGATTTTAAAATCCTAATAATGCATGTTTTGCAAAAATAAAGCATAAGTAAAAACTGTTAAAGTTTTCCTTCAACTACTGCAGGCCTATCAATTACGAAATATAAGTAAGGGAACAGTTACACACAATACATGCTTAAATTATCAGTATTAACCCATAACCAGTAAACACTAAGTAGTGAAGACATTGCTCTAATACCAATTTATTATCCTACAAACATTGTGTTCATGTTCAATTTTCTTATCTGGAAATATGCACTTAGGGAAAGGAGGGAAGGATAAGCAACATTAGGATTTCATTGTAGGTACTAAGAAATGAAACATGCAAAATTATTTTGTAACTGTATTTGTATTTATAAAAATAAATAATTTAACAACAGATCACAAAACACTAACATACATACACACTTCCACGCACTCAGGTCAAAGCTCTCTAAACATATTTTCAATAGAATACATAAATTAAATTCATATGAATTAATGCGATCATAGCACTATCAACAACCACTCACGAATCTCACCCTAACCTAATCAGTCTCACGTCTCTAAAAAGAAGTCATTGGCAAATGTACTTCTATCAGATGCCCTCTACAAATAGCTAACACTATCGAATCCACTCTAGAAGACCTCCTCGACTGTTGGGCCCTGACCAGAGCCCTGTGATGACGGTCCCTGACCATAGCCCTGCGATGCCCTCGTCTGCTGTCCACAGCCACTGCCTGCTGCTCCCTGGTGCATCTTGGTCATGACGGGACTGCATATCTTCTGCAGCTCCTGCAGCTTGTGTTCGATCTCGTCCTTCTCGGCCAGGGTGTTGCTGTCCAGCCACTGCAGAGCACTGTCACACTGCGATCTCACTGTTCTCTTGTCTTCCTCGCTAAGCTTGCTGCCCGCCTCGTCCACGGCCTGCTTCACGCTGAAGACGTAGTTCTCCAGTTGGTTCCTGGCCGCCACCTTCTGCCTCTGTTTCTCGTCTTCCTCTTTGTACCGCTCGGCCTCCGCCAACATCCTGTCGATGTCTTCCTTGGAGAGGCGACCCTTGTCATTACGGATCGTAATGTTCTTGGAGTTTCCGGTGCTGACGTCCTTGGCCGTGACATTGACGATACCGTTGGCGTCGAGGTTGAAGGTGACCTCGATCTGAGGCACTCCTCTGGGTGCGGGAGGAATTCCCGTGAGGTTGAATGTTCCGAGGAGGTTGTTGTCTCGGGTCATGGCTCTCTCACCCTCGAAGACCTGAATAGTGACTGCAGGCTGATTGTCGGAGTAGGTGGTGAAGGTCTGGGTCTGCTTACACGGGATGCGGGCGTTACGTTCGATGATCTTAGTCATGACGCCGCCCGCCGTCTCGATTCCCAGGGACAGGGGCGTCACGTCGACGAGGAGCACGTCCTGGATCTGCGAGCTGGTGTCCCCGCTGAGGATGGCGGCCTGCACGGCGGCGCCATAAGCCACGGCCTCGTCCGGGTTGATGGACAAGTTGAGTTGCTTGCCACAGAAGAAGTTCTGCAGGAGGCTTTGGATCTTAGGAATTCGGGTGGACCCACCCACCAACACGATGTCGTGGATCGAACCATTATCCATCTTAGCGTCAGTCAGAGCCTTCTCCACGGGATGAAGAGTGGATCGGAACAAGTCTGCACACAGCTCCTCGAATCGCGCCCTGGATACCTTGGAATAGAAGTCGATGCCGTCCATAAGCGCGTCCACTTCGATGGAGGCCTCGGTGCTGGATGACAAGGTGCGCTTGGCTTTCTCGGCGGCCGTCCTCAGGCGTCGCAACGCCCTGGGATTTCCTCGGATGTCTTTCTTGAACTTCCTCTTGAACTCGTCTGCCAGGTGGTTCACTAGACGGTTATCGAAGTCCTCTCCTCCGAGGTGAGTGTCACCCGCGGTGGCCTTCACCTCGAAGAGCGAGCCTTCGTCGATGGTGAGGATGGAGACATCGAATGTTCCTCCTCCCAGATCGAAGATGAGCACGTTTCGCTCGCCCTTGAGGTTCTTGTCCAGGCCGTAGGCCAGGGCGGCAGCTGTGGGCTCGTTGATGATTCGGAGGACGTTGAGGCCCGCGATGGTTCCCGCGTCCTTGGTGGCCTGTCGCTGGGAGTCGTTGAAGTAGGCGGGCACTGTGATGACTGCGTCCCTCACTGTGTTGCCCAGGAAGGCCTCTGCAGTCTCCTTCATCTTGCTGAGTACCATGGAGCTGATCTCCTCGGGGGCGAATCTGCGTACCTCGCCCTTGTGTTCCACCTGGATCTTAGGTTTTCCGCAGTCGTTGACCACGGTGAAGGGCCAGTGCTTCATGTCGCTCTGGATCTTGTCGTCGTCGAAGCGCCTACCTATGAGGCGCTTGGCGTCGAACACTGTGTTCTTGGGATTCATGGCCACCTGGTTCTTGGCAGCATCACCGATAAGGCGCTCGGTGTCGTTGAAGGCAACGTAACTGGGAGTGGTGCGATTTCCCTGGTCGTTGGCGATGATCTCCACTTTGCCATGCTGCCACACACCCACGCAGGAGTAGGTGGTGCCCAGGTCGATTCCAATAGCCGGTGTTTTCGGCGCCATTGCTGTATTATTAACTGACGATAATAATAAATTCACTTGGTTTATATGTCGCACGTATGCGTATAATCGTCTGCTTTCGCAGTATTTGTAGTTGCTTGCTTGTCGCTTGTTTCAACTGAACTGGCGTCTGCCACCTTTCCACGCTCTTATATAGTAGCTGGCGGACACGTCAGCTGTTACGAATGTTCTGACGATTATACCAGAAACTTCGACGTCATCCCTTGCGAGTGCACGCGAGAATGTTGGAGAAGTCTCGGCTATTAGTAGGCTTGCCAGACGTTGCCTTGGCAACGGAGGCAGGGCTTTGTCACCGAGCGTTGTGATTGGCTGTTGGGAGTTACGTATTGTATTGATTACATAATGGGATCGGTCTAGAAGCGTGGAGAACAGCTGATCGTTGTAAATAGCGACTACAGTCACCGTAGTGAATAGGATTTGTTATTTAATTTAGACATGTTGTCCGCAATCTGATTCAATATAAACATTATACCTACTGTAAAAGTGATCTAATACCGTTAGCTTAAAATAATTTTGTCCTGGATTTGTTCTTGTCTATGCTCAGCGTTTTGTCACTTTTTTGTATATGAATAGTACGGGTAATATTAATAAAAGAGATAACATGTTGATGATGATGGAAACAATGCAAATGAATTTATACCTCATTCATATTTGATACAACGCAAATGAAACTTGTTAGATGTTTTGTGTTTATATTTCCTGGGTAATATTAATAATAGAGATAAGATGTTGATGATGATGATGATGATGATGATGATGATGATGATGATGATGATGACAACGCAAATGAAACTTGTTAGATGTTTCGTGTTTATATTTTCTTACAGTTGTGAGCGTAATCAGGAACTAAGGATTTGGAAATTTAATTTTCTGAATGTTCTTTCGAGATTTTGGGTGTTCACGAAGATAGACTTTTGATGAGACGAAACAGATCAATTGGCCTACCATGTGGATTATTATTATTCATTCATTCATTCATTGTTTTCTGCGAAAGAGCAGGTCTTTCACTGCAAACCTAGCAATCTCCAATCGTTCCTAGTTTCCTCCTTCTTCTTGATCTCCGCATACGACCCATATATCTTAGTGTTGTCTATAATCTGATTTCTTCTGCCCCGAACTTTTCTTCCATTCACCATTCATTCTAGTGCATCCTTCAGTAGGCAGTGTCCTTGTTAGCCAGTGACCCAGACAATTTCTTTTTCTCTTCCTGATCAGTTTCAGCATTACTCTTTCTTCACTCACTCTTTATTATTATTATTATTATTATTATTATTATTATTATTATATCATCATCGTGTAGACTTTATTTAAATAATTGCATACCTTTATTTATAAATGTTTTGTCCAATTTATTTTTTCGAGATATCTGAATTTTAATTGAAGTGTTACCAGCATAAGTATCGCATAAATTAATTATAAGAGGGGGGGGGGTATTTTTTTAACTCTGACCATGCATGCATACTTGCTTTAAAGTTTGAACAATTTTGATCACTTACTCCTTTGTACATTTCCACTATTGAGTACAATCTAGGTCTCTTCTTTCTTTAATACTTACTTACTTACTTACAAATGGCTTTTAAGGAACCCGAAGGTTCATTGCCGCCCTCACATAAGCCCGCCAGCGGTCCCTATCCTGTGCAAGATTAATCCAGTCTCTATCATCATACCCCACCTCCCTCAGATCCATTTTAATATTATCCTCCCATCTACGTCTCGGCCTCCCTAAAGGTCTTTTTCCCTCCGGTCTCCCAACTAACACTCTATATGCATTTCTGGATTCGCCCATACGTGCTACATGCCCTGCCCATCTCAAACGTCTGGATTTAATGTTCCTAATTATGTCAGGTGAAGAATACAATGCGTGCAGTTCTGTGTTGTGTAACTTTCTCCATTCTCCTGTAACTTCATCCCGCTTAGCCCCAAATATTTTCCTTAGCACCTTATTCTCAAACACCCTGAACCTATGTTCCTCTCTCAGAGTGAGAGTCCAAGTTTCACAACCATACAGAAGAACCGGTAATATAACTGTTTTATAAATTCTAACTTTCAGATTTTTCGACAGCAGACTGGATGATAAGAGCTTCTCAACCGAATAATAACAGGCATTTCCCATATTTATTCTGCGTTTAATTTCCTCCCGAGTGTCATTTATATTTGTTACTGTTGCTCCAAGATATTTGAATTTTTCCACCTCTTCGAAGGATAAATCTCCAATTTTTATATTTCCATTTCGTACAATATTCTGGTCACGAGACATAATCATATACTTTGTCTTTTCGGGATTTACTTCCAAACCGATCGCTCTACTTGCTTCAAGTAAAATTTCCGTGTTTTCCCTAATCGTTTGTGTATTTTCTCCTAACATATTCACGTCATCCGCATAGACAAGAAGCTGATATAACCCGTTCAATTCCAAACCCTGCCTGTTATCCTGAACTTTCCTAATGGTATATTCTAGAGCGAAGTTAAAAAGTAAAGGTGATAGTGCATCTCCTTGCTTTAGCCCGCAGTGAATTGGAAAAGCATCAGATAGAAACTGACCTATACGGACTCTGCTGTACGTTTCACTGAGACACATTTTAATTAATCGAACTAGTTTCTTGGGAATACCAAATTCAATAAGAATATCATATAATACTTCCCTCTTAACCGAGTCATAAGCCTTTTTGAAATCTATGAATAACTGATGTACTGTACCCTTATACTCCCATTTTTTCTCCATTATCTGTCGAATACAAAAAATCTGATCAATAGTCGATCTATTACGCCGAAAACCGCACTGATAATCCCCAATAATTTCATCTACGTACGGAGTTAATCTTCTCAAAAGAATATTGGACAAAATTTTGTACGACGTCAACAAAAGTGATATTCCTCGGAAGTTACCACAGTTGGTTTTGTCCCCCTTTTTAAAAATAGGTACAATTATGGACTCCTTCCATTGTTCTGGTACAATTTCCTTTTCCCAAATAGCAAGTACAAGTTTATAAATTTCGCTATATAATGCACTCCCACCCTCTTGTATTAATTCTGCTGGAATTTGATCGATACCTGGAGACTTGTACTTTTTCAGATTTTCTATCGCAATTTCGACTTCTGTAAGCGTGGGTTCGGGTATAAATGGCTCAGCAGTTTGTATTTCAATTTCGTCCCGATCATTTCTATTTGGCCTATGTACATTTAGTAGTTGCGCAAAATAGTTTTTCCATCTGTTTAGGATTGATGGAGAGTCTGCAAGCAAGTCACCATTCTCATCCTTGATAACGTTTACCCTTGGCTGATATCCGTTCTTAAATTCCTTTATACCCTTATATAAATCTCGAATGTTTTTATTCTTACTATTTGTTTCTACCTCATTCAGTTTTTCCTTCAAGTAACCTCTCTTTTTATTCCTAAGTGTACGACTTGCTTCCCGTCTTTCATTGAAATAATTATCTCTCTTCTCCTCAACTGGATCCTGTAAGAATTTCAATTTTGCCTGTTTCCTTCTTTCTACTACCATGCAACAATCTTCATCAAACCACGGCTTCTTTCTTTAATACACTACTTAATGTAATAATATGAACATTAATTTGCATTGAGATCTGTTTCAACCACAGTTATTATTTTTCTATTTTTGCATCTAAATAGTTTATTTTTGTGCTTAGATAACATAATATTTGTAGTGTGAATCGTCGTTTGTCGACTCTGCATATGTACGATATTGGCAATGTACCTCCCCCAGCAAAAATTTACTGATATTCATTTTTTTTTTTATTTCTGTTACTATAAAAGCTAAATGAACAAAAGTTATCATGTTTAATATACATACATTACACTTTATAAAACACTGTTCAGAATATTAAAATAGTTAATAATTTTCTGTAAAAACAATATCAAAGTTGTATTTTTTTATAACCATAAAGTATTTACATAATAAAATATATGATTCTTTTACTGTAGTGTCTTAAAGATCTACATCAACAGCATAGTCTAGGATCTTTTACCTATTCATTCAAGAATTTTTTTTTCTTCAATATTAAATTGTCTAAAAGTTTTTATTAAGAAAAATATATTTCCTGAAGGAATCAGTATAAGATCCTGGACTATGTTGTTGATGTAGGTCTTTAAATCATTCCAGTAAAAGAATCATGCAATATTTAATTAATCGTATATTTATTATGTAAATGCTTTATGTTTGTAAAAAAAATCATACAACTTTGATATTATTTTTACAGTTAATTAAGCTATTTTAATATTCTGAATAGTGTTTTATAAAATGTAATGCATGTATGTTAAACATGAAAATTTTTGTTAATTTAGCTTTTATAGTAACTGAGCTACTTATAAAAAAATGAATTTCAGTAAATTTTTGCAGGCCAGTGGTGTACCTGACACCTTAAGCACTCATTTTCATCCAGTCGAGAAAGTTCTTATAAGAAAAGTGACCCACATTTTTTGTTTCTATAATTAAAATGACTATCACAAGTAGATGATACAATTTTTTTTTCATTTTTAAAACTGTTAGCAAGTGGGTCGGAAGCAGTAGTGGCTTTGACTTTGTCCGGATTTCCGTATTAGAAACAAACTTCCTGTATGAAAAAGAAAGTGATTATGATGATGATGATGATGATGATGATGATGATGATGATGATGATGATGATGGTGATGAAGATGAAATATTTTGTCTAGTGCCGCTAAAATGACAAGAACTAGACTATTTCATCTAAGTTCTCTAGTTGTCATACTCGTATTACTGTATAACAAATACAGAACCGTACTAATACTGTTGAATTTACTGCCTCAAATTCCAGAGAGAACAGTACAGAGTCATATAATTGTAATGTGCTTAGGGAAAGAAGGAAGTTAATGAGTGACGTTGAAATTATTCTCCTCTGGACTTGCTCGTATTTTAAAATTTTAGAACAGTATCGGTATTTTATATAAAGAGTAATATTTCCCTAAAAACATTTGTATGAGCTTTAGAGTTAAACATACTGCATATTTTATATAAAGAATAATATTTCCCTAAAAACATTTGTATGTGCTTTAAAATTAAACATGCTGTATATTTTATTAAGAGCTTTAGCATTGTGTTCGATTTCTTCTTGATGTGTAGTATTTAATGGTATTTGTTGGTTTTGAAATTATTGGAGTTTGACTTCTGGTACATTAAATATAAGATCCAAAACAAGTAAAAGAATAGCAGATGGATAAGAAACGATGCTATGAAAGGCGAAAGTAGCCTGTGTTGTAAATCTATTATAACAATGGAAAATATTTTTTCGTTATTATCATATATATTTTGAAGCTCTAAGAATTAATTTTAATATAATTGAATTTACGAATATTCTTTATTTACGCAGTCATGTTCGTTAATAGGCCTAGTTTATAATTTTAGTTAAATTCAATTAGTGGTCATTGATTAATTATAATGATCTTTACCTCCTTCCATGATTATTGATATTGTAATTTATTGATGCAAAAAGCTATTCTAGAAAAGATTGGTTAGAAAGAAAGTTATTTTATTATTTGTATTGTAATAATAAAGGGTATAGGAGGAGTAGAAAATCATGGTCAGATACCTGAAGTAAGTGGCAATAAGTTAATTGAAGCTTATTGGTTGGTTTACATAGATGGACACATTCATTCACTAAACGCTGGTGTACCTGGAGATGATGGAAATCTGGTTGGTTTCTTACATCGAGTCATTGACCTCGAAGAGGCAGATAGGGAGACAATGCATCTGCTGGTGTTTCTCCTCATGCAGTTTCTGTCCAGATCAGACCAGGTAAAACAATAATAATAATAATAATAATAATAATAATAATAATAAATGTTTACTTATTAATTTTTCTTCTTTATCCTACATGATTTGAAGATATTGTTCTCATTTACGGATGGAAATATAAGTAGGTTTGTTTCTCCTTGTTGCCAGTACCTGTTAAGATCTATGCAGACTAGTCGTATGTGGGAATACAGAGGTCCGTGCACGCTTCATGCTTCCCTATGCAATTAACAAAATTATTGCGACTGTGGCACAGTAAAGCTATTTGTTAGCACCAACAAAACTCTTTCGAGTTTCAACTGCAGTGGTTTTAGTATACAGTGAAACCTCTCCTTACGGACACCCCCAAGATACGGACACTCCTCATATACGGACAGATTTTTATGTCCCAACTGAAATAATATAGAAATAATGATAAATTTAACTTTCGTTTACAGACACTCTCAGACACGGACACGAACAGTTGTTTCACAATCCTAAAGCTTGCTTTACCTCCTGACTACGGACAGAACTTGGATTTCAAGACCTAATGTGTTACAAGAACTGCACAGAAATTCCTTAACATGAAAGAAGACAATAAGGGTCTCGTAGGCTACCACTAGCCCAGTCAACTACCCCTTCTTAGCTGGAAGCGGGTGGATAAACAAAGTCATAAAATTTAACTTGTCTGATGGGTCCAACGTTTCCGCGATCGTGAAATTGTATTCTATACATGATAGGGTTAGTAGGATTATTCTCTTCACTTCAATCATTTGTTCTGTTTCGAGAGACATGGGATCTGAACGTAAAAGGTTAAATTGAAAACTGTAAATTATGGTATAACTGTAGACCTAGAATAAAATTGCATGGCACAGTACTGTATTTTCCTTTTTCGGTCTTATCTACTGTAGTTCAAAGTTGCAAAGAATTTACCGTACTGTACTATAGCCTACTGTAATACATTTCATTTAAAGCGTGAAGGAAGGATTCATCAGATTTTTGTTTCTTAAATCATTTGGTTACTATCCCTCCTGGAATAATGAAAGTAGTATTTCGTACTCATCTCTTTTGTCTCTCTTTAATTTTGAAAGTTTGCAACACAGAAGAAATAATATTGATATAAAATGTCTCCATAATTCATTAACAAGTTCTGTAAATAGTCATCTACTGTCCAGGATAGCAATACATGCACCAAGAGAGAACTGCAGGACCAGTAAAACATTTAATATAAACTATGCTAGGACATGTTATTATAAGTACTCTCCACTTCTTAGAAACTGTTCCTCCTGTAATAAACTGAGCAATATTGACATCTTTCAGGATAGAACCACACTCTTGAGAGAAATAAATACCGGTAGCGTTCAAAACACTCCATAAGTATTTTGCTAATAAATAGGCCTTAACTGGTTTGCATATTGTATTTTTGGTCTTCTTTCTTAAATTATTTCATATCAATTATCATTACGAACTCACTCCTAATTCTGACTTAACGTAGGTCTAGTCCCTCATCAGTTATTGTATTATTGTTACTAATCTGTGATTAGTTATTTGCATTTCATGTTTTCTTCATACTGTAAATACTTCTGTTTTTGTTTATCGAGATTTACATGTAATATTTGCTTAATATCTTTTGTTCAGTAGTATTGGATTGTAACTGTTTAAGTTTAAATACCATTATTATATGTATTACTACTGTTATTTTCATTTTATCTACTCTGTAATTACATTGTTGAGTGGATTAAATAAATACATACATAATGTATATTATAAATTTACTGTTAGATTGGAGAGCCTCCCTCCCAGTAAAGGACACCTCCCAGATGTGGACAGATTGTTATGTCCCTTCGATGTTCTTAAATAAGAGGTTTCAGTGTATTCACATATCTCCAAAGTAATAAGTGTTTATATACCCAGTCCTTTTGGAGACCAATGTAACTAGATATTGTGTATTTCGTATTTAAATTGATGCTATACTTTACATAGGCTTTCCCAACTGATGAGAAGTCAATGGCAAAGACGCAGAGCATAGTTCTACGCCATCTGTATCTTCTGCTTGGCTACAACCAGAATGAGAGGGGGTTTTATGTTCCTCCACAAAGACTCAGGTATGATTACGTGAAGTGATTAACTACTTTGATATAATGTGAAAATATGCAAATATTACAATTAACCTTGTATTCAATTTATTTTTTTTTCTATTTCTCATTCACTTTACATGAGTTAGGCTTTTTAATTTCTTTATCGCTTCATTTTTATCTAAAACTTTTCGCAAATATTTGTCTATTTTAATAGATAATTAAATATCGTTCAGAATTTTGCTCTAATTTATATTTCTTATTTTGGAAAGAAAACTTTTTTAAAGAGACAGTGAACATAATATAGATTACATTTTTTTTTATGTTACAGTGAAACAGTGGAATCTTTACTAAAGTTCTTTGGTACTCCTGAATTATCTAAAAGTTGAGTACAGAATAGTAATTTCAAAATTACACGGTTACAGATTCTCATAAATCTTGTAAAGTAATTTCTGGAGAGCATTAATACCCTTCAAATATTACTTATGTGTTAGCAGTCTACAACTGTAAAACTGTGTTTATGTTTATTTAATACACTGTGTATAAAAAAGATGGACCCAACTTCAAAATTGACTGAACATATTGAAATTAAATGAATGACTTTCTCAAAACGCTATGAAACGTTTCATATAAAACCATTTTATCTCGAAAAGGAAGCAAAAACTAGCAAAATTGTATTATCTGAAATATCTCAAGAAATAACCCCTTGAAATTAATGACATTACTTATGGTTTACCTTGTATAACCGTTGATTTTCCTATTCATAAGAAAGTACTCAATAATGTGGATGAAAAACCGTAAATGAAAATCTATGCTTGACCACTAAACAGAAGTAGTAGGCTGTACTGATTACTTGAGTTTTACAAATTTCCATGTCTGTTTATATCTATTTTAAGAAGACATGTCTTGAAGATCTAGTTTCCCATAATGCATTTGTCCTCATACTAATAACATATTATAAAAAAGAATAGTACTTTCATGTTGCCTGAATTGTACAACACTGAACATGAGTGTAGGCCTATATTGTGTTTTTGTGTGAGTGCGTGCATGTATGTATGTGTGTGCTTATAGATAGTAAATTGTTTGTTTCGATACTCTCTTCAATATTACAGCAATAATTGAAGCATCGGCTGGAACAACGTTGTAAGTTACAAAATTTTCATTCAGCGTGTTTCTGTATAATAATGTTGTATGTCATGTTACCTTGCTATACTCCTTGGCTTGCAACAGTCCATCAATGCAGTACGTGAAATTTGTCCACTCAAAAGTTTGCTACCGTATAAGAACAACGTTGTACGTGTACACATTTTTGCAGCTCCTGTAAATTTTACCAAATGTAACTTACAACGTTGTTCCAGCCGACGCTTCAATTATTACACTAAAATTATTTAAAGAATACAGTAGTTGAACCTTTGTTACACATATGAAGAAATAACGATTGATTGTACCATCGTTTATATTTCTACCAACCCAACAATAATTGAATTATTAATAATTCTCTTTTTTTTTTCAGACTTTATAATCCCAGTGAAAATTATTTAGTACAAATCCATATTACTTAATTCTTTGTTATTTGTTTAATTTTTTATCCTTTACTTTATAAATAATTTACACACAAAACATCTAACAAGTTTCATTTGCGTTGTTTCCATCATCAATATCTTATCTTTTTATAAATGTTGCCCTTACTATTCATTTATACAAAAAGGTGACAACACGCTGATCATAGACAATAACAAATCCAGGACAAAATTATTTTAAGATAATGGTTTAAAGATCAATTTTACAGTAGATATAATGTTTATAATGAATCAGATTACGGATAACATGTGTACGTTGAGTAAGTCCTATTCACTACGGTGACTGTATTCGCTATTTACAACTATCAGCTGCTCTCCACGCTTGTAGACCGTTCCCGTTATGTAATCAATACAATACGTAACTCCCAACAGCCAATCACAACGCTCGGTGACAAAGCCCTGCCTCCGTTGCCAAGGCAACGTCTGGCAATCATACTAATAGCCGAGACTTCTCCAACATTCTCGCGTGCACTCGTACTGGGATGACGTCGAAGTTTCTGGTATAATCGTCAGAACCTTCGTAACAGCTGACGTGTCCGCCAGCTACTATATAAGAGCGTGGAAAGGCGGCAGACGCCAGTTCAGTTGAAACAAGCGACAAGCAAGCAACTACAAATACTGCGAAAGCAGACGATTATACGCATACGTGCGACATATAAACCAAGTGAATTTATTATTATCGTCAGTTAATAATACAGCAATGGCGCCGAAAACACCAGCTATTGGAATCGACCTGGGCACCACCTACTCCTGCGTGGGTGTGTGGCAGCATGGCAAAGTGGAGATCATCGCCAACGACCAGGGAAATCGCACCACTCCTAGTTACGTGGCCTTCAACGACACCGAACGCCTTATCGGTGATGCTGCCAAGAACCAGGTGGCCATGAATCCCAAGAACACAGTGTTCGACGCCAAGCGTCTCATCGGTAGACGCTTCGACGACGACAAGATCCAGAGCGACATGAAGCACTGGCCCTTCACCGTGGTCAACGACTGCGGAAAACCTAAGATCCAGGTGGAACACAAGGGAGAGGTTCGCCGATTCGCCCCCGAGGAGATCAGCTCCATGGTACTCAGCAAGATGAAGGAGACTGCAGAGGCCTTCCTGGGCAACAAAGTGAGGGACGCAGTCATCACAGTGCCCGCCTACTTCAACGACTCCCAGCGACAGGCCACCAAGGACGCGGGAACCATCGCGGGCCTCAACGTCCTCCGAATCATCAACGAGCCCACAGCTGCCGCCCTGGCCTACGGCCTGGACAAGAACCTCAAGGGCGAGCGGAACGTGCTCATCTTCGATCTGGGAGGAGGAACATTCGACGTCTCCATCCTCACCATCGACGAAGGCTCGCTCTTCGAAGTGAAGGCCACCGCGGGTGACACCCACCTCGGAGGAGAGGACTTCGATAACCGTCTGGTAAACCATCTGGCGGACGAGTTCAAGAGGAAGTTCAAGAAAGACATCCGAGGAAATCCCAGGGCGTTGCGACGCCTGAGGACGGCCGCCGAGAAAGCCAAGCGCACCTTGTCATCCAGCACCGAGGCCTCCATCGAAGTGGACGCGCTTATGGACGGCATCGACTTCTACTCCAAGGTATCCAGGGCGCGATTCGAGGAGCTGTGTGCCGACCTCTTCCGATCCACTCTTCATCCCGTGGAGAAGGCTCTGACTGACGTTAAGATGGATAAGGGTTCGATCCACGACATCGTGTTGGTGGGTGGGTCCACCCGAATTCCTAAGATCCAGAGCCTCCTGCAGAACTTCTTCTGTGGCAAGCAGCTCAACTTGTCCATCAACCCGGACGAGGCCGTGGCTTATGGCGCCGCCGTGCAGGCCGCCATCCTCAGCGGGGACACCAGCTCGCAGATCCAGGACGTGCTGCTCGTGGACGTGACGCCCCTGTCCCTGGGAATCGAGACGGCGGGCGGCGTCATGACTAAGATCATCGAGCGTAACGCCCGCATCCCATGTAAGCAGACCCAGACCTTCACCACCTACTCCGACAATCAGCCTGCAGTCACTATCCAGGTCTTCGAGGGCGAGAGGGCCATGACCCGAGACAACAACCTCCTCGGAACATTCAACCTCACGGGAATTCCTCCCGCACCCAGAGGAGTGCCTCAAATCGAGGTCACCTTCAACCTCGACGCTAACGGCATCGTCAATGTCACGGCCAAGGACGCCAGCACCGGAAACTCCAAGAACATTACGATCCGTAATGACAAGGGTCGCCTCTCCAAGGAAGACATCGACAGGATGTTGGCGGAGGCCGAGCGATACAAAGAGGAAGACGAGAAACAGAGGCAGAAGGTGGCGGCCAGGAACCAACTGGAGAACTACGTCTTCAGTGTGAAGCAGGCCGTGGACGAGGCGGGCAGCAAGCTTAATGAGGAAGACAAGAGAACAGTGAGATCGCAGTGTGACAGTGCGTTGCAGTGGCTGGACAGCAACTCCCTGGCCGAGAAGGACGAGATCGAACACAAGCTGCAGGAGCTGCAGAAGATATGCAGTCCCGTCATGACCAAGATGCACCAGGGAGGTGCAGGCAGTAACTGTGGACAACAGGCGAGGGCTTAGCAGGGCTATGGTCAGGGACAGTCATCACAGGGCTCTGGTCAGGGCCCAACAGTCGAGGAGGTCTTCTAGAGTGGATTCGATAGTGATAACTATTTGTAGAGGGCATCTGATAGAAGTACATTTGCCAAAGACTTGTTTTTAGAGACTTGAGACTGATTAGGTTAGCGGTGAGATCTGTGAGTGGTTGTTGATAGTACTATGATCGCATTAATTCACATGAATTTAATTTATGTAATCTATTGAAATTATGTTTAGTGCGCTTTGACCTGAGTGCGTGGAAGTGTGTATGTATGTTAGTGTTTTGTGATCTGTTGTTAAATTATTTACTTTTATAAATAAAAATACAGTTACAAAATAATTTTGCATGTTTCAGTTCTTAGTAACTACAGTGAATTCCTAATCTTACTTACCCTTCCCTCCTTTCCCTAATACAATTGCATAATTCGGGATAAGAAAATTGATCATGAACACAATTTTTGTAGGATAATAAATCAGTATTAGAACAAACTAAACGTAAAGAATTAAATTTTAAAACATCAAAAATCTATTCGTTATTGGGACCTAAATCAAAACTGTCATTAGAAAATAAACTTCTTGTTTATAAAGTCATACTAAAACCGATCTGGACATACTGTTCCAACTGTGGGGAACTGCTAGCAACTCAAACATTGAAATACTGCAGAGATATCAGTCTAAAACTTTACATTCCATTGTCACTGCACCATGGTATGTCCGTAATGATGGCATTCATCGTGACCTCAACATTTCAACTGTGAAAGAAGAAATATCTGCACCGATTAAATCAAATCCCAATCATCACGCATTAAATTTTCTGGATAATAGTCAAACAATAAGAATACTTAAAAGGACCAATGCTCTTGACCTTCCATTCATTTTTAATACAGCTATTTGAAATATTGTTATTTTTCTTTTGGAGTGTTGTCATGGGATAACATCTCCACTCATGTCATATTCTTTTATAATATTTTCTTATTGTCTATTGTAGATAGATTGTAAATGTGGCATAAGTGCAAAAAATGTATTAGAACAATGTCTTCAATACTTAGTGTTTACTGGTTACTGGTTAATACTGAAAATTTAAGCATATAGTGAGTGTGTATCTGTTTATCTTACTTATATTTTGTTAATGATAGGCCTGCAGTAGTTGAAGGAAAACTTCAACAGTTTTTATGCTCGACCATGCCGAAATGTAGTAATTATACACCTGGTAGCAGTCCTTTAATGCATGTCATTAAAGTACACCTACTCATTAAAGTACAGGTGTTTTCAGCCAATGACGACTCAGCTTACAGGTGTTCAGCCAATGACAAGTCTGCTTTGTACCGTTATAAAACCGCAAGTATCGAATATTCTCGGATATGCAATCGAAAGGGAATTAGCGAAAAGTCACGGAGGCTGGAAATCCAATACTGTCGCAGAAGGTTATGTTCTGTTACTATAATAATTAGCGTTAATTGTAAATAATATTCAAATAAATTAAATTTGTCATCTCGTTTTTCAATTCCAAATCAATTTCCAGGTTACACATTCTCTGCATTACATCAAGGTCAATGACATTATTGTTCCTCGGAAAAATCAATACTTTCGCGTCTGCGCACATCTCACAATTCACGAGCTACGAACAAGGTCACTTCCGATCTTCTGTCAGATACGAATAAAATGTATACTTCTGAATAATTTCAAGTTAGAAATATGGTCGAGCATAAAAAGTCGTATGAAACTTGCCTATAATGGTAATTAAGACGCTCGTATGAAAATTATGAAACTCTCACTCGTTTCATAAACAAACATACTTGCGTCTTAATTACTATCATTATAGGCTCGTTGCATAATGTACTATTATTGTACATAGGCCTATAAATTTATTTTCATATTACAGAACTTCTCCTGTGTTCAATGTTTTCCTTGCAAATCTGCCACAACTGCTGGATCAGAATCATTTGATGGGCTGGATGCTTCTGCCCACTTGCGTTGTTTTGCTGCAGTATTGTCCCTGTCCTCATAACAGTCCAAGTGCTGAGTACCAAACACCCACGTACAGTCTCTGGTATCTGGAACCTCACTCTAGACGTTGCTGGCTTATGGCTCTCCTTGTTTTGCTGTATAAGGTGGGTAATACGAAACCAAAGTGCATGCTGTTCTATAGCATTCAGCGTGTTCTCAAATGTGGTCTAATTACTTTAAAATGGCTTAAACATAATGAATATTGTAATTAGATTGGATGGAAAAAGAATCTTATAATATTACATGTACCGGTACCAATATTTTGACTTTGTAACAGGAAGATATCTCGTGTTAGACAATCGAGAAGTGTGCAAATTACAAAATTATAGTAATCAAATTAAAATAAAGAACTCAAGATTTTAAGCAATAATAATTTTCGTTTTATTGAAGTTATGGTTATTTTTAATATATTTTATGCTCGACTATGCCGAAATGTAATTATACACCTGGTAGCAGCCCTTTAATGGACCTCATTAAAGTACACCTATTCATTAAAGTTCAGGTGTTCCACCAATCAGAAAATACCATTGTAGCAATATGAAAGCGCAAGTATCGATTATTCTCGGATATGTAATCGAAAGACAACTAGTTCTGTTACTATAATAATTAGCGTTAATTGTAAATAATATTCAAATAAATTCAAGTTGTCATCTCGTTTTTCAATGTCTAATTCAATTTCAAGGTTATATCAAGATTAATGTTTATTTTACTCTCTAGATTATATCAAGGTCAATGTCGACATTTATTTCTCGGAAAAAATCAATACTTTCGCGTCTGCGCACATCTCACAATTCACGAGATATTGCACAAGGTCAGTTCCACTCCTCAGTCAGATAAGAATAACATGAATACTTGTGAATAATTTCAAGTTAGAAATATTCGAGCATAAAAAGTCGTATGAAACTTGCCTATAATGGTAATTAAGACGCTTGTATGAAAATTATGAAACTCGCTTGCGCTCGTTTCATGCACATACTCGTGTCTTAATTACTGCCATTATAGGCTCGTTGCATAATGTACTATATTAACATTCCATGGTATTCATCTTAATACTATTATAAAGTCTTAATTTATAGTCACAGTCTAGATGAAAAATATACAGAAGAGATTTACAATACACTCTACTAGTACAACACAAAGTTTTAGTATCAATTTCATGAAGCGTTATTGAATGTCATGAATTCACCTACAGAATAGAAGGCGTGAGAAATTAGGTACTTCTTTAATTTGGCTCTAAATAATCTTATGTTTTGAGTTTCATTTTTTATATTGATAGGGAGGCTATTAAAAATTTTTACTGCCATATAACGCACTCCTTTTTGATAGCACAATAGCCTTGCCGATGGAGTATGAAAGTCATTTTTTTTACGTGTATTTATATTATGAACTGTTGAATTAGTTACAAAGTTTTCACGATTATATAAGAGGAAGATTATTAATGAAAAGATATACTGACAAGTCATGGGCATTAATTGTAGTTTTTTTAAAATAGTCCTACAAGTTTCCTTAGATTTGGCACCTACTATTATTCTAATTACTCTTTTTTGTAATAGGAATATATTGTTACTATCTGTGGAATTTCCCCAGAATATTATTCCAAAACTCATTACCGAGTGAAAGTATGCAAAGTATATTGTTTTTAAGGTATTGATATTTGCTATCTTTTGCATAGATCTAACAGCAAAACATGCTGAATTTAGTTTGGGGTTATTTTTAATATATTTTAATGACATAAATACAGTGTGATTATTTCTTTGATATTCCACTGCCAAAAAAATGCCATGTCACAGGTATACAGAGCCATATTCCCAAAAATGCCATGTGTTCATGTGCGATTTATTAAAGTCCTTTAAGAAATTATTAAAAAAGTAAATTTTAATAGCCTTTATTCCATAAACTATTAAGAAAACTGTATATGTATGGTTGTATCACTGCCACTACAACCACACATGGCAACAAATGCCACGCTCAATCATGGTGCACCACTTTATGGTTTCACAGTATATATATTTATATAAATTAATACATTTAAATAAAATTCTTAAATTGCAGTATCAATACAGTCAGCAGCCTCATTCATCGCAGATGCAGTCCTTGGTAAAGATTGTTCTCAATACCCTGGATGCACAATATCATCAGTGCCGTCGAATTCCTGCCACTTTGGTCATGGGTGCGCCACCAACACGCTCCCGAGGTATGTTTTATATATTTTTAAACGATTGTCAAAACCCATATTACCAAAAAAGTGCTTTCCATACTACATTCCTTAAACAGCATTCGAAAATTCCTCCCGCTATCACTCAAGAAAATACTAGTGGAAACACTAGTAATGCCCCACTTCGATTATTGTGATTTTCTACTGACTGACCTCAACGTCAACCAGTCGCAAAGATTACAACGTGTTCATAATTCTTGTGTTCTCTTCGTCTGCGATATCCGCCGCGCTGACCACATTACCCCATCCTTCCAAACTCTAAACTGGCTATGACTTAACGAACATAGAAATTTTCATTCTCTTGTTCTCCTTTTCCAAATCCTTCACACCTCTACACCTACCTACCTTGCCTTCTGTTTCAGTTACCTGTCATCATATCATAATCTCTTCACACGCACGCAAAATAGCCGCATACTAGCCATACCAACACAGAAGACATCATCGTATTCATCATCATACACAATCTTGCTCTCGCGCTTGTGGAATACCCTACCCAGTGATATCAGAGACTGTCGGAATTTAGTAGCGTTCAAAAGCAAACTTATTAAGCATTTTCTTACTGCGTAGAGTAGGTTTACTTTTTACTTAATTAATAAAAAAAAATTTTTCTCGCTTCTTAACTTTTACAATAAATTATCTAGCTATTATTAATCAGTTAACCTTTTAGTACTTTGATTTTTATTGTATTTATAAATTTAATATTAATTGTAATTATATTTGTAATTATATTCTTAATATTGTAGTTGTAATCCTTTGGTAGAGGGGAAGAGAAAGCCTGATGGCCTTATCTCTATCAGCATAAATAAATAATAATTAAATAAATAAATAATAATTAAACCTAAATGCTAGATGCCATAAGCTAGATTATCTGTTCTTTTGTAAAATCCTCAAAGGTGATATATCCTGCGACTCTTTCTTAAACAATATTACCTTACGTATTCCAACAAAAGATATCAGAGTCCACAATCTTTTCGATATTAAAAAATTCGAAATTTCTTTCACCAGTCTCCAGATGCATTAAAAATGCCAACATGCATGGCTGCGAATTCGATCCCTTCAATGTATAGACTTAGTTTGCTCTTGGCATTGATTTTTCATTTATGTATTCTTTTAGGCATTACACTCAATTATCATTGTATCATCACTATTATTCTCATTGTATTCTTAGTTATGTATTTTAAAGTCAGTATCATGTATTTTGCAGTCATCTATTCATACCAACACGCTCCCGAGGTATGTTTTATATATTTTTAAACGATTGTATTATTATTATTATTATTATTATTATTATTATTATTATTATTATTATTATTATTATTATTATTATTATTTTAATTGTCAAAACCTAAATGCTAGACGCCATGAGCTAGATTATCTGTTCTTTTGTAAAATCCTCAAAGGTGATATATCCTGCGACTCTTTCTTAAACAATATTGTAACTTTAGCTACATTGAAAGGATCAATTGCTCTCCTGAAGCATCACCTATATTCGAAATGAAACCAAGTTCATTAGCATTCTTTACTTTTTTGTAACACTTGCCTCTCTAAAACTAGGTATATTTCCACCAATCATAAAATGTATTTGCAGCTGTGTACTTGTAGGAGTTTCACTGTCAAAACAAAATTAATGGTTCACTGAACTTGTAAACATTTATATGGTTAAGTACTCTTTGTCCCTTGTGGCAGCTCACGAATAGTGAGAAGATTTCTAAATTAACATAATTCCTTGTTCACTGTAAATTTTGTGCAAACTTTTATCTTGTGCTGAACTGTTATTGTCCTCAGGCTGTTGTACAGCACAATAAATATTAGTAAAATAAATAAAAATAAAATAAATTATTATTATTATTATTATTATTATTATTTTATTGTACTTTTGGAAATTTAAAAAATGTATTAATTTTTATTATTTCATTAATTTTTTTTATTTTGTTTTTTATTATTTATTACTAGCCATACCCGTGCGCTCCGCTGCACCTATTAGGAATAAATATAAAGTAATTACATAATTAAAATAGGACGTTTGATCCAGGGAACATTCGTTTTTGATAGAAGGATAAATCGTTTTTAATATGTTACTTAATTTAAATTGTATTTAAAGAATTACAATGCGATCATTTTGGTCCAGAGACACTCATTTGGTGCAATGACAGTTCCTTTAACATGTTTCTTATTTGTTATTACATGTAACCATAGTTTAATGACGATTGACATATCATTTAGTTTTAATGTGTATACTTTATATTACTTGCTATATGTTTCCATTGAATTATGGTAATAACTTAATTTTAACCCTTGTTTTCTACGTCTGCAGTAAATGGCGCTTGGCCCACCATGGTTTTGAACCCTTCAAATAACTTAAATAGTGATACAGCATAAACAGTGATATATAATTATATTTCTTTCTTTCGAAAATGTAAGAATTCACGAACTCCTATGTACCATTGCCATGGAATGAATAAATGTGTTTTTTCTTCCTGCTCAAAAATGTTATATTTTGCACATGGGAATTACTGCAGGAACAACAACACTACAATCTGAGGCAGCGGTGAAAATGTATTGTATTGTTATTTTAAAAGTCTTGTATATCCTTAAATTTCACTTAGAAGTTACTGTAATAACATTATAGAATTATGTCCATCTAGAGAAACTACACTTTCCAATGGTGAAATAATAATTAAACAAATAATTAGCTTCCGATATTACTTCATACAAACACAGAAACATTCTCTATAGGCTATGTTTAATAGCTTTCGATTGTTGTTGTCCAAGGCCCCTTATAGACGAAGTCATTTGTTTTTATTTCGATACAGCACCTTAGATGGCGTTGTAATTGTAATTTTAAAACTCATTTATCTCATTAAATATCAGTCCTATCAAAATTATGTATAGAATAAAACTTATAGGATATCATTTTTAAAGAAACTTTTGTTATGTAACACTTTTCATGAAAATTAATAATAAGGGAGATATTTCGATTTATTTAATTCAGGCCCCCTTATAACCCCCCTTTTAAATAAAGTATTTTAAATGCCATATAGCCTAAAATCTAAGTTACAACGAACTTAATTTATATTCCAATTTTCATATAAATCGGTTCAGCCATTATCGCGTGAAAAGGTAACAAACATCCAGACAGACATACATACAAACAAAAATGTCAAAAAAGCGATTTTCGGTTTCAGGGTGGTTAATTATACATGTTAACACCAATTATTTTTGGAAAATCGAAAATTACCAGAAAAATTTTGGCTACAGATTTATTATTAGTATAGATTACTAAGTGTCGAGACATTTCTTGAAAGTTCACTTTGTATTTTCATGTGATTGCAAACAAAAATGTTTCTCCTATAGACGTAAGTCAGCCATCTTTGGGTGGAGATGCAGAACACAGTGTTGGAGGAATTGGAACATCTGAAAAATTTGAGACGCCACCTTTATCACCTTTGTACACTGGCGACGGAAGTTCTCATGTATCAGTCAGCACAAAGGCGGGCAAGATGCAAGCCATGTATCACCAGAAGTCATCTGCAGGCGGTGGAATGGAGACCCATTGGGAGGAAGCACCCCCGCCTGAAACCAAGTCGAAGCCACATCTAGACCGCAAATTGCCAGAGTCAAGGTATCTTTCCTTATTGTTTTATAATACCAAGTTTAAAAGAAAACGTCCTTATATGGTATTATCAGCATGTTTGGGTTCCATTCCAGCAAAGAAGTTACTAACTCGAATCAAAATTTTAAAGTGAATCTTTCCATCGCATAATTTATGTTATTTTAACCTTTTTATTTATTTGTTAAACATTAACATTTATCAGTTTTCTTAAGGGAAGTTTCTACTTATCACATAGCAAAATAATGTTAAAAATAGCATATCTTCAAGTAGTCATAAATATGTTGTTGTTGTTTTCTAATAAAGTCATTTGACCTCTTGCACTCCAATATTTTTCAAAGATATTGTCATGGCTAGCCACTGAAGCACAGATTTTGAGGTGTTCCGAATCCATTTCTTGGTTTGAGTTGCACTTTGGGCAGTTAGGGGACTGATATATTCCAATTCTCTTCTATCAATAGTCTCTAAACACACACCTTCATCTCAAACAGCAGAAATAACTAAAATGCTCTCTCAATTAATATCACTCAATAAAAGAATTGTATTCCAATGGATACCATCCCATTGTGGAATCCTGGGAAACGAGAATGCGGATGCTTTAGCAAAGAAGGGCAGCACTGCTACTTACAGACCTGTTACTAAATCTACGTATTACTCTGTGAAAAGATTCATTAAATCTACATACTTAGACTTCAACAAACAAAATTTGATAACACAATCCCAAGGGAAAAAATGGAACTCTCTGCATCAAAATCCACAGTTAATTCCCGATTTACCACGAAAATCGTCTGTAACTGCATTTAGATTGGCAACAGGCCATGATTGTTTGGCCAAACACCTGCATAGAATTGGAATATATCAGTCCCCTAACTGCCCATTGTGCAACTCAAACCAAGAAATGGATTCGGAACACCTCAAAACCCGTGCTTCAATGGCTGGTCATAATAATATCTTTGAAAAATATTGGAGTGCAAGAGGTCAAATGACTTTATTGTCAAACGCCTGGCATTAGAAAACAACAACAACATATTCCAATTCTATGTAGGTATCTGGCCAAACAGTCATGGCCTGTTGCCAATCTAAATGCAGCTACAGACGATTTGCGTGGTAAATCGGGAATTAACTGTGGATTATGATGCAGAGAGTTCCATTTTTTCTCTTGAGATTGTGTTATCAAATTTTGTTTGTTAAAGTCTAAGTATTTAGATGTAGTCATAATTATAGTACTATTTATCAAAGCTCTTTCAGTTTTTTAGTGATGTGTGTATACACATCAAGCTTTAAAATAAAAAATAATGCTTACTCTAGAATAAATCTTTCCCCTTAAAATAATTTTTGAATTTAAACATAATTTTTTTATGAAGTCACTACATGCCTGTGATTAGATGCACTCTATTCACTTATTATAGCAGATATTGAATCTAAATTTAGCCACTTGCTGCTAATAAATACTAAAACACTTACTTACTTACTCATGGCTTTTAAGGAACCGAAGATAAGCCCTCACATAAGCCTGCCATCAGTTCCTGTCCTGAGCAAGATTAATCCAGTCTCTACAATCATATCCTACCTCCCTCAAATCCATTTTAATATTATCTTCCCATCTATGTCTCGGCATCCCCAAAGGTCTTTTTCCCTCCGGCCTCCCAAGTAACACTCTAATGCATTTCTGGATTCGCCAATACGTGCTACATGCCCTGTCCATCTTAAACATTCTGGATTTAATGTTCCTGATTATGTCAGATGAAGAATACAAGGCGTGCAGTTCTGCATTGTGTAATTTTGTCCATTCTCCTGTAACTTCATCCCTCTTAGCCCCAAATATTTTCTTAAGCACCTTATTCTCAAACACCCTTAAACTCTGTTCCTCTCTCAAAGTGAGAGTTCAGGTTTCACAACCATACAGAACAACCGGTAATATAATTGTTTCATAAATTCTGACTTTCAGCTTTTTTGATAGCAGACTAGAAGACAAATTCCTCTCAGCCGAATAATAACAGGCATTTCCCATATTTATTCTGCATTTAATTTCCTCCCGAGTGTCATTTATATTCGTTAATTTTTTACTAGTATTTTAATGCGTTATTTTCTCTGTTACTGGTTTAGTCGCCATTTTTTATTAGTTTGTTTTTTCATTTCAGTTATTCCATAGAAGCTGATGAAACTGAATCAGAGCTTGCAGCAATTCCAGAGAGCCCAAAGTCGGATAGTACACTGCACGGAAGTCCTCATGTATGTATAAACTCAGTAGCAGGAAGTATAAAACAGTTACTGCAACTTTTTTCAATAACATTTTTATTCTTGTTGCATGATGCTATCCCATCAACTTCATAAACGTTACTTAAAAGTACAGCTAAAAAAGATGATTTGTAAAAAGAATGAAAATGATTGATAATAAGATTCCTTCAACTTTTTGTGTTACCTTACATAAAATACGGTTCAATAAATACCAAAATTTGTTGCTGTAACTCTGTTACAGTGGATATCAGGTAATCTATGGCGAATCCTCGCCTCATCTCATTGAATATCATATCACTATCACCAATCTCATCGACACTAAATAATCTAGTAGTTGATACAACATCGTTAAATAACAGTAAAAAAACTGTCACACATCTGGGGACTCAAGGTAGTGAGTGCAAATCATGATCTGAGGCTATACTCGTGCAAGAGTTCGAATCCTGTTTGACTAATTGCCTGGTTGGTTTATTTTTTTTCCTAGGTTTTCCCCAACTATAAGACGAATATTAGGTAATCTCATGGCGAACCCTCGGGCTCATATCGCTGTCACCAATTTCACCAATGCTGGACAACGTCGTAGTTATAAATAACCAATGCTTTATTTGGGCCAGCAGCCACTGGTACTCACTATGTAAAATTTGTTGAGGGCGTACTAGAAGCTTTCACCATGATTAAAATGTCACTGCACACATCTTAACTGAGTTCTTTAAGGTAGAAAATATTTCTACATTCAGGATTAATTTTAAATGATTTAAGCTAGAGTTTAATACAATTATCTGTAAGAAAAATATTTTCACTTGCCTCGCTGTTTATGTCACGGGCTCTAAAATCCAACAGAGAACTCTAGAAACTTGGTAGTCATTATAATGGACTATGAATTTCGAAAAATTATCTGCTTCCTCTTTTATCGTCTATTAACCCTATAGCAATATCTGCTACAAAAAATGAAATAAAAGAAATTGAACTCCAACTAGGGGTGCTTTTCAGCAAAACATGATGCAGACGTAACATTTATTCATTAAAATGAATCTCCACTGCATCAGTATGATTTACTGCTGTAATTCAAATCCTGGTTGAACTCTGGTAGGCAGTCGGCAGGAGATCTGAATTCCCATAAAGGAAAAATTGGCAACAAAACCTCACCTTCATGAGCCCTTTTGGAGAATTTTGTAGTCTTACAAAAGTAGCAGTTGTTTTTATTTTACAACTAAACCGCTGTATAATTATTATGAATTAAAAAATTACATATCTTACAAAATAAGGATATTAAACTCCCATCAAAATAAATAGGATTCAAATGTTTTCATGAGAAGGAGCATCTACGTCATTGATATGCACTCATATGCAATTAGAAAATAGCTTTCCATTTACTTATTTCTTTTCTCTCCAATGAAATTAAAAAGAATTAAGTTAGTTTATTTTCATACACATATTTTTCTAAAATTGGCATTTCATCTTAGAAAAATTTCAAAAGGAAAGTGTTCATTGTTTTAAAATCTGTCATATATTTTAATTCAGTCTAAGAGTGTAGAACATGCGCAATGGTTAAAATTATTATAAAGAAAATAAAGTGTTCTGTAGCGATCAATTATTAAGGCACGTTTATCATGTAACTCTGTACAATTTAGTTGAGGAATGTTAATAAAACTTAACTTCGTGTATGCACCTTTTACAGTAAAATCATGTAGAATTTGTTTTTATGTCAAAATAGTTCAAGAATTTTCGAAAAAAATTAAAAGTGAAATGATTTAACTTCTTTTTGTCAAAGAATTACATTAAATTCAACTACAGACCATCCTCAGGTTGTGTTAAGTAAATTGATGAACAGTAAATTTATTTGATACTTTCTGTACCGGTAGCAATAAATCTGTTGTTAGGCATGAGAAACCCAGTCTAATTGAAGATAAACAAAATTATTCTTAAGTCAATGCAAGAATGTGGTATTGTATTCTAATAAAGTGGATAAAGAATATGACGTGCTTTTTATCTTATAAGACATTCAGTCAATCAAACTGCTGTATCTCCTCATGAGGAGCATAGGGCATTCACAAAGTGCCTCCATCGGACCCTGTTTCTAGTAAACTTCTTCACTTCGCTCCATGTTTTCCCCTCCCTAGCAATTTCCTCCAAAACTGTTCTCTTTCATGTATTTTTTGGCCTTCCTCTTGTTCTACTACCCTGGGGGTTCCAATCCAAAGCCATTCTTTCTACTGCTCCATCTTCTTTCCTGATTGTGTGCCCTATCCAATTCCACTTTCGTCTTTTGATTTCTATTTTGATTTCTTTCTGATTTGTTATCTTCCATAGTTCTGAGTTTGTGATTATATCTGGCCATCTAATTTTTTTAATTCTTCGTAAACATCTATTAGCAAATGTTTGCAGTTTATTTTGTATAATTTTACTTGTTTTCCATGTCTCACAGCCATATAATAAGACTGATTATAAGACATTAATGTAATATAAATCTATAAAGAATTTGTACATAGCTTTTTGTACTTAATCTATCTCTCTGTTATCAATTTTTCATTTTTATTTATGATGTTTAGTAGTTTCATTCTAGGCACGTACTTGCATTCTTTAGTGATATTTTAAATACATCTTTAACATCTTAATTTGTAAGTAAACAATATTAATATAATCAGTGAGATGTTAAGATACTTCACTACTGTACTGCTCATTCTCAATGACATGATGCTTGACCTGCACGAGAGAGGGAGTTAACCACAAAGCTAAGATTGGCCAGACTAGGCCACTACTTTGTGGAAACCAAAACAGTAAAATTAGTCGGACATAAATGACGCAACGTACACTGACCATCGTGCCAAACTTGTTTTCTAAGTCCTTGAACGTATACTTTCCAGTTTTTCCCGTTAATCTTTGACTTCCTATGCGAACAGGGTTTGTTGTTGTTAACCAATACTGAATTCTTGACAATAAAGCCATTAATTTTCTTGCTGTCCAATATAGGAGAGTGATGTAGCAAAAAGTATAACTGTTTTAATGTAGGAACCATATTTTTATGTTGTGACAGTTATACCTATACGCAATCTCCAAACTGTTTGAAGGACCACAGTCCTTGTATATTTACAAAGATCTCACCCTTCAAGTAGATGGGCTGAAACTATTTCTTGTGTTTCGTTTAAAGGTATTGGAATTGTACAATCCTTTACTCTCTTCATATTTTTATGGATGAGAGGCCCAAAGACTTGCTTACTGATAGCGGGTGTATTTCTTTAACAATCAACCTATCTTGACTGTGAATCGCTTTCCTTCCTCTAAGCTTCTTCTTACTGCTCTTCTTAGACATTTTATTTGCACAAAATTACTCTCACTTTTCGATATCCATCCAATGAAGTAAAGGTGCACCTTTACGGTTCAATTTTCCATACATGTACGCATACAATCTGGGAAGAGTATTGAAAGAATCAAGTTGAAAACACATGTTCAATTAAGATCCATGCACATTTCGTGTCTACATGGTGAGCCATGTTGAACGTCATCTTTAGATGTTAATTGTTGTTGTTTACAGCGTATTCCGAATCTCACCGGTCCGGTGGGATCAATGACGTCACGTTGCAATGAAAATAAGGAACAAAACTGCTGGAAGAATCGATGCTGTCATGGCGACCGTGTAAGTGGTTATCTGTGCTACGCTAGCAAAATTTTGCGAAATTTTCGTACTGCCATCTCGTTCAAAGAAAAGAGATCATGAACAACTTATTTCTTGAATCGGTAGTAATAACTGGTCCGTTGAAATGTTCGCTCATAAGCCATTAACATATTGTTTTTACGTTATGCTCATTACAAACAATGCAGCAGAACTAAAGCAGAACACACCGCCATGACACAACAGTGCACGATGTCATTTGTCTGCTAATTCCCGCCCTATACAAGAATCAATCAGATTCACTGATGGCGGCTGATGGAGACTGCCACCACCTCTGCAAGTTGATGGAACCGGTGCGACACCGGTGGAGCATCAATGACGTCATCGGTGGAATTCGGAACACCGTGATGCCATCGGATTGCTCACCGGTGAGATTCGGAATACGCTCATAGTCAACTGTTTGAGGACAGGTCTGAACTTCACAAGTGAAACCAACATAGCACCACTTATGAAGCAACTAGACCAAGAGATAATGGGGTAGGATGACCAGTTCCTTTCCTCCTCCATTGCATACATCGCCAATTAGCTACATAATATATCAATTAATAAATATTAAATATCAAACCAATATTTAGATCTACTTGATTCTCAAAATTGTAGTTGAGCACTCCATACGCACTTGTATTTGCGATAATCTTCAATAAAGCTATTTTTCAGTTTATTCACGGCCACCTAAAACAATTAGTTCCTCGCTATATGCTACTGTTGAATAAAAAATGCACAAGATCAGTGATGGGTAGCTTTCATTTGTCTCAATTAGTGAAAAAAGGCATGCACAATTGAATGCATTATACATCTTGATTACACAACTTTTAACACTGTATCACTTCAGAATATGTATGATAAGAACTTTCTTGTGTTAAATATATTATTAACGTACCTTGTTAACATGTTTCGACCTATTTTCGGTCATCTTCGGAACTGGTCGTTGTTGGTCTTGGCGCCTCTATTTTCCTGTGTGGGTGTGTTCGAAGTGTAGAGTCAAAGAGTGTACTACTCAACATATCAATGAACCAACAGGATTACAACGAAGAATTAAACACAATCAAATACATAGCACAAGAAAACAGATACAACCCCAACATAATAGACAACATAATACGTAAGACAAAACAAAACCACAAAAAACAGAAGAATACAACACAAACACAAGAACACAAAAAATACATCACACTAACATACGAAAACAAAAACACACATAAAATTGCAACCTCATTCAAGAAATTAAACTACAACATCGCATATAGAACAAACAACACTCTACAAAAACATATCAACACACAAACAGCACAAACAAACAAATATAACAACACAGGCGTATACAAACTCAAATGTAACACCTGCAACAACTTCTACATAGGACAGACAGGCAGATCATTTCAAACATGTTACAAAGAACACATCACAGCCATAACAAAATTATAAAACACCTCCACATATGCAGAACACATCACAAATGCCAACCACATCTACAGAGACATCAACACAGACATGGAAATACTGCACATCCAACCAAAAAGCCAGACACTCAACACATTAGAACAATATGAAATATACAGACACACGAAAACACACCCCAACGGAATTCTCAACACACAACTCAACTTCAAACACACACACTCTTTGACTCTACACTACGAACGCACCCACACAGGAAACAAGAGGCGCCAAGACCAACAACGACCAATTCCGAAGATGACCGAAAATAGGTCGAAACATGTTAACAAGGTACGTTAATAATATTTAACACAAGAAAGTTCTTATCATACATATTCTGAATGCATTACTTGAATGAATTTAAATACTATTATAGTCACAATCATGCCATGGTATGAAAGAAAAATTACACAACCTCGAGCGGGAATCGAACCTGCGTCTTCCTGTTCTCCGGTCAGGCGCTCTACCACTGAGCTATCGGGTTCGTCTCACGCCAAAGGCTCGGAATTATCCTTTCATACTGGCGACTCTGTTATAGAGTACTGTCCATAGCGTCTGATCTAGTCAGCACTGCTTATGGGTTGAAAGAAACTTTACAAATGTAATCTTCATCTTACGATGTTTGGTGACGTATATTCGTCCGTTGATGTGACATATTAATGAATTTAAATACTATTATAGTCACAATCATGCCATGGTATTCAAATGCTTAAAATTGAAAGAAAAGTTGAACCATGTAGATGCACCTTAACTGATGTAAGATATAAATTCTTAATCTCTCCCTCCATCTTCTCAGACAATTGTGCAATGGTTTTCCAAACTTCGAAGCATCATGCCATTACAAATGCGCTGTACTAATTGTAGTTCCAAGTTTAGTAGTTTATGTTGATTGTGTTAGGAATCATTTGAGGAATTGGTGAGCATTAACGAACCATGCAGTCCTTTGACAAGAGACGAGCATTTAGGTGTTCGAACTCGTCAAGTGACCGTGAATTTTGAAACTGCAAATGTAGCAACACATGAACCACCAAAAATGGCGGTAGTGGAAAATCGCCCACAAGTTATTGAGGCTCAGGCAGTACAGGTGAAGACGGGAGGAGGGCCTGAACCAGTGGCTCCACAGCGTCGACCGATATGGTTTTTGGGAAGTGAGGAAGAAACTCTGCAGGTAAAAACTAATAACTCGCTTGTATGATTGTCTTAATCTCCCATTTATCTTGCATGTCATAAAATTAAATGGACTGCACTTTTTAAATCGTAAATATAATTTTAAAAAAGCATTGGTAATAACATATTGAAATGCATTCTAAGAACATTCTATGTGTCCTGTCATTTACTACGTTTTTATGGAGTATTCAAATCGATTTGAATACGTTTCTCATATTGAAACTTTAATGAAAACGGGAATTCGAAACGATCTGAGTCTCAAGGTCGAAACTCCTAAAAAGTGACATTGGATTGTATTCAGTATGCATGAAAACGCATATTGTATTCAAAACGACCTCAATACGCTAAGCGCATTAACGATCATCATTTGTTTGATGTGTCAGTTGTTTTATCGGCAGTGAGCGCAATTATGAGCTAAACTAACACTGAGGTAGTTCCCTTCGGGCTATTCCATCTCAAATCGACCGAAATATAGAGAAAATTGACCTTGCAATTTTTAAATACAATGAACCTTTTTTTTGTACGTAGAGAACTGTGATACAATGCTTTGTGCAAAGTTTGAGGCATCAGAACTTCATAGTGTTTAAATTAAAAATATTTAAATTTATCGTATTTTCATAAACTCAGCAAACTGTTGTGGCTCCGAAACCCTTTCACCCAATGATCAAACTCGTGGTTTATTTTGATGCTGAGAAATTAAAGTTTATATTGACATGTAAACAGTTTTTCTTACTTTTTATGGAAATGGAGAAATTTAGATTTTTCTTCATTAAGACGCCTTTGACCACGAAAAAATATTTTAAAAATATATGGTTAGATTCCACATTGAAAGTATAAATAAACACATATTTTTTACTGGTGGTACGTTGATAAGAAAGTATTGAAAATATCAAATAAAGAAAATAAATAGTACATGCTTGAAGTAACCAGCTGACTATGAGACGGGAGCTAGCCGAGACAAGCAAGGGCAGGAGACAAACACGTGATGTTTCATTTAGTAGCGCATAGCTGGGCTAGCTTTATCACAAGTTTTCATAAACACAGGAGTAAAATGACGCCCAACTATCTCTTATCTTCAGCTCTCGGCCAGTGCGTGCGGTACTGCGCCGTTCAAGTCTAGGCATGTGAAAATAATTTATTTAATACCATCGAAACTTATTGTGGAGCCACTAAGCAAACAATGCCGAAGTCCATCTTAATAATGCAAGGTTTTTTCTCAATATTTTTTACATTTTTACAAATTGGCAAAAAGCCTAAAAGTAAGTAAAATCAGATTATCTGTCTCTCTGTGTACAAAAAAAAAAAAAAAGGATTACTTCTTAACATAACCTACCAAATGTCAGCTTCAAAATAAGCTCCTGTTCAATGTTCTGCAGTAAATGGTTCCAGAGGCTGAGCGCTGAAAGAGGCTTGTTTTTATAAAATACGCTAAATTTGTCGCTCAATAGTACGAAAACCGTTTGACTTTCGATAGTATATTTTTGAAAATGCAGTCCTCAGCACCTTGTATAAATAGAGAAAAAATTAGAGTACAGTATTAAAAAATGCGAGGTTTTTTACTGATCGATTTCATATGGAATAGCCTCTTCGTACTTCACTTATTCAGCTCGCATATACAGACAGAGGCAGTGAAAAGTTACCACACTGTGCAGGGGGCGTTGGGGAACAGATTGTCCGAAATCCATTGCTCGACTCATCGGTAAGCTGTAGCAGCGTGGAAAGGCATTCAGTTTCATTATGGTAAGTCTAAATTATTAGTTAAGAGTTACCTAATGAATGAATGAAGTTGAAATCTGATGTATATCTTACCTTTCATTAAAGCAGCTGTTGAAAATGATGTCCAGCATTCTCGATAGATATGTTGCATCGTGTTAAAAATTCCGAAACATTCGTTTTACCTCCACCTCTGAAATTTCAGTTATCATTCATCTGGGTTCATTCTCCAGGGCTTCAAGAATATGTGGATTGTTCTTGTACACTTTCTGTTTTAAAGTTATCCGTAAATAAAATTCAAAGGCACTTAAATCGGGGAAATGAAACACTCCATACGCTTCCCGCTGTCCACACACTCCATTTCCACCACTCGGGAATTTTAGGCCTACCGTAATGAAACAGAATGCTCACCTGCGCTGCTACAGCTTGCCGGTGAGTCAAGTAATGGGTTGCAGGCAATCTGTTTCCCGACGTCTCCTGCATAGTGCGGTAACTTTTCACTGCCTCTCTCTGTATGATCAACTGCAACCCCACAAATATTGAAAAGGCGTGTTGTAACACATAATATTTTGTATTTTCTTGAAAGTCATTACTACCATTCTTCATAAACAGCCAGAATATTAAGTTTTGTGGAGTAACAGCATACCTCACCATGAAATGAATAGGCTGGGTTCAAATCCTGGTTGGGACAAGTTACCTGATTGAGGTTTCTTCCGGGGTTTTCCCTCAACTCATTACGGACAAATGCTGGGTAACTTTCGGCACTGGACCCTGGACTCATTTCGCTGGCATTATCACCTTCATCTCATTCAGACGCTAGATAACCATAGCTGTTGATAAAGCGTCGTAAAATAATAAATTAAAAAAATATAATATATAAGTTTCCATGCACCTCGTTAAAAAAACACAATGTTAACCAACAACTACTTTCGAAACTTCAGCTTCCGTATTCAAATATGTATTGAAAATTTCAAATTGTCAATCTTTAAAAAAAAACAGCTTCAAAGCACTTTTTTATTCTGTTGTAGGATGTGATACAAAAATAAAATTCGATACTGTTAAAAAAATTGCTAGCACTCTGCGCTGTTGTTGACCTACTGACATTTAAAATGTTAAGAAGTAACCAACATTCCACTAAAAATCATTACTATATTTCAAACATTCTATCAACTGTGAAAACTTTCCACCAGCCCTTCTTTAGTGATGCTAGTGCTCTAGACTCCTAATAGCTATGAATCTTAAGTTAAGTATCTCGGAATAATAATCACGATAAACGTATTCAAATCGATTTGAATACTCCATGCAAACGTAGTGATTGTTATTTCCAGTTATTTCTAATTAAAACTTTCCATTCCTTACTGTCTTATTTTCTATTACATAAAAGGAAATTGGAAGCGAAAGTTATATTCTTGAAAGTTTTCAACAAACTCAAGATGCTGCTTTGCCCAAAAATCTCGACATATCTCTGTTCACAATTAGTCATTATGTGATGGTTATAATATGATCTGTGATAATCATAATAACGGACATGGTATAGGCCTACTAAAGGAGTTGCATAAAAGCATTGTACAAGCTAAAATAAGAGTGGCTTTAATAAACAATTTATAGTACCAATATCAGAAGTAGATTTTTAATTTCTTCCAATTAACATAATATATAATATTGCTTGTATTTCAGACGTCAGAAAGTACAGGCGAGAAGTGGGGAGTTAAAGAAGGTGTGAAAATGATGGTGACCTCATCCCTACTGTCTGTGAGTCAGCCTCACACACAGAGAGCGCTGACTGTGACACAGAACAGCACAGACACAGGAAGTCCTAGTAGCAGTAGTAGCTCCACTTCCAGGATAAGTGGAGGTGCAATTTCCGGTACTGCTCCAGGGGCTCCTGCAACAAGATCTCTGGGGAAGGACACTCAGGCGTTAGTATCACAATATAAGCACTGAATGTGTGTGCAGCGAATAGGGATTATAAAGAATGGACACTTCGCGTCGGTACCTTTGATGTAGCCGGACTGATTTCAATGACCTTCAAGCCAGCTAAAGCGTCAGATTCTGCTTTCTCCCTAGAGTTGGCGCTGACATCACACCAGCTAGCAGTCGACACAGCGGAAATATAACACATATAATTAATACATCTAGGTACATTATGTACTCAAAATAAATTGGATCCATAAAATAATAAATCCGTCATTAACTGTAATGTCTAGACTCTAGAGTTCTTTTATAATGAGAGTTGAGACGTTGACCCCAACAACAATTAAAATATGTAATGATTTGATAGTGCTGAAAATGGAAAAACAAAACTCCTACGAGAAGTAAAACCATATACCTATATTATATTATATACAAATATTAAACGAATTCGATACTTAATTTTATAATGTATTATATTATTTTATAATATAACTTATTATATCTGAAATGTAATAGTACATTATGCAACGAGCCTATAATGATAGTAATTAAGAATCGAGCTTCTTAATTACCATTATAGGCGAGTTTCATACGACTTATGCTCGACCATATTTCTAACTTGAAATTACCGGTATTCAGATGTATACATTTTATTTGTAACTGACAAGATCGGAAGTGACCTTGTTCTAGGTCGTGAATTGTGAGATGTGCGCAGACGCGAAAATATTGATTTTTTTCCGAGGAACAATAATGTCATTGACCTTGACGTAGTCCCGTTAAACTTGATAATATTATAATATTATAACCATGATTATTGAATTCGACATTGAAAAACGAAATGACAAATTGAATTTATTTGAATATTATTTACAATTAACGCTAATTATTATAGTAACAGAACATAACCTTCTGCGACAGTATTGGATTTCCAGCCTCCGTGACTTTTCGCTAATTCTCTTTCGATCGCATATCCGAGAATAATCGATACTTGCGGTTTTATAATGGTACAAAGCTGACTTGTCATTGGCTGAACACATGTAAGCTGAGTTATCATTGGCTGAAAACCTGTACTTTAATGAGTAGGTGTACTTTAATGACATGCATTAAAGGACTGCTACCAGATGTATAATTTCGGCATGATCGAGCATAAAATATTATTATTACAACTAGTTTGTCATTGAGAAATAAGGAAAAGCTGTTAACTTGAATTTATTTGAAGCAAAGCATTACTGGATTATGCAATAAGGTAGGCGATGTTTGGATCCTGTGTCTCAACTCTATACTCCATTATTATCTTAGCGTATGCTCGATTACACTAACCTCTAGCGCTTGAAAGTGGAACTAAACGCTGGCGCACAGAGAAACAAAACACAGGAAAATTCGCTCAGTGTCCATTCTTTATAATCCCTATTCGCTGGTGTGTGGGTGTATGTATTTGAGAGATAATCCCACAAAGAAACAGCAAGGTGGAGGAAGAGCGTGAGAGGGGAAAAAGGAGAGAGAATTTTTCAGATTGCAGGATTCAGAATCTTAACCAGTATTTTATGTACCGGTATCAATGAAAATTTACTTATTCCTATTATACAATACAATATCGAGATACTGATATTTGACTGTAGTGAAAACGGAAGTGCTTTTTTGCCATAGCGCTTGACTTTTTGTCATAATGTCCGTGGTGTTCGTTATTGCTTTATATTGTATCATATCTTCCTTTTGGCTTCCTGTCGAATTTAATTTTCCAGCATTAAGTAACTGATTCAATTTATATCATCCATTTGATGAATGATCATTCCTGGTGTTTAAAAGAAAATATATAATTACCATCTTTTGTATTCTACTTAGTCCTCTTCTTCTTCTCTTTTTCCTCTTTCTTCTTTTTTTTATCAATCAATCAATCAATCAATCAATCAGTTAACCAATCTTCAAATTTTTTATATTTCACTTCATATCTTACGCGGGATTTTGTTGGTACTAAATATTCAATTGCAGAATTTGCAACATTTTCAATATCTGAATCCTCGTTTGAACTGTTTCTTCTTCTTCTTCTTCTTCTTCTTCTTCTTCTTCTTATTCTTATTCTTATTCTTATTCTTCTTCTACTTCAAGCACTAGACCTCTCGATCTGTTGCGTCTCTTTGGGTCTTCCAATGTCCCTTTTACCTTTCGGTTTATAATTTAGAATATTCTTAGGTAGTCTTTCCTTGTTCGTTCTATTTACGTGATCTTTCCATGTTTGTCTATAATCATCTACTTTATTATTCAATTCGTATATTTCTAGAAGATTTCGGATGTCCTCATTACGTAGTCTATCTCTTTTTGTGACTCCTAGGCATCCTCTCAGGAATTTCATTTCTGCTGCTTGTATTTCACTACGTGTTTTTGTATCAAGGGTCCAAGTTTCACTGCCATTGTTTTATAGAATTTCATGTATGTTTCCTTTCTAACTTTGTCTTTTAGAGTTCTCCTAATAGTTCCACAAATTCGGTTAAATTTTTCATCTTCTTTTCTGCATCTATCTCTCCCATAAATGATAGATCGCACCCCAAAAATTTAAAGGAACTTGTTCACTTCCTTGATTTTGTATTAATAATTTACATCTGAGAGGAAATTTTCCCTTCTAGTAGAATAAACAAAAACCTATCATTTTCAAAACTAATAAAACAAACATAAACGAATCGCCTCTCACAGGAAGAAATTAATAATAATATAATCGCCTCTTCACAAAAGACATGTTAAAAAAAACGTTACACGATATATTATCGTAACTTCATATTACAATACTCGACTGATTGTTGAACTTGGTGTGTGGCCTCGTTTGACAACTTTCCAATCTCATATTGTAATATGATACTCATACCGTAAAATGGGGTGAATAGGATCAGTGGGGGGAATAAAATCAAAACTTCATTCTTGATTATAAAGTTTTGTTATAAACTGCAATTGAGCGGGAAGATAGTCATTGGTTACTTGTTCAAGTAAGCAATGACTGTCTTGCCACTCAATTGCATTTTATAACAAAACTTTATAACCAGGAATGAAGTTTTGATCCTATTCCCCCCACTGATCCTATTCACCCCATTTTACAATATCGTAAATAATTATTGTTTCAATCAGTTTCCCTATTTAATTCATTACATTTTAATTTCTTCGCTTATGTCACAGACCATCTTCATCAGAGATGTGGCCTGAAAATCCTCAACACGGATCTCCTGTGCCACGGCCACTGGGAAGACAGAAGCGTGTGTTAGAACCATCTCCTATCCCAACATCTACTGCAACCAGTTTTCATCCTTCACACCATGCTCCTGCACAGCACCTGCCATGGCAACTTGATCTGCATTCTAAAGTCCTGCATCATCAATTACTCACCCCCCCGTTGGCCACACCATCTGTAGAACGTCTGTTACCTATTGGCACTACACGTCTCGGTATGTTGTTGCATTGTATAATGTGTGTTGTAAAAATTAGCATAGTTTGACGCATGTTAGTATATATGTGTGTGTGGCACAGTTTTTTTGCTATAACACTATTTCTTGTTTGGATAACATGTTTTTGGAACTTGTAATTTCATACATGTATTATTTCAGAACTGTTTTGTTTTTAATTGTAACATATTAACTTAAGGTGTGTACATTACAAAACCCTAATATAATTTACCTTTAAACTTTCAGATTTTAAAATAAAAGACAGAATATGTCATTGATCCAATTTAATAAATTTAATAATAAACATTATGAAGATTTTCATAAAAAAACATTTTCTTAAAATTATAAAAATAATGCAGTATAGGTAAATCACAGCTTTGAATCATTTTGAACACATTTTATGCATTTAAAGAAGTAGTAATTTTGCATCTGTTAATAATCGATTTCATAATCTATCTAATAAATACAATAGGCACCAGTGCTACTTAAATTATATCATTAACTTCGTTTTCAAAATAGTGTGGCGAACTTAAGCTTATATGTGAATAAACTCTAGAATATTTTCTGTTCTGCCAAAACAAATCTGGAAATCTCAAACATGATAGTGATGATGATGATGATGATGATGATGCTGATGATGATGATTGTGGTGGTGGCTGTGGTGATAGTGATGGTAATGATGACAAGGATGATCATCATCATGATGATGACAGTGATGATGATCATGATGATGACGACAGTGATGATGATGATGATGATGATGATCTCGACGACGACGACGATGATGATAATGTAAACGATAATAGTAATGCTAATGATGACCTACTGCAGCAGTCAGCAAATTTAGTGCATTTAGTACTTCTACTACACAACCTCACAACCCCAACCCTCTAGTCCAGGGATGTCAAAACGCCTGAATTACGTGTTCATACTACAAGCAATGCCTCTGATTGAGGTTCTGGCTGATATGTACATCTACTACCAGGCAGTATATCTCACTTGATGATATGTGTCAGAGGAAGAACAATTGTATGCATCTGAAGTCTGATTTGATTAGTGTAATATGTAGCTAGTCGACGATGTATGCAATGTAGAGGGAAAGGAACTGGCCATCCTAACCCATTATCCTCTGGCTTAGTTGCCTCATAAGTGGTGCCTTGTTGGCATTACTCAGACCTGTCTTTGGACAATACACTAACACTACAAGCAATACAAGTCGAACAAGGTTCACTTGTCAGCAAGTTAAAGTACAATCATAGCATTGCTGTGCGGGTTCTTGAGAGCACACAGTGCAGGCATTTTGACATTCGTGCTCTAGTTCATCTGTATGGGCAGGGTTGGTTGACATCTAGCACACGAGATGAATGAGCTACTTAGGTTTGCTGCAATCACTGTAGAATGGCTGAAGGTATAAAATGCCGACCACCAATGCCGACCACCAACCTACTGTGAATGAAATGCTTTGAGATTTACCGAGCCTTCTTATATGAAAATATAGAGTAATTCTTAATGTTTGTCTATGTAGTTCCTGCATGCTGGTTTCTGGTCGAGTCCAACTTTCCTATCCATGAATCATGCGATAAAAGCAGACGATTTATGCTCTATTGTGAGTGAATATTTATTGTTTTGATATCTTAGCGGGATATGTCTTCGCCAACAAAGCAATCCTTGGCTTTCATTAGTCCATGTTTGTTTTTCGTAACGCATACATATATTCTTGTTGTGATTTAATGGCTCTCCACCTAACTATTGAACAGTGTATTTTCATGTATTGAAAGTTCATTAAGTATGAATCTGCAGGAAGAGTTGCAACAATTTCCCGAAGTGCAAGTTCCAACTTGTTATAAACTAGTGCATAAATACAAAACGACAGGTTCAGTGCTGAAAAGGAAGGTCGAAAAAATCGTACAGTGTTAAAGTGTGAAAAGCTTCAGAGTATTAACAAACGTCTTGAACAATCTCCTAGAAATTTCTTAAGGAAACTTGCACAGCAACCTGACGTTTCTTATTCTTCTGCTTAGAGAGCAACAGAAACCTAAAATTTAGACCATACAAAATGATGAAGTGCAAAGTTTAAGTTCTAGAGAGCCCACTGTTAGAATCACTTATTGCTATTGGCTTCTTCAATCATGGACAGTGATGTTTTAAACTCTCAATTAGTCCACTTCTGTGGGGTAACGGTTAGCCTTTGACCATGAAACAAGTGGGCCTGGGTTCAAATCTGATAGGGGCAAGTTACCTGGTTGGGGTTTTTTCCGAGGTTTTCCTCAACTATTTGAAGCAGAATTGCTGGATAATATTCGGCGTTGGACCTCATTTCGTCTTCATTAGCATCATTCCATTAATCATCTTCAATAGTTACAGCTTCACCAGGAGGACATGGCGTTGTGGTTCTAAGATCCACCTACATATGGCATCTGCACATATCCCAGAGAAGCTGCAGGGTTTTAATTAGCGGATTGCAACAAACAGGAGGAGTGTAGCTCCCTCAGATAGATGGCGCCTTGGTGAGTCGTGGAATCGACCCTCTGGTTAAGGATGCAACAGATTCATGCACGTGAATTCCGAACAGATGCCTTCGATCTGAAGAGGCTGCAGAGGAACATCACAGAGAGGTGGAGGGGCGTTTCTGTTCACGTGGACTCTGTCAAACCTGGATGCTGTGGCTGAATCAATAAGATGGCACCAGACAGTGAATCACGTGCTTGATGAGCAGTCCAAAGGATTTCAAAATCATTCCAATATAAGGAGGTTGCACAATAAGCCTAAAGCTGTAGCGCTTGCCTATAGACCCTCCTCCGGAGGAGGGAAAAAAAAACTCAGTTAATATAAGCTACTTCCACCAGTTATGAAATATGTGCTGTGATGTGTAAAAACAAGCAAAAAGAAAAAGAAACAATATGTTAACTTTGATGCTCTCCTCCTGCACTGTTTACATGATAAACGGCGCTCTTACCATGTATAATGCACTCTTGATCTATTTCAAGTTGGACGTGTTTGATCTTCCATCATACAGCCCTGATCTGGTACCAGCAATTAGCACTATTTTCTGCACCTTAAACAGTTTCTACTAGTTCGCAGTGTTAATGAACTTACGAAGAGAACCTGAAATTAGTGGTGAATAATTGGCTATCTTCATTGGTGGTAACTACATATCTTAGTAAGAATGTCGGTAACTTAGGTTTGACTCACTCTGTTCACATTAGCTCTTGTGTCCATCTATCCTTCCCCTCCAGATGGGGAAGAGAACACTGGAGTAATTGGATGTTTGTGTGAGAGGACTGTGTCTATATGTGTGTGCGTGTGCGTGCATGCGCGTGTGTGTGTGAAAGAGATTATAAATGTGATTGAAAAAGGGAGTAAGTGAATTATTTTCTTTAGCTTTCAAGTATAAAATAAAATAATTAAAATGTTTATGCATTAAATTTATACCATACCGTACGTTTTTTATTCGTTTCATACCTCTTAAAACAACAGTAATCAAATAAAATTAATGGCTGTTTGAATATGCTCATTTTTTTCACGTCTCAAACTGTTGTAGGTGTTCTATAATAATTGAATTTTCACTGTCAAGCATAATAAATTAATTTCTTCTTTTACTTGATACATTATAATAAATGTGACTGTATTTTCCATGCCATGCTACTAGTTTCAGATTAAACCCAATTAAACCTCAAGTAAAACAATTAAGAAATTAATGTAATTTAATTTTAAAAGGAATACCTAGGACAGTTCAAAATAAGAGAACGGCCATAAAATCACAAGACACATAAATAATGATCCTTTTAAAACAGGTGCATCAAAGAAACTTCTCTCCAAAGTTGAGACCATCCCGTCCTTATTCTTATCGACAAATAAATGTTCTCGATCCTAATAAATATTTATTTTTATAAAATTAATAAATATTCTCACTTAGAACGAATGCGCCATTTTCAAACTTACCTCCGGCTTTCCAGCATTTCTCCTATTTTAAACCAAATTTTCATTTTATCTGAATTTAAGCGCAATATCCTCATTGTATGGATTGATCTTTGTTGATTAATTCTCGCTACTGGCCTATACCATTACCTAACCATTCTGCCCTCCCCCAAAGAAAGTTTCACTGTAGGTCTATACTTTTAAATGTATTAAACGTTAACAGACTAATGTTTATAACTAGGCCTATCTTAATGACACGATTATAATAAAAACTTGATATCATTGTACTATCAGTATTCACGTTTGCTAGTAGTGCTTTTTGCGACTTGCACTTTTTTTTAAATACTACCACCTGTATCTAGATTTTCTTTCCAAAAACTGAAATTAACTATGGTATGTTTTTTTTTTTTTTTCTTTTTAAGTAATGCTAAATTTGCATAATTCTGTCACAAGTATTTGCGAGATATTGCGTTAAAGCTTTCTCCTCCCTTAATTATAGACTTCTTTGCTTTTTTAATTAAAACTCTATTCTTCGAACTTCAATAAAAATTAAATGTATTTATTTTATGTCAGTTTATATTATACATTTTTAAGATTTTATAAAAACGTATTGACAAAGAATCATAATTTTTAAATGTTGCTTTCTGTAAATGTGAAATTTTTACGTTTTCATGTACAGATTTAACAGAATCTGCCATTTTTAAATTTAATGAATGTAATGTTCATTTTTAAATTGATTTAATGTTATCATCGTTTAATGTTTACAATCTACAAGAGCAAAAATATGAAACTCTTGCATGATGAGATTTTCATAATAATAAAGAAATTATCGTTGTCAGTATTGTACAAGTTTTACACGAAAGTAAACTTCAGGTCTTATAACAGTATGATTACTGCACGTATTTAAAATATTTTGAAAATGTTAAGTCTTAAATTAATCTTTCACATATAACATGTAAATATTTTAATGTAGTCAGTTGCCAGATACACGTCGTGCATTTTGTATATTTTTTGAAAAACGAATATAGAATTTTTAACACATTTATTGTATTTTGCACAGATAATACATGCCCATAGTTCAGAATTATTTTTCCCCTGTTTGATATAAGAAATTCATTGTCAGAAATGAATTTCTTTTTTAAGCCTAATGTTCTACAACCTCTGCAACATATTTTCGGATGTGATTGACTAGATAATACTGAATAAATCATTTAAAACGTAATGATATTGGTTCTGTTTTCATTTGTTCTGATTAGGTTATTTATAAGAAATAAATACTGGACATAAATGTGATAGATTTGGTTAAAGCTGGACTTTATAATAAATATTGTATCTCTAAACAGTTTTAAACTTCTGGCAAATAGTGAAAAATGTACAGGTATGTTCATTCCAAATCAGGATTTATTATTATTTTTTATTATTTATTTCGGAATATGTATGATAAGAACTTTCTTGTGTTAAATTTTAACGTACCGGAGTTCCGAAGATGACCGAAAATAGGTCGAAACATGTTAACAAGGTACGTTAAAATTTAACACAAGAAAGTTCTTATCATACATATTCCGAAGTGATACAGTGTTAAAAGTTGTGTAATTAAGATGTATTATTTATTTATTTATTTATTTTTTTTGTTAATATTAATATCATTGTGCTACTTTCTAATTTGATAGAATCAATTTTGTAACAGAATTCCAGGCTGCAGGTGAATATTCAAGTTTCGATCTTACTAATACAGAGTAAATTATTAAAAGTGAATCGGTCATAGAAAAAAAATGTAAGTTATTGGTCATATTAGATCTAGCATTCTAATCGTATGGTTCTATGTGAAATCTATGTGCTCATGAAAATACAGTTTACCGTCAACAAACACACCACTACTGGTATCTGTTATGTTAATTTGATTTCAATGACGACGACAAGATTCAAGATATCCATAATAAAAATGAATGACAAAAGTATTCGTACGTGATAGTTGTATCACACAGATTAGTACAGAGTCAAAGTATATGAAATTTAGTTGGTGGTACAAATTTTGACTAAAATTATTGCCAGAAAAATTCGACTGCTACCTTGTTAGTCTTAGAGGGGATATCGGGGATCGTCCCCCCTGGAGAATTTGGTGACCCCTGCTGAAAAGAGATTAATTTGTCCCTGCCAAGGACAACAGTTATTCCCTTCAGATGCCTAATTTATTGTTTCCGTATTTTATGTTACTAATGTAGTGCATAACAATGTTTCTCCTTTCTTCTTTAATATAATTTGAGTGCGACAACAGCATTGCTAACTTTTATGGACAGCATCTTTTATCGATAATTAAAATTTTAATGTTACGGTACTCTCCTGGAGAAAATATACAATTCGTACCCTGTTGTTTTCCGTGGCAAATCTCCCGTATATAAGAAAAACCAATCAGAGATCACTGTGGCATTGTAATATAGATGGTTTATGCAATAGAGTGATGTCTCATGTGAGAAAGAGATAGCAATACTTGTGGAGAGAAATCAGTTTCCCTCTGCGTTAAATATTTATCACGTTGTAGCTCCGAAGATAGTCACTCAATCACGCTGTAATTTTCATGATTGATAGGCGAAGCGAATGTCTGAGGGAAACATAGAAAAAAATTCGAAATCAAAATCGTTTTTGGAAACAGAGAGAAAAATTAGTAACTTCGAAGTAATCTGTTCAAAATAGACATTTACACCTTCAAAAGTTGGTAAGCAGCAAATTGTTTTGCTTTTCATGTTAGATGGGGAATCAGAATGAGAGAAATGCTGAAAAAGAACTTTTAAAAGTTATTGCTACTCAAAATCTTTACTGGTTTCCGAGTTACAGTGAGTTAAACAACTGTTTTCGCTTCGTTGAAGAACTCAAATCTCAGCCTTTTGTTTGTTAAAAGAGAAAGAATGCTGCTGAGCATTAAAAAAAAACTCGTAAACTCTAAATATCAATTGTGGGTGGTCTGCGTAGAACACAACCTTTTGTGTCTCATTTATCACTACCACTTGCTTTACTGAACGACAAGATGTAACAGAAATATTCTTTCACATGAACGAGAAATGACCTGTTTTTGTGCTAATATAAATATAGAGGAAGAATGATAAGAGTGTGTCTGGTTGACCATGTGTGTTTGTTTTCTGTTTTCTTGTATCTCTGTATCTTGAGTGATGCAGGCGTTCTAAACAATAGCGCTATTCTTCCGGAATGCGTTAAGATCGAACACTGCGCTATAACCCATATCCTTGTAATAATTGTAGCGAGGGAACGGTTTGACCTAAAATTACCGCTTTTTTTCAGACATATTTATAAATGCATTCTCTTTATATCTGGCAAGCTACTGAATTTCAGAATTAAATAAATCCCCGGCCTCTAGTGTCCTCTTTGATAGTGATATTCCTTTATGAGGCAATGTTGAACTCCTGTAATTCGCGGGAGCTGTGAAGCCATTGAAGGTCATATGCAGGAGGTTTGCTGCGGATATTAGTCTTACACGCGCGAACTTCTACTGCGTGTTCAGTTCAAAGTGTGTCATGGCTCACTGTATGCCGTCATGTGGCTAGCCGATGAGCCTAGACAATTCGATCTTTCTTCATTTCCGCAGAGGCGTATTACCTATGTGCCAGAGAAGTTGCCTGGCAAGTACGGCGTTCATTCTGAAGAGTACTTACCGATACGCACGGTAATGCCGGTAGTGGCAGGAATGTGAACTGTTTGAAAACACGTACTGAAGGTGAGTTTTTTCTTACTGTCGGATATGGGAAGAGGGTTGAGACGATTACTTACGTACAGTATTCGTTGACATTAACTTCGATGGTCAACATGGACACGGAGCATTTGATTTGTGTGTGTGATATGTTGCCATACACAACCGATGATAACAAATACCCTGCATACGACTTGCCCGCGCAAAACACAGTTCGAAAGAGGTTATGGTAGCACACAGACTGTACAGACTGCCATCTGTTGCTACGACGTTCAAGTTATACCGTAGACGTTCTCAAGTTCAGATTGAACGCCTTGATTAATAGGCAACTTCTCTGACATGAAAGCTGAAACTCGCTTCAAATCGCTGACTCACAACAGTGACGTCATGACACACTTTGAAATGAACACCCAGTATTATTTGCATTTGTCATGCATAAATAATTGTGACAAGCTTGGAAATAGAGCCAGTGTTGTAACTAACAAATATTATTCTTTATTAACTGTAAATCACTCCTTAAGGATTAGCAGATGGTTTGTGGAACATTATGCAATCTGTATTATACATCTGTGACTACAGGAGCTTGTGCAGCACGTGGAACAAGACCTAAGCTAATGCAACAATGCATAAAATCATTTGCCAACACGCAACGAAGCGTGTGGTGGATTAGATGTGTCGTTGTAGCATCAGCTGAGTTTTTGTAGTGGCTGTATACCTAATATGATAAGTTAGAATAGAGGTGTATATTTCTTACGGTTGTAGTGCCAAGGAATGTGAAACCTGAAGACACGTACGGCTCACCTGAGTCGCCATTGTCCAAGATGGATATCATGACAGTTGGTAAGCACTCTGTCACACGCTTGTTGCCTGGACGTGTCTCTGTGTGTTACCTTCGTTTCCCAGACCCTATGATTGTGCCCTGTAGAACAGGTCCCCTACGCTTGGATTCCTGCATTATATGTCACCTCATAGTGGAAACATGGATTTGCATATGAAATTGAATATATTTTTTAGTTATAAGAATACTTCCCAAAACAAAGAATATTTTTATGATAGGGCACGCAAGATTCAAAGTACCTGTGTAGCTGAGATGGATTGGCTTAGAGCATTTTCCACTGGATTGCGCTGAGTGTGGTGGATTGTGACAACATGGATGTCTACCATGCGCCAGTGCAAAGCTGATTGTGTTCATTAGAGTGATGTTTTGTTTCTCTCGTGCAATTTAGCTGACATTGGTATGTATGTAATATTGGTTTACTCAGCGGGCTCAATATGGTGCTTTCAGCTTGCACTGGGTGTCAGTTCTTTTTCCGTGAAATGTGATGAACCTGCACTAATGTTTCCTATATTTATCAGTGAACTCATGAAATGCACTTACTGAATCCCCATTGCACTTATATATTACAAATTGAAGATTTGTAATTATGAGAAGCTATGCTTAGTCCTCTACAGCCTTCAAATATTTGATAAAAATATTTGAAAGTTTCTGAACACTACAAAATGAGACTGCATTTATTTATTTTATACGTTGAGTATCCCAGAAATAATTGCAGTAATATAGAGGAATGTTTGTATGAAATAATTTTGTAAACTATATTCAGAGGGTTTGGAATTGAACAGGTTACATCAGCTGCTTGTCTATGCGGATGACGTGAATATGTTAGGAGAAAATCCACAAACGATAAGGGAAAACGCGGAAATTCTACTTGAAGCAAGTAAAGAGATAGGGTTGGAAGTAAATCCCGAAAAGACTAAGTATATGATTATGTCTCGTGATCAGAATATTGTACGAAATGGAACTATAAAAGTTGGAGATTTGTCCTTCGAAGAGGTGGAAAAATTAAAATATCTTGGAGAAACAGTAACAAATATAAATGACATTAGGGAGGAAATTAAACGCAGAATAAATATGGGAAATGCCTGTTATTATTCGGTTGAGAAGCTTTTGTCATCTAGTCTGCTGTCAAAAAATCTGAAAGTTAGAATTTATAAAACAGTTATATTACCGGTTGTTCTGTATGGCTGTGAAACTTGGATTCTCACTTTGAGAGAGGAACAGAGATTGAGGGTTTTTGAGAATAAGGTTCTTAGGAAAATATTTGGGGCTAAGAGGGATGAAGTTACAGGAGAATGGAGAAAGTTACACAACGCAGAGCTGCACGCATTGTATCCTTCACCTGACATAATTAGGAACATTAAATCCAAACGTTTGAGATGGGCAGGGTATGTAGCACGTATGGGCGAATCCAGAAATGCATATAGAGTATTAGTTGGGAGGCCAGAGGGGAAAAGACCTTTAGGGAGGCCGAGACGTAGATGGGAAGATAATATTAAAATGGATTTGAGGGAGGTGGGATATGATGGTAGGGACTGGATTAATCTTGCTCAGGATAGGGACCAATGGCGGGCTTATGTGAGGGCGGCAATGAACCTCCGGGTTCCTTAAAAGCCAGTAAGTAAGTAAACTATATTCAGTCGTAGTGTTTCCAGTTATAAAATAACAAAGTGTCTTTTATATCATGATAGAGTTTTAGTTATAACAAAATTGTGCTAGTATTCTGAAATTAATAAATAATAATAATAATGAGAAATTAAGTGAATAATATCTCTAACAACATCATTTTCTGCATAAAGTTTTACTTTATATGTCTTGTCACTTATGCGGAAAATGTGCGTTATTATGGTAAAACTTCATTTATAGGTTTTCATGGGGGTCTGAAAAAACCGCATACTGATAAGTCAGAAAAAAGTAAAACTGAAATGACATTTAATAACATCTGAAATAACATTTGAAGATGATGATATGTTTTATTTAATGACGCTCGCAATTGCCAAGAACATTTGAAGACTATGAGGAGAACAAGTTAAGTCAATTTAGTAAAATTTTCACAAAATAAATTTGGAACTTCCACAGTTCATCTTTGAGTGTATAATATAATGTTCAACTTTCTAATACATATTCTTGAAGAAAGTAAGATTATTTATAGAAAGTCTTAGCTGCTCAGAGCCAAAGTTGGCTGATATACTGAGTGTTCGAGTCAAGATGTCCCCCACTACCATGAAATCTGGTTGGCGGGCGGGAATGATGCGAGTCCCGGGATTATGCCTCTCACTATAGTGAGGATTACGTAAGTGTAATTCCTAAAAATCTAATTTGGCCGTCTCTTCAGCATTGCCAACTAATACCAGATATTACCAAAGAGGGTAAAATCATAATGCTACGTACTGAAATAATAATAATAATAATAATAATAATAATAATAATAATAATAATAATACAGTACTGTTAATAATAACGATGTCTTGCTTATTTACCACATCTCATCTTTATGTTGCGAAGTGTTTCCGAAATGGTTCAATAATTTATGAAATAGTATATTTTCCTCCTGGACTTCTCGCATATTATGTTGGTAAATAGGATTAGTATGATCTCTAATATTAACATTTATTTTGACTGGCAACATGAAGTTCATTGCTTTGACTAAACAGTTCACGATTTATAAGACCTAACCTAAAAATATATTTACTTGTTTGCATTTTCATCAGTTTCCTTTACTGCAAACCGAAATTGTTGCTGCAAACATAACAGTTAGAAAATAACTGCCAGTTGTAGTATTTGTCAATACCCGAAATTCGAAACGAAGTTGGTAAAAGAAAATTCAACCTGAGAGCTAGAAAATCACTATAATCCACTATAATATGTAGTAATAGGGGAAGAATGGTTAGGTTTCACCCTTAGGGTATTAAGTAAGCTGATCCGGACTATAGTTGCAGCAGATTCCCACAGCTCTCAAGTCAATGTTCAGTGCATCTCTGTTGAGCGCGTTTGTTTTGTGATGTACAGTATAGAACAACATACTTTTATATGCAAGACTTTCGTGAAATATACGTGGAGAATGTGTTGCCATACTTCAGACATCATTTCCCCGATGGTCCTGTGCCAAATAAGAAAACAGTATACTGACTCGTGAAGAAATTTAATGAGACAGGCTCAGTTAAAAATAAGCGTTGAGTGAATAAACGGGTCTTAACTGACAGAACATTAGATGAAATAGTTTTTGATTAGAACAAAGTCCTCAGAAATCTTTGCGCAGATTAGCCCAGGAAGTAGAGGTGTCAAAAAAACTTCAGTTCAACACGTCACTAAGTTTTTGATGTTAAAACCGTACAAAACCCGTGTAGTGCATCACATAAGTGAAAATGAACTACAGAAAGTGTCCGGAAATGTGTTGAAGCAATGTCAAACATGCTTCAATGCCGAAGGTCACCATTTCCAGCAATTACTACAATAAAGTAAAGCCTTTTATTTCAGTATTATGAGTTTTATTTTGCCGCAAATTACGTTCACCATTTGGCGAAAGACATGTGGCATGCTGAGGCTGTGCGACCACCTGTAGTGAGTGGATATCTTGGCTCAAACATTCTGCATTACATTTCAAACTCCAATCCAGAAAATTTTACGAAATTGACGTAGCTTGTTTGTATCATGTGATCTTCATTTAATAACGCGATTATTTTACAAAAAATCAGTTACTTTAGATTGCTTGCTTCAAAGGAATAAACCGTGCCCTCAAATTGTGGTAACTCTTCCATATTATGACATTTTTCTCCTCGTGCATCATAAAAAACTTCGAATATCTGCAGTTCTTTAATGAAACACTTCAAAGTTCTATTTACATAAAAATCGTTTATGTTATAAATTCCATCCAAACATCGTTGTGCATATTTCTGGGATGCCTTATAGAAGAATATTGTGTGTTAACACAAAAGGTTACAAATTTTCCTCAGGAAATATTTCTTAAGTGTGTGATAATCGATCAAATAACTGGTGCAGTGTTTTGTTTTATTGTGTTTTACACAGTCAATTTTCCAGTTGTCTCTTGTGAAAGTGAAACTAGATAATTCATTATATTCATCAATGAGGAAATACTAGAACTTGGTAAAGAAAGCAGTAATAATTTACAAATCATTCCTCTAAAATTTTATCAAGCAGAACATAAACTATTTGAATTTTTGGTTATTTTTTTATGTGAGATGATTAGCTAGTTGTCTGTGCTCCCTTTATCTCTTGATTAGAAGACTAATAAAATACAGGGTGATTCATGAGGAGTTACCACCATTTACGGAGCTTATTTCCGAAGACATTCTGAGCAAAAAAGTCATATAAATATGTGTCCTATTCTTAATATTTTCAGAGTCAATTACCGTACGCTAATTTGAAGTTGTTTGTAAAATAATTTTTTTATTTAGTTTTAAGGATAAAAGAACATTACAAAATAATAGAGAATAAACTATTCAGAAGTATCATTTCTTTAATTGGCCAGTATTCTGAAGCTAAAAATGTGATGTTAATTCCTTAGTTGCTTTGTACAGATTTTTTTTTTTTCAATTTTTAATTAAAAATTATATTATTCTTACGCACTTACCACAACAATTATTACAAATCACACGGCTTCTAGCAATATGATTTTTTTACAATATCCAATTTATTCTAATGCAGTCTTAAAGAGTTTACAAGAGCGACGCGATTTGTAACAATTGTTGTGATAAGTGCGTAAGAAAAATGTAATTTTGTAGTTAAAAATCGAAAAAAATTCTGTACGAAGCAACTATGGAATTCAAACATATTTTTAGTTTGAGAATATTAGCCAATCAAAGAAATTATACTTCTGAATACAACGAACTTTTCTGTTGATTTTCGACTTCGTCATTTTTTTTCCGGTTATTATATGTTTATTTAAGTTATGTTAACTCTCGCTAGTGGTTTTATATTTTATTTTATCCGCCTTAGTATTTATTTTATTATTGTAAATATTTTTGTTTTATCATTATTATTACTATTTTTATTTATTATTATTATTATTATTATTATTATTATTATTATTATTATTATTATTATTATTAATGAATTATTTTGTATTATTATCTTTGTATCATCTCCATCACGGTTATTCTATTATTATTATTATTATTATTATTATTATTATTATTATTATTATTATTATTATTATTGTTGTTGTTGTTGTTGTTGTTGTTACTACTATTATTTCTATCATCAGCATTATTATTGATCTCTGTAAAATTTATGTAGACTACTAGACTGTACCCGAGCACGAGCATATGCTCATTTCGGGTATCTATTCATATGTATTCATTTCAAATGTAAATTGTGAATAAATTTGAATTTGAATTTGAATAATTCAGACCCTGTCTGTAATATTCTTTTACCCTTATAACGAAAGAAAAGAGGTATTTTACAAACAACTTCAAATTAGTATAACTCTGAAAATACTCAGAATAAGACTATGTTTATATGACTTTTTTTTGCCCAAAATGTCTTCGGAAATAAGCTCCATAAGTGGCAGTAACTCCTCGTGAATCACTCTGTATACAAATGAGACCTTAAATAATCTAAGTTTCACTTCAATTACATTCGATCGAATTTGAAACGATCCTGAACATTTCATAGATCATTGTTAAATCATAAACTGACAATAAATAGTTGACTAAGCTAAACTCTTCTGGTTCTTATATTTACTTTTTGTTTTTCTCTTGTAATTAGAACGGTATAACGCTGAATGAATACTGTGAAATGAAATCTACCATAAAATAAAATGTAAAGTAGAGTAACAGAGCAAAGGGTCATTGATAATGTGTATCTTTAAGAATGACTGCTGGATGTGTTTCCTTGCTAGGGTCACCTGTAGAGCTGGACAGTGAGAACAATGCGTCGTCAGAAGTAACCTCCACTTGCAGCATGACTCAGCTAGAGTTCCCAATGCCAGAACGTTTGTTGCCAATAGGATCTCTTGTGGAGAAAGTGAGACAGGCTTTGGGTGTGCCTCAAACTGTTGAGAGTCCTTTGGGACAAGGTATGTTTCAACTTAATCACAAACCAGTGTAGTGTATTAGAAACTGTTTAATAGAAACCATGTAGTGAATTTCAGAAGCTATGTACAGTCATATTCGCCATTAAACTTGCAACGGGAAAATAATTATACATTTTACAACTTTCCAAAATGAAAACTGAATGCCAGAACTGAATTGTTAAAGAAAAATTTAATGAGAAAAGTAGCCTATTATAAAAATGTGAGAAAATTTTAAACTTAAACATAAATATATGATTTCGGAATATGTATGATAAGACTTTCTTGTGTTAAATTCTAACGTACCTTGTTTACATGTTTCGACCTTTTATGGGTCATCCTCAGAACTGGTCGTTGTTGGTCTTGGCGCCTCTTGTTTTTTTTCCTGTGAGGGTGTGTTCGTGTGGTGTAATGTAGAGTCAAAGAGTGTGTGTGTTCTGAAATTGAGTTGTGTGTTGAGAATTTCGTCAGGATGTGTTTTCGTGTGTTAGACATCTGACACACGAAAACACTCCCCGACGAAATTCTCAACACATAACTCAGTTTCAGAACACACACACACACGAAAACACACCCCAACGAAATTCTCAACACACAACTCAGTTTCAGAACACACACACTCTTTGACTCTACATTACACCACATGAACACACCCTCACAGGAAACAAAAAAAGAGGTGCCAAGACCAACAACGACCAGTTCTGAGGATGACCCATAAAAGGTCGAAACATGTAAGCAAGGTACGTTAGAATTTAACACAAGAAAGTCTTATCATACACATTCCGAAGTGATACAGTGTTAAAAGTTGTGTAATCAAGATGTATATATGATTTTCCTGTCATACGTTAAATTTACTTGAAACAGATATTAATGTTTACAGTACAGTTTATTGGGTCACTGGAACTTTTCATTGAAAACAGGAACTGTCCTGGGGAAACCGGTACGAAGGGGATCCCTATTTTAGCGTAATAAAATAATGATGGGAAATATAAAATAATTTTGTTTCGCAGAATTCGTTAAATTTGCATGGTGTGATATCGAAATTACATCATAAAGATAGATGACATATTAAGTATGGCTTTGATGTTGATAGGGTTGCCAACCCTCCTCTGTTTCCCGGGATCTCCTGTATTTTGCCTTAATTTTTAACAGTCTCCCAAGTCTCATATTTTTCTTCTCTTCGAGTATTTTTCTCCCTTATTTTTGCATAAGATAAAAATCATTATTCTAAAGATTTGAATGATGAGTGTTTATATGACGAATTTTGTTGTTCAGAGATGCTTTAAAATGTGCAGTCTTTGTATAAGGTGATGCTTGCCAGAAATTGGTTTTAATGCTTATGGTACAGTACCTGTTTAAAATCAAACAATATCAATATTATAAATTTGGAAAAATTGGTTAGTTTGTTCTAAGCATAACAATGTTCAAACAAAGAGGATGTTTTATCTCATGAACAATAATTGGACAGATGTTCGAAACAGGAGCATGACACATCTAATCAAATCAGAACTGCAAACTGCAGTCGACTTCAACTATTATGCGAAACAAAATCTGTCTCAAAATACTCTTAATTTAAGCCTTGCTGCCGAAGTGTACAATAAAGTAGTTTTTAGTAACAGAACGGAATAATTTGCCAATTTTCTATGTGAAATTTTGTCGATATCTTAGTCTCCCGTATTTCCTACAAAAAAAAAAGTTGGCAACCGTAGATGTTGACCACTCTGCATTTATTCTATCTGTACTCTAGACCAGCGATTTTCAACCTTTGAACACTCGCGGACTGGTAAAAGTCAGGTAGAAATGTTGGAGACTGGCAAAATAATAAAAAAAAAACGTTATTTTTTAAAATTACAGATTGAACATTTATTTGTTAATAGTTACAAATTGAACAGTCACATCAGCATTGTAATTTTAAGTTTGAAAGTTTACACTCACACATCCATTTATCCTGTTTCTCTGGAAAGTTATTCTTATGGATTCAATGAGACTTTTGCTGCTGCTTATTTGCCAAAATATTGTCGATTGTTGGCTCTAACGTGGATACTGCAAGACAGAGGGCAGCATCAACATCCATTCGGTTCCTGCATTTTGCCTTAATTGCACAGATAACAGAGAAGGTTGTTTCATATAAATACGTTGTTAAAAAAAGTCACTAGTAATTTCAAAGCTTTTCTGCTGAGATCGGGATATTCTTCACATTTTGACAACCAAAACTGATTGAGTGACTTGTTTTGAATCCGAAGTTAAGAGTTACATTAGATGTAAGTTCAGCTAAGATATTATTATTAGTCTATTATTATTACTAGTAATAAAAAATAATAATTTCAGCTAAGATATTATTATTAGTCTATTATTATTACTAGTAATAAAAAATAATAATTTCACTCACCAAATAAGCTGTTATGCTACGAGTTTCAGTGATTGTAAAATGATATTAAAGATAAATAGAAACTCTGCTCTTTTGTATAACTACGGAAAAAAACTACTACTAAAATTGAAATTACGAAATAATTATATGAATTTGTTATAATTTCTAGTCACTTACCTCAAAATTTGATATTGCATGTGAGCTTAATTTTACAGCATCGGAACAACAGCGACCAACTCACTTGGATCCTCATTCTCAAATGAAGCAGGACAGCTTCGATAAGCCAGATATTCAGGTAGGAATTTTTATTCTTTCGCTCTTTGAAATTCCGAACTGATATTATTTTCATAATAAACGTGCTGTATAGATATATTTCAGAATTACATGACCAAACTTATGTTAATTATATTGTTTTACTGTAAAACATAATGAAACTGTTACTTTCCTTAACTTACCATACATAAAATCAGTGAAATATTACTGTTGCATTGCATCACATTTCAGCCAATGACATCCACTCCTCAGCGTGAAGATACTTATCCAAGTCGTGGTGTCAGTCCACGAAGACTAATCAAACAAGTGGCTCTTGACTCACCTCCACCACAACTTCAAGGGGATAGTGAAGAACCTCACACAAGCTTCTACAGAGCTGTGCATTATGACAGAAAACCTACTCCAGGTATATACTGTAAATACCAATTTTTTGTAGCTTCTTAAGAGCACTGGGTAGTTAGAATGCTTATAAATAAGAAAATACTATAAACCTTTGTGTTTTTAATACTACTAAACTTTGCCACAATGTAAATCAATTAAAAATCGTTTAATGCACGTAGTACGCAATAATTTTGTCACAGGTTTATTTATAAACTAGAAAATGATACTATTATTCAATACGAAAAATTGATCAGACTTCCATTTAACAATTGGGAGCTAAGAAACTTCATAGTTACCTGTAAATCTCAGGCAAGCTTTCTCTCTAAAGTGCATGAAATTATGAAAGAGATAAATCTCCCGAGTAAAGAAAATCTATATTATTTTAATGTACTGAAGTACATATGATGTTTCCATGCAGATATTCTGCATCATCGTACGATGAAAGAGTAGTGGAATGGAGAAAAATTTTCTCCGGCACTGGGATTTGAACCCGGGTTTTCAGCTCTATGTGCTGATGTTTTATCCACTAAGCCACACTGGATTCCCATCCCGGTGTCGGATCGAATCCTCTCAGTTTAAGTTCCACCTCTTGGGTTCCCTCTGCATGGAAACATCATATGTACTTCGGTACATTAAAGTAATACACATGATATGCGTAAATCACTTGTGATTTAAGACGGCGCATATTCCGTCGGATCCCGGCCAATCAGTCACTCATAACGAGTGCACCTCCGCACATGTGTGGACTTTAGTTCTACATTCATAGACATCTGTGACATAGTGCAGAGGGCGGCCACCAGAGGGAACCCAAGAGGTGGAACTTAAACTGAGAGGATTCGATCCGACACTGGAATGGGAATCCTGTGTGGCTTAGTGGATAAAGCATCAGCACGTAGAGCTGAAAACCCGGGTTCAAATCCCGGTGCCGGAGAGAATTTTTCTCCATTCCACATTTCATCGTAAATAAAATCTAATTCATAGAACTAACCCGACACAAGCAATAGAAGAGATTATTATCTGGACCTGATTGAAGATATCAAGAGCAGGGACACTCCAGAAGATGTCCTAAAATTGCTAGCATTTGAAACTATTCATGTTAGATTCCCTAACAAAGAACAGCCATCATATCTTTACTGATGAATCCCTACAGTCCAACCAATATGGAACAGGTGCTGGTGCTATATGTTACTTTTCTCGTTTCATAAATCCTTATTATTGCTATAACAACCAAACTGTTACCGGTACGTAAAAGTAAAAAAAAAAAAAATAATAACTCATTGTTGGAAAATTATACACCATCTGATGAAGCTTAACAAAAGGATAGTTTTTAGTGAGTACAGGCACATTGTGGATTATCTGGCAACTTTACCATTCCAAACAGTTACAAGATAATCAACTCAAAACCTCTGTATTTTTAATACAGGAGACCTACTACTAAAGATAACTAAACGAAATCTTTCCAAAACATGAAACAATTTAAGAATCATTTAATATACATTCAGGCAATAATATTTTTACAGGTTTATTTATGAAAATATATTTTTCCAGGGCTGAATTGTTTTTTCTTCCTCTGTTTGCACTCATTTAGGTATACTTTACTTAGGAACTATTGGACATACGTTAATGAAGCTTTTACTATACATTTTAAGGGATAAATTCTTCAGTTTCTAACTGAAATTGTATAATATACAGAGGTTTAAAATAGTTTCTAAGTTATAAGCACTCGAAGCAGTTCTTTAACTACCCAGTGGCTTAAGAAATGAAAAATCCCTCATTGATCACTGAAGATAATCATAAATCACATCTGCATTTGTTGAATTGGTAATGTCTCCATATGTTAGTTAATGCAATGTATTTGCAGGCAAGACAGATGACCACGTACGCACTCAAAGGCACAGACCCAGAAAGGCTGGCTTGTTTGCAACAGGACCACAGTCACTTGCTGATTACCCACGTCGTCCTGGTGCTTGGTGAATACTTCTATTTTATTTCTGTCTTGAGATGAAATTTAATCCTGACATATTATTTAGTGGACGGTAGTTTACACATTAGCTTTTCAAGTGAGAACTCGGAAATTGTCATCTTGACAAATACAGAATGGTAATAGGGCAGATTATATTACTTTAGGTATGGTAAAACAAGTATTTTATCGCACTTTATTGCATAGTTCCTTTGCCTTTGTATCTTCAAGTTTGTATTTATTTTAGGTATGGCCCTCGAACATTGTTGGATCCTGAAACCCAACAAGCTTGTCATGCTGAGTTCGACCTAAAACAGAGCTCATTCAGAATTGGAGATGAATGTGTATATGAAAGGTGAGGGTAAATATACCACATCTCTCAGAATTCAAGTTTTATAAATAGTCTTATTTTCGGCTGAATCTTAACTTTTAAATTTATTTAACTTATCTATGTAATATTAAGGAATTTTGTCTAAAAATAGAATATTTCAATATGCATGGGAATTCATACTGTGGTAAACAAGATATAGGAATAATTATTCAACTCAATTATGGAATGTTAAGTTTTATTCATATGATATTTATGTGTTTCTCTTACAGATGTTCAGAATGTGGGACAGTTAAGGAGGAATATAGTGATGAAGAGTTAGGTCTGTGCATTATAATTCTGGGGACTTTTATTCATCGAGAACCGGCCCTTGCAGCTCCACTTTTACCTGAAATTCTCAGTGTTGTGGCCACGTAAGACATGTTTCTATGTATTCTTATTAAATTAAAAAAATAAAGAACCAAATGCAACAGATGTATTATAGGGATCACCCAGCACCATAATGCGCAAAAAAGATCAGCGAAAGTTATCATTTTTAGTAATCAATATTCATATTTTATTATCGATATTGGTCCAGGAAAAATATTCTTTTACGAAACACTCGTATTTTTACATGTAAAAGAACAATTTCCTCTGGTCCAATAATAATCTAAAATATGAAACATTTACGAAAACTGTCGGTGAATTTAGAGATTGGGTATTTATTTTGTATCGATATATATTCATGCCATTCAACCAATCAAATATGTGGCCCCTATAATACATGTATTCAAACGAAATAAAGCAACTAAGCCAAATTATGTGACAAATTCAATGTTTTTTTGTCATATCTTAACTGGAATTAATATGGTCCAGACAACGCGTGGTAAACACAATGAGCTTTCAGGCTCCTCAATGCCAAGGAAAAAAGAACAGTATTCTATTAAACTGCAGTTAAAATTCTTAATCAGGACGTAACAGGGTTTCATTTGATCATGCTTTATATTAATATTTGAACATACTATTTGAGTCAATATTATAAGCAGAGCGTGAATAAGTGGGGGAGGAAATTTGTTTCTGTTTTTTTTTTTTTTAATTTAAAACTAATATTGGGAGTAACGTACTGAGTTTATATTGTATAATATGTAGATTTAACTGAATTATTATTAATTTACAGAGTGGCATTAAATGCCAGTTACCCATGGCAGAGTGAAGCTAACATATACTTGCCAGGTGGAGCCACTAGCGTAGCTCATCAGTTTTTACGCTGTGTGCTTCATCAACTCGCGCCTAATGGAATCTTCGTGCAGATGTTCCAGACTCACGCTGATGGTAAGACTATTCAACAAAATTGATCGATATTGTTGACGAGAAAGCAAAGAAGCACAAATAGTAACACAATGATTTTTGTTGTTTTCACTGAAAATGTATGGTATAGGTCTCGCAAGTACGAATTACCGACGGAAGGAATGCGAATCAAACATTGTGATAAGGAAGAGCGGGCGACAGGGAAGGTCACGAGATAACTTGAATGATATTCAAGAGTACAGTCGGAAGAGAAATGACATCGATAGAATCAGTCTTGCGTTGTGATAGTTACATTACGACTTCAGTTTGTTCCATTGCATGTGAATGCGTGTCTTGTATCGCACGATATTATTATTTCATTCGTAAACATATGTTGCGCGTTTAATTAGCTTCGAATTTTTCTCTTGCTACGTTCTTTATTTCCACAGCGATGTCCTCATTTGTTCATCTTCTTGAAAGAGACAGTACTTCCATCGGCTCACACATCTCCCCCCCGCCCCTCGGCGTGCCTACATACACACGTCAAAAAGACAGCAACGCCATCATTGCTTTTCGGTAATCGTTTCTTGCGCAAGCTATACCCATACACCAAGTTTGTTAATTTTGCAAATATTGTACGATGATTGGTTAGTCACAATGCAGTATATTAGTCAATTCCCGGGCTGACTACGTGGATCATCGTGAATTAAAACGTTTAAACTGTCTTCATCAAAGTCAGATGGATTTCTTGAATGTGGAGAATGATTCATGTCAAAATGGCCCCCTATAGAACGAGAAAACAATTTTATTTTTGTGCCGTACTTTCCCCGATAGTGTTCTCCCTGTAAATAGCATAAATGATTCTAGCGGCCTATGATACCTTTATGTACTCCTCGGTTAAACCGAAACAAAAGGATATATCGAAAATGTTCCTTTTTCTATTTGACACTCCCATTTTCTTTAACCTATAATAATTATTAACACAAACTTTCTTAAAAATTGTAAACATATTCAGTACTGGTAACACAATACTTCTGTTGTTTAGTCAACTGTCCGAAGACAGCTTTGAACCTCGTGACACCACTCATGAGGCAACTAAGCCAGGAGATAATGGGGTAGGGTATATAGTTCCTTTCTCCCTCCATTGCATACGTCAAAAACTTACTTACTTACTTATTTACTGGCTTTTAAGGAACCCGGAGGTTCATTGCCACCCTCACATAGGCCCGCCATTGGTCCCTATCCTGAGCAAGATTAATCCATCATATCCCACCCCCCTCAAATCCATTTTAATATTATCTTCCCATCTACGTCTCTGCCTCCCCAAAGTTCTTTTTCCCTCCGGCCTCCCAACTAACACTCTATATGCATTTCTGGATTCGCCCATATGTGCTACATGCCCTGCCCATCTCAAACGTCCGGATTTAATGTTCCTAATTATGTCAGGTGAAAAATACAATGCATGCAGTTCTGTGTTGTGTAACTTTCTCCATTCTCCTGTAACTTCATCCCTCTTAGCCCCAAATATTTTCCTAAGCACCTTATTCTCAAACACCCTTAACCTATGTTCCTCTCTCAAAGTGAGAGTCCAAGTTTCACAACCATAAAGAACAACCAGTAATATAATTGTTTTATAAATTCTAACTTTCAGATTTTTTGACAACAGACTGGATGATAAAAGCTTCTCAACCGAATAATAACATGCATTTCCCATATTTATTCTGTGTTTAATTTCCTCCCGAGTATCATTTATATTTGTTACTGTTGCTCCCAGGTATTTGAATTTTTCCACCACTTCAAGGGATAAATTTCCAATTTTCATATTTCCATTTCGTACAATATTCTCGTCACGAGACATAATCATATACTTTGTATACGTCAAAAACTAGTACATAAAAGTATACTTATGATTAAGATATTGAGATAAAATTTTGACGAAAATACTCCTTATGAAACCGTACATTTTTTAGCACAAAAATAAAATAAAAATGATAAAATTTGTCAAAATTCGACTATTTTCAGTAGCCTTAAGTCTCTTATACTGCTTATAAAACTTACTCTACTGACAGTACCGGTATCTGTTTTATGTCTGTTTTAGATTCTACTCGCATGCAGTTTTTTCGAAGTGTAGCACAAGCATTGCTAGATTTCAACGAGTTAAATCCAATCGCACCCCTGCAGTTATTACTAGAAGGCCTCAACTCTAAGAAGTCACTGCCTACTGAGATGCTGACAGTGGTACTGCCTAACATGGCCTGCTATTTAGATTGTCTTCCCTTGGAGGCTGGACTTGGTCCAGGTTCTACCACATGGAGTGCACTTCTTACCCAGCTGGAAATACTCTTCCGACGTCTTGTTCTTCTTTTGTCAACAATTGAAGATGTTGAGCCACTTCTCCGTATTATGGTGTCTGTTCTCAAGGTCCCTGGCATCTCTGCGTACAAGGTAAAACTGGCTTCTGAATAATTTTGCAGAAAATTGTATTCAGTTAAAATAAATAATTCCCTTTAAGCTGGAATTTTAATTCGCTCTATAAAGTTAATCGCTCTCAGCTGGCTTTGAACCCACGAATCTCAGACTCAATAGCTAGCAAGTATCCAATACATAACCGAGAACAATCTTTGTTTAGTAATTTAATAACTTGTATCATCTCCCTAAACAAGAACACAGAGAATGAAATCAAACGCAGAATAGGACTGGCATGGAACAAATTTTGGTCCCTCAAATTCCTACTCATGGACAAAGGGCAAAAAGCAAGTACGAAAGCTGAAATTCTAGACAAATGTGTCATGCCGACATTACTCTATGGCTGTCAAACGTGGTCCTTGACAGAAAAACAGAAAAAACAGCTACAGGTTTGTCAAAGGAGAATGGAAAGGAAGATCCTAAATGTTTCACTAAGAGACAGACTCAGAAACGAGGAAATAAGAAGAAGGACAAAAATGCGCGATGTGGTAGAAAGGGCAGAAAACCTAAAATGGAAATGGGGTGGCCACGTAGCACGTATGGATCACCAGAAATGGACGAATCGCACCACAATGTGGGACCCGAGAGAAGGACGATGGCAAGTGGGACGACAGAAAACCAGATGGGCGGACTACTTCAGAACCAGAGCGGGAAGTCAATGGTCGAGAGTGGCACGAGACAGAGAAGTATGGAGGCAGCTGGCACCAAACATGAATCAACAAGCACCAGATAGGACAGAAAGTCAACGACAGTGAGTGTAATTCGTGTGAAATGATATGAGGAAGTGTGGGAGATGAGTATGGTAGAAATGATCGAAGAGGGAAGTCAAGAACAGTGAAACGAAGAAATATCAGTAATATGACCAAGCTCCCAAGGACTCGCTCACCTTAGGAGCCTACTTATGAGCAATTCCCTGTGACAACAGGAGGCCCTTGCCCTTATGGGATGTGTACGGGCTAAATTTATTATTATTTATTATTATCACTGTCTTTCATGTTTCCCCTCACTATACCCCCTCCCCTTTGTCTTTAAATGTATTGACACTGAATCTTGTTCTGTAATATTTATGTACGGTATCTTAACTTTTAAAAGCCAAAATGAATGACAAGTTTGAGTTTTGGTTTAGTTTTCATTTAAGGATTGAAGATACAGGAGAATTTCTGTAAATTCATTAATTAAGCTGAAGTTTTTAATGAATGATAAATTTTCCAATTGAGTTATCAGTAGGTAACGGATTTCTAGGTCCGTACTATTTTGATTCCTACGTCCTATGTGTATGTTATTAAGATATCTTTACGTTTCATGTACACAGGATTCCTCTATTAAAATTCTATAGGACTTAAAATGACTAAATGAACCATAAAGTCCTATAAATATGTGTCTGCCTTAAAAGCGCCTTTTTAGTATTTTACGCATATTTAAAATAAAAATACCGGTGCTAAGTTGGTAGAGCAGCTGGCTACGGACTGGAAGGTCCGGGGTTCAATCCCAGGTGGTGACAGGATTTTTTCTCGTTGCCAAACGTTCAGAACGACCCCGAGGTTCACTCAGTCTCCTATAAAATTGAGTACCGGGTCTTTCCCGGGGGTAAAAGGCGGTCCGAGCGTGGTGCCGGCCACACCACCTCATTCTAGTGCCGAGGTCATGGAAAGCATGGGGCTCTACCTCCATGTCCCCCAAGTGCCTTCATGGCATGTTACAGGGATACCTTACAGACAAGCAATTGTCTGACAAGTTCGTTCCATATGGACTTTAGAGTCTGTTCCAACTATAAAACTCAAACTTCACTGTTATTCATTTATTCGGTAGGTAATTACTACTGACCTATTTGGTTAGAAAATGATTTAAAGACCTATCAGTAAAGAAGAAAGTAAAATGCATTCCAAATGACCTACTAGTTCAAAAACGTCAAAAAATGCAATATAAGACATTACTTTTTTATGTTCATATTGACATTGAAAGGATTTCTATATTAATAGGCATTATCCTAATGTGAAAAATGGTTTCTAATGCGAGGCATTTGACAATGAAGTCATTTGACCTCTTGCACTCCAATATTTTTCAAAGATATTATCATGGCCAGCCACTGAAGCACAGATTTTGAGGTGTTCCGAATCCATTTCTTGGTTTGAGTTGCACAATGGACAGTTAGGGAACTGATATATTTCAATTCTAGCAGGTGTTTGGCCAAACAATCATGGCCTGTTGCCAATCTAAATGCAGCTACAGACGATTTTCGTGGTAAATCGGGAATTGACTGTGGATTATGATGCAGAGAGTTCAATCTTTTCCCTTAAGATTGTGTTTTCAAATTTTGTTTGTAGATTTAATAAATCTTTTCACAGAGTAATATGTAGATTTAGTAACAGGTCTGTAAGTAGCAATGCTGCCCTTCTTTGCTAAAGCATCCGCATTCTCGTTTTCCAGGATTCCACAATGGGATGGTATCCATTGGAATACAATTCTTTTATTGAGTGATATTAATTGAGAGAGCATTTTAGTTATTTCTGCTGTTTGAGATGAAGGTGTGTGTTTAGAGACTATTGATAGAATAGCTGCTTTGGAGTCTGGCAATATAACTGCATTCTTAAATTTATTGATGTGAAATAGAAGATTCGTGAGACTTTCATTTATTGCAATGATTTCTCCATCAAAACTTGTTGTTCCATACCCAAGAGATCTATAAAGTGAGAAGAGACAGCACGTAACACCTGCACCGGCACCTTGTTCTCTGGAGATCAAGGATCCGTCAGTGTATAAATGAAGCCAGTTTTGTGGAGGGTACCTAATATTAATTGTCTCTAAAGACAATTGTTTTAGTATTCCAGTGTTTACTTCTGATTTCAGTATTTCTTTTGTTAAATTTAGATTATATTCTATATTTAATAGAGTTAAAGGGTTTGGTTTAATTTGTAAGTTTTCTTTTAAATTCGGGATATTGATTTTCTGTTTTAATTCTTGAACAATGGATATGAAACTTTTTTGAGTTTTCAATCTACAGAGAGAAGTGTATGAATGCCAATTGTTTCCTGGTAATCTGATAAGTTTTTCATATTGAATCAGTGCTTTTTCTTCTATTGTCTTTTTGATGCTGTTAATATTAGTTAATAATGTGAAAAATAAGAAGATGAATTTTCATCAACATCTGCCCCCTAATTATAAGCTTTATTTATTAAAAGCAGTTTTCCACGATTTCCTTAAATTGTGAAGAATTATGGTAAGTTAAATCATAACAAGGAAGAAAGTGACGATATTTATGCTATTTTTAAAGACATTAATAAATAATTATTATTTTGCAGGCAATTCTTGACCCTTTCTCTAAAGTTCTGGGTTTCAGTATTCAGAATTATGTGATGAAATACCACTACCTTGTGGACTTGTGCTACCTCTGCAGCCGTGCATTCACAAGAGTAAGTATATTACAGTACATGTTTAATGATGAGCATATAGTTAAGTAACATTATTCATTATGTATCATTTAACTGGCATGCACTATTTGACGGCATTTCACATAAAATGTGAAAAATTGTTAATGATAACTTCACTCAGAATTTGTGCATTGCATGGTGATGTGCTGGTTGTGAAGATGTTTTGCAGGGATGAAAGATTTCAGAGGAAAGAAATGGAATTTCTTAGGAATAAATATTTTTGTTAGGATCTCAATATCATAAAGGCTCAAATAAGCAAGCATTTTACATTGCATGTTTCTTCGTCATTTTGTCAGTGTGAAAAACTGAAAACTATTGTAATGTTTAACAAAAATTTCGAGATGTAAAATACGAGGGGCATCCAGAAAGTAAGTTTTCCGATTTTTTCCCTTTGAAAGTAAACGTAATTAGCTGTGTCAATTGCGCATGCGTAACAGATCTATGACGTATCAATCATATGACAGCCGGACAAGTCCCGCCTGGTGCCAGTAGCATGGCAGCAGTGGTTCGAAATTGAAGCTCTTATTCCTTCTCCCGCCGCCTCGAGGTTCGGTCGGTGATAAAGTTCTTTAATGCACAAAGCATTAGCAGCTCTCATCGGCAGCTGTCAGGCATATGGGCCGAACATATATATATATATATATATATATATATATATATATCTCCCTCCCTCTCCCCCTCCCCCTCCATCCCCCCTCCTTCTCCCTCTCTCTCTCTCTCTCTCAGAAATTCCTGTCCTCCTGTGAGTGTTTTGGCAACGACGAAGAACTGAAGACGTCTGTCACACGCCGGTTCCTTTCACAGGCGGCAGAGTTCTACGACAGAGGGATACAAAAGTTGATCCCACGATACGACAAGTGTCTCAATTCTGATGGTGGCTATGTTGAAAAATAGCTGAAACATTGCTGTACCTGTTGCCAATAAATGTTTTCCTGAAAGTGTGTGTTCTTTTTTTTTTTAAATAGGGAAACTTACTTTCTGGATGCGCCTCGTATAATCATTTTTTGACATTCGTAAGACGTAACATAATATGCTTCATGTGTGCATCACACTACACTCTGAGTTTTATTCCACTTAATAGAATATTTCATTTTAAGAAACACTAATTTTTGTTTTTTAAGAAAGTTAATTGCAAATTGGTTTCATTTCAGGAACGTGAGAAGTTGATTTTAACTAGGATGGTAGTCTTTGAACTAGTTCAGGCTCTTAAATTCAAAACATCGATTCCAGATTCCAATTTCTTAATGCTAATAAATTTTGTTCTTCAGGTAAGTAGCTTTCTTTTAATTTTAGTTTTCAATTAGGTTGTATGTAACACTTTCTGTAAAACCCTTATTTTCGTCAATTCTGATCTTTCCATGGACATAATATAATAGGCTATAGCACAATTAAAAATCAAAATTTATTGCTGTTCCTAATAGAAAAGTAGGAAAGGATGGTTGTATCCGTGGTGATAATTCTCATTTACCAGCTTTTATAGGGAAAACACTAAAGTTTATATTAGATTATGACATTACCTTATGAGAATTGTGACTTTGATTGTTTTTTCCGTGTACTCTTCATATGTATTAAACTATACAGTTCTTTAAATTTTCACACGTCTTCCTATTTCTGACTGAAATACACATTTTTATTCTCCATTGTAATTATTTTATTGTGTTGTTAGAATGAGTTATTATTGTGATTAATTTCAGGTGGCATAATAACATTTGCAAAATATGAAATATGTGGAATTTTATTATTTTACATTGAGTGTGAATGAAATAAGTGGCAAACTGAAAACTTTAGGCTGAAAAAAATGTGTCTAATTTATTTAAAGTGTGACCTATGTATATAGGACGCTGGCGGATCACTCCCTTTGAATGTGGTGATGGAGGACTCCCCTCCACTCTTTCCTGATATCGGGCCAATATTTAACACCAGTGCATCTGAATGTATGCGTCAACATCTGGCTGATGCTCTAGAATTCTTAGCTGATTTCCACACACTGAGCAAACTGAAAGTAAGTGAAACTCCAAACGAATAATTTACACAAGATTATGAAGTTCCCTATATTAGTTTCACTCGTGGCTTTCTGAGTCATTACAATGATTTTTCTTCAAGTGATCAAAAATTCAATTTCTGAAGATCTATGAATTTTGAATAGACAAAATGGCTACGGGGCGTATTTTCTTCAGGTATAGTACTTAAGTTTCCCTTATTGATCTTATTCCATATTACTGTATCATCATCATCATCATCATCATCATCATCATCATAAATCAGTAATGCTGAATAATCTCTAGAGTGACAGTTATAGGTACAAGAAGCAAAGAGTAGCAAATAACATAAAATAATATGCACGATTTTCACATTCTTGTAGAGGTCTAGGATTTCATTTGAATAGTGAGCTCTAAACCATTTGACCATTTTTATAACTGGAGAATTCGAAGATCCACTAAAGGGACTTGGAGAATTTTTAAGAAAAGAAATGCGTTAAAAAATAATATGTCACACTTCGTTGTATAAATGAAGTTGCGATATCCAGCATTTCGAAATAACCTAATGATTCATCTTAAAACAATAAATAATTTTCATTATTTACCTTCATAAATTGTTCGAATTAAATATGTAACACAAAAAAAATTGACGATAGAACTTTGGTTCTCCAGAGCTAGACGTAACTGCCTTCATTCATTCATTCATTCATTCATTCATTCATATGCAAATCTTTCACTACAAACCCCAGCATTCTCCATCTCCACATATGATCCATGTATCTTAATAGCATGTTTGACTCTGAAAAGAACAGGCCCGGGTTCAAATCCTGGTTGGGACAAGTTACTTGACTGATGTTTTTTCCGGAGCTTTCCCTCAACCCATTAAGAGCAAATGCTGGGTAACTTTCGGCACTGGACCCTGGACTCATTTCGCTGGCATTATCACCTTCATTTCATTCAGATGCTAGATAACCTTAGCAGTTGATAAAGCGTCGTAAAATAAACAAAAAAATTTGAATGAGAAAAAAATCATCATAATATGGACCCTACGTTGTCAAAAAAAATACTTATTTATAGGGTTTGCTGTTATCTACAGTTTCGAATATCTCTGATAGGTTTCATAATGTATCCCCCACATATGTGATGGGATTATTGTAACTGATTTTCCATATTAAATCCCTAGGTATAACCGTATTATACATAGTATATGGAATAAATTGTTATTTTCTTATATGCTTTACAAGTTTAATTTCTTGCTGAGATCAGCACCTATAAAATTGAATATCAGGTCTTTCGCGAGAATGTGCCGAGTTCATGAAAGCATAATAATTGCATGCCCTTACTCTCTCTGTGCCTCATTGGCATTGAACAGACATCTGTGATATTCATAGCAAGTATTTTACATTTTGAAATAATTTTCATATTGAAGTCCACCTGTGTTAAATTGAGTGATTCTATTTCACAGAGTAACTAAAAAACAAATGTACATTAACTTTCAGAGTTACTGCAAAGGTATGACTGTTGGCCTGAACGAAGACACTCTGGGAGGGGTGTTAAAGAGTGGCATTGCCCAGTATCTGGCTCTTGAGATAACCCGTGGCAACAGCCGAGATAACCGTGCTGTGTCACGGTATCTGCCGTGGCTGTACAACGCACCTTCAGCTCTTCAGCAAGGGTAACGTATTTAACAATAGACTTTCTCTTCTCCTCTACCAGGGGATTACAACAACATTATTAAGAATACAGTTAAAATTATAATTACAATTAATATTAAATTTACAATTACAATAAAGTCATAATACTAAAAGATTACCTGATTAATAAAAACTAGATAATTCATTGTGGAATTTAAAAACAACGAATTTTTTACTCAAGTACAAATTAAACGTAGAATAATTATATAGGGATAAAATTACAGGAGACTGAAATTTTAGGGGTCCCACAAGGATCTATATTAGGGCCTCTTCTTTTTCTAATTTTTATAAATGACCTTGGCCCCATAATAAAAGGAATAGGTTATCCTGTACTATTTGCAGATGACACAAGTATCATAATTACAGACAAGAACTTTGCCACATTCAAATATAAAGCAGAAATAATTATCCTTAAAATTTATGACTGGTTTACAACCAATAAACTAGCATTAAACATTAATAAAACTAACATAATTCAATCTAAAATCACTTCAAATTTAATCTCTGAAACATTGGACACAATTATCAACAATATACCTCTACTAGAAACATCAACAACCAAATTTCTTGGTTTGCATATTAATAATACAATAAATTGGAAAAATCATATCAAAGAAATAACCTCCAAAACTTAGCTCAGCATGCTTCGCAATTAGGTCGTTACAACAATTTCTAAACAGCAGTATCTTAAAGACAATATATTTTGCCTATTTTCATTCCATTATGTCCTACGGAATAATATTTTGGGGAAATTCTGCAGATAGTAAAAATATATTCTTATTACAAAAAAGAGCCATTAGAATAATAGTTGAAGCAAAGGGTAGAGAATCATGTAGATTATTTTTTTTTTAATTAGAGATTCTAACCTTAACAAATCAATACATATGCTCTATAATAAATTTCCTCTTATGTAATAAAGAAAATTTTCCAACTAATTCAGCCATACAAAGTATAAATACCCGCAGAAAGAATGATTTTCATACGCCAACATCAAATTTACCATGCTATCAAAGGGGAGTACGTTACATGGCGATAAAAATGTTCAATAGTCTTCCTGAAGACGTTAAGAATCATAGCCAAAATCCTGCATTATTTAAGGTAAAACTAAAAAATTACTTAATATCTCACACTTTCTATTCTGTAGATGAATTCTTGACATTTCACAGTACTGTGTAAATATTTTAATACTATTAAATGGTAAACATATTACATTGTATAACATATTATTGTTATTATTAAGGTATTAATTCTGTACATACCGGTACTTCACATTTGCATTTTATATGTATTGCATTTATATTTAAACGTAAGAATTGGACATGTTCTTTATTCTATGCTATAAAGCAAATGTAACAATATTATGGAACGAATAAATCTGTCTTTATGCTAGAATAAGAAGCCATGTCTGAACGAGTCTCAAATTGTCATGTGTATCTTGATACAATTAAGATTTTCTCTGATTGTCTGTCTAAAAACACAAACTTCTGAACAGGCCTAGAGAGTTTATAGACTGCGTGGGTCACATCCGTCTCCTTTCGTGGCTACTTTTGGGGTCACTGTTGCACACTGCTCTGCATGGAGGCGCCACCCATGCCACGCATTCCACTTCCCATTGTCACTGTCAGCCCGTACCTCAAGAGGCGTCGTGCCACATTGCTGACCACATACAAGTCATCATGGCCGGATTTGCTGAACAGTCCAAAGCTTCTGTGCTCCATATGTCATCTCTTTTCCATGCATTCATTCTGTGTCAGGTAAGTCGTGTTCATATTTATCATTACATTCGAAGTTCAGAAGCTCAAATTTATTGTGTCCAGGACAGTGGAATTCAAAAGAAAAGACGTATCCTATCAAAATTTGTAGCACGAAGAAGAATTGTGTGGTCGTCATCATCATCATCATCATCATCATCATCATCATCATCATCATAATCGGCGATCAAGGTCCATGGATCTAAATCTGTCCAAGGGCATTAAATAATAATAATAATAATAATAATAATAATAATAATAATAATAATAATACTAAGTTCATTAAAAGAAAATCAATCAATCAATCTTCTTAATGTATCCAGCTGTTTGCTGACAACATAAAGTCCACTGTAGTCTATTCAGTTGTTGTTTTTCACGAGAAATGAGGGGTATTTTGATCAGTGTTCATTATAGATGCCTGTTGCTAGTAGCCAGAGGTGGGGTGTAGTCAATATATACTGCAGGACTGTGTCTTCTGCAACTGGTACTGATGATTTTAATTTACTTCTTTTGTGGTTTATGGATGGACAGTGTAGAAAAATGTGTTCCAGATCTTCATCATGATTATTACAATATGTTGACTGCCTCCGTGATCTGTTGGTCAGCATGCTGGCTTCCAGATCTGGAGGTCCCGGGTTCGATTCCCGGGCTCGCTCTCGGTGAATTTTTCTTGAAGAAGAAGAATTCCCTGGGTGTCTAGAGTCTGGAAATATGTATGATTGTGAGTGTGCCGGTTAATATTAATTAGCCATTTATCAAAAAACATAAAATATATCAGGACTGTCGCTGGGCAGTAGCCTGAACATACATTTCAGCGTCACATTGTTGACAAGTAACTCCATATGCCAGCACAACCATGAAGCATTAATAGGTGCTATAGAGTTACCAACAAAGAGGAAAAAAATACAAAATGTTCATCAGAATTAGGCTTTTGGGTATTCCATCGTGTCCTGGACTGAACTTGAAATGTCAAGTTCCAGGACACCAAAAGTCTAATTCTGATCACAGTCACTATATACAAAATCTGACATATCGTATTTTTAAGAATTGGTTTTTAAATGATATCGAATAGCTCACAGTTTGTTGTTGTCTGCTTGTAGCTGTGGACCGTGTACTTGGAACAGAGTGCCTCCAGCAACTTGCCAAGCAGTGAAGCGCATTCCACTACGATGAGCATTCTCATTGAATTCTGGGGGAAAGTGACACCTTGTGTCTTGCAACTAGTTTCACATTCGAAAGTGGTAAGTTATGGTGAATTCAAATGGTTCTTCATCTACATCATGAAAAATTCCTTATAAAAGACTCCAAGTCTGCAAACACGGTAAATGTTCAGCACAAAACTGCCACTTTGTAACACCTTGTAAAATCACGTGGATAACCTACAAATCAAAGACGACACTGTCCCAGAGTGAAAATGATATAAACTGCCAAAATTATATAGACAGTGCATATCGGTCTACTGAACAAAATTTCTTTTGAAATTTAATTATTTCTTATAATTTCATTGCATTTTTAATTCGTAAAATACTATATCAGTATATCGATTCCACACCTCTGGAATTCTCTCCCTGACATGTCAGAGACTGTCAAACAATATCAAAATTCAAATTTAAACATACCACAACCAATGGATACCATCCCATTGTGGAATCCTGGGAAACGAGAATGCGGATGCTTTAGCAAAGAAGGGGAGCACTGCTACTTACAGACCTGTTACTAAATCTACATATTACTCTGTGAAGAGATTTATTAAATCTACATACTTAGACTTCAACAAACAAAATTTGATAACTCAATCCCAAGGGAAAAAATGGAACTCTCTGCATCAAAATCCACAGTTAATTCCCGATTTACCATGAAAATCGTCTGTAGCTGCATTTAGATTGGCAACAGGCCATGATTGTTTGGCTAAACACCTGCATAGAATTGGAATATATCAGTCCCCTAACTGCCCATTGTGCAACTCAAACCAAGAAATGGATTCGGAACACTTCCAAATCTGTGCTTCAGTGGCTGGTCATGATAATATCTTTGAAAAATACTGGAGTGCAAGAGGTCAAATGACTTTATTGTCAAACGCCTGGCATTAGAAAACAACAACAACAACATACCACAACCCACAACATACAGTGTGTTTCGAAAAACGCTCGGACATGTCAAACAGTATATTTTAAAAGACACTTTTTCACAAAAACAAACCATTCTTGATATCATTGTTGTGCGAGTTGTGACGTCATCGGAAACATTTTTAAATGACAGTCTGTATTTTTCTGTATACCATCTGAAAGATTTTATTATTCTCCATAGTTACACAAGCTATCAATTGTTTTATACAACAAATGCATACCAGTACACAACAGAAAAACAAAGACTGCTTCAGCATACTATCGGGCAAAGAAAATTACGACTGTCTATTCTCATTTTCAAAAAGTTACAGACTCACAAATACATTTTTTTTTCTGGGAAAACGTATTTATGCTCTACCACCAATATTTTTTGGCAGTTTATATCGCTTACACTCTTTATATTTCTATTCCAGTAGTTATTTTTTTAATGAATCATATCATCCACGAGATGTGCAAATTAATAGTTTCCTAACATCTAGTTACTCAATACATGTATATCTCCTCTCAACATTAATATGTAAGATGTATATAAAATATTCTCTTCTGTCCAGCTGGCTGACATGGTAAATCTTCACTTTCTGAGTCTATTGGAAGCTCTGCTGGAGTGTAACTCCACTATTCTGAGTAAACTGTTGCCCCTGTGGAGTCCCGTACTGTTTGCATACCATATTCAGGTATGAGGGAAAAATTATATATACCAGTACATGTTACTCTAGGATATGATTAGGAGGGACTATGAATGTTAAGTTAACACGTATTTGTTGTAGTTGTTTTATGTCTTCTTAACTACAGTTTGTGTTGTACGAATTGTTGTCCAGAATTACATTTTATGGGAATCATTGTGATTTATTTTATGATTTATATAATTTTTAAAATAATTTTAAAATAGTGCACACTATATTATTACACGTTTTTCTTTGCATTATTATTATTATTATTATTATTATTATTATTATTATTATTATTATTATTATTATTATTGTTATTATCATCATCATCTCTCAATAGTGTTATATAGGCTACATATAATTTTCTAACATTCTCATAGTACTGCCATTGACATCAATAATGGAGTTCATTAAACTGTTAGAATAAAGGCTGATTCACAATAAACCGAGAATGAAAACCAGAACGAGAATTGGAAATGGAGGATGTAAAAGTGAAGATTTTTCATTCACAATGAACCGAGAACGGAAATGGCTTACATATCGATATGTATGTCAATAACGATATATAAAGTCGATATTACACATTCTGATTTGATATGTGTATAATTGACCAATGACGTTCTCTCATGAGAACAAACCAGCCAACATAAATACAGGTTAACCAACTTCATATTTATGACACAGAATATTAAGAATTCAGTTCACTTGGTAATCTGGTCACATATACACGTAGCATAATTAAAAGTGATTATACCGAATTTCCGAGTTGGTTAGAAACGATGCATAAAGAAGAAATTATGTCATGGCCTCCTTGCTACAAAATATACGACGATAAAATAGCTTAAATCATGGCAAGAGAATGAATCGGAAACGAGAATGGCAAAGTTGAAACTTGGGAAACCTCACATTCCAAGCTTCTCGTTAATTGTGAATGCTCGCATTGGAATATATACAGTTAAACAATTTTTACATTCTTGTTCTCATTCTGGTACTCATTTCCAACTTAATCTTCATCTTACGATGTTTGGTGACGTTTTCTTTCATACCATGGCATGATTGTGACTATAATAGTATTTAAATTCATTTCCAATTTGTTGTGAACCGGCCTTAATTTGTAACATTTTCTCGTAATTAAAGAATAAGGCTAAAAGAATATGAAGATAGTAAGGCCGTGTCTCATAGCTACATTTTCAGCTGAAGTGAACTAGATTGTTGACTAAATAGCCGGATGTGACGTCAGAAGTCATGATCCAAAGCTACATAGTGCATAGCAATCAAGTCCGTAGTAGCTAGGAAACGAAAATGCTTGCTCGATTGTTGACTTGTTCACTAAACAAACATGGATACCTCATCAGCAATTGGGGTTATGAAATCTTAAAATGCTTTGGAAGTGAAATAATGTAAATATAATGTAGAATAACACGTTAACTTTGAATACTGACATTGTTAGTACCTTCTGTACAATGTTTTAAACATTATTGTAGTATGCAAATCAAGATTTCAGGTATAACTCCCTGTAAAGTTGATTTGAATAATTTCGAGGAAAAATTGTTCCGGAGCCGGGTATCGATCCCGGGACCTTTGGTTTAACGTACCAACGCTCTACCACTGAGCTACCCAGGAACTCTAACTGACACCGATCCAATTTTTCCCTCTATATCCACAGACCTCAAAGTGGGCTGACAACCGTCAAGCAACCAACTTCGAGTGCACACTAACTCTGTGTGACTTAAATTGTGGTTTTCTGTTAACGAACAGTGACGTGTATTATGCAAATCAAGATTTCAGGTATAACTCCCTGTAAAGTTGATTTGAATAATTTCGAGGAAAAATTGTTCCGGAGCCGGGTATCGATCCCGGGACCTTTGGTTTAATGTACCAACGCTCTACCACTGAGCTACCCGGGAACTCTAACCGACACCGATCCAATTTTTCCCTCTATATCCACAGACCTCAAAGTGGGCTGACAACCGTCAAGCAACCAACTTCGAGTGCACACTAACTCTGTGTGACTTAAATTGTGGTTTTCTGTTAACGAACAGTGACGTGTATTATGCAAATCAAGATTTCAGGTATAACTCCCTGTAAAGTTGATTTGAATAATTTCGAGGAAAAATTGTTCCGGAGCCGGGTATCGATCCCGGGACCTTTGGTTTAACGTACCAACGCTCTACCACTGAGCTACCCGGGAACTCTAACCGACACCGATCCAATTTTTCCCACAATTTAAGTCACACAGAGTTAGTGTGCACTCGAAGTTGGTTGCTTGACGGTTGTCAGCCCACTTCGAGGTCTGTGGATATAGAGGGAAAATTTGGATCGGTGTCGGTTAGAGTTCCCGGGTAGCTCAGTGGTAGAGCGTTGGTACGTTAAACCAAAGGTCCCGGGATCGATACCCGGCTCCGGAACAATTTTTCCTCGAAATTATTCATTATTGTAGTATATTAAGCCCTTATCTTTTCCACATAACTCGTAATGAAACTGCATTAGGACACTGCCTTCTTACTTCAGTTCTGCACCGTGATGTCATGGTTTTTAGAAAAATAGTCTATGAAGAAGGCCATGTTTCAAGCATACATGTTCAAAGCTCCCTAGTGTGTAGTTTACAAGTCACCTAGTTGCTAGTCACTAGTGTGTAGTATGGACTTGAGCTTTGAGACACGGCCTGAGTACTACAGTGTATTTGCATTTACAGTTGCCAGGCCACCTGCAAGTAAGACTGCAGGGCTGTCGAAACTTCCCTCCAACCACTCCGCCTCCTGTACCACCCGATAGTCAACACCAGCCTGTGAGTAACCCTGTGCTTCTTCGTTGGCTGCAGCGCCTACAGTTTAAGATGGGACAAATTGAACTTCAGTCATCAGCTGCTACACAGTTTTACTCTGTGTAATAAAAATGAGCGTCATTCGATGTATAAATCAAATGTTAGTTTACCAGTGGTCGAATTGGGAGAAAATAAAATTACTACTGGTATGTGTAATCTGACTGAAATATTTTTAATGAGTCTATATTTTTTATCAAATCAAGTCTGATTCACTCATCATTAATAATTAACGAAATACAAGTTAAGAAAAGAAATTGGAAAAAGACACAAAAACAAAACCTGAAGAAGCCAACTATTCACCATTCCTGCATTGCTCTATTTAGATTTCACACAGTGCATGACTGATTTCCTAATTTAATGATGATTCATTTATTTATTTAATCTTGGCACCACTGTCTAAGCTGTGGTGGTCAGTAGTCAGCGATAATATATGCAAATTTGCTGCGCGTCCATTGAAATGAAGATCAGATAACGTAATCCCTCAGGCTGGTTTGCCATAAACGTGTATGCAGCTCTCTAGGGTAGTAGTGTAGCAGTTTTATGTACACATGTGCAAATTATGCACGATTGCACAAAACCGGCCACAGTTCGTAATCTTTTTTGAGATATTTTCATGCTGTTTTTTCGAGTGTATTACAAAGAGTGTGTTTTTTGACTTCCATATGGTTGTATTATGTTTAACCATTTCGAAAATAGAAATAAAAGAGTGATAATAACAAATATCAAAATATGATTAATTATTATTCAGTCAATATGGCTTAAGCATTGCATTACATATGAAATAAAAACATATGAGAAAAAATATATTGATGTGTTACATCCTATTTAATCTTGATACAAACGTTTTCGCCCCTAATGGGGCATCTTCAGGTACAAATATAAGTATCATCTAAAATCAATTACAATACAAGCTTACATTTAAAACTACCTTGACTAGAATAAAGTATGACATGGTGACTATGTTATCTATATCAACATTAATTGTCCTGTCAAAATTAAAAACGAATTCATTTTAAAACAATGTGAATGTGCTTAGTCATGCTAAGTAGATCCCTTGTATGGTATCTCAAATGTATTGTGTTGTCAATACAATCATTAAAATACTAAAACTATACAAATTAAAACCTAGTATTATCAAATGTGGAGTCATAAAGCATGTATACCTAATTTCGTGGAGAAATTGGAATTCTCGTAAAATGTTTAATGCCCTCGTATAACATCATGCGAGTCTAATCATCATACACGAGTTATTGAACAGAAGGGATGTGTTTTTGCCCATAATCGGTCTAATGGAATAAACTGCAATCCGATGACAAGTTGTTTGTATTCATATTAATGTGCAGAGCAATAGAACCGTGTGTAGCTATGGCTTGGGTGTTTTCTTATTGTACCGTAATTGATTTTAGATGATACTTATGTTTGTACCTGAAGATGCCCCATTAGGGGCGAAAACGTTTGTATCAAGATTAAATAGGATGTAACACATCAATATATTTTTTCTCATATGTTTTTATTTCATATGTAATGCAATGCTTAAGCCATATTAACTGAATAATAATTAATCATATTTTGATATTTGTCATTAACACGAGGCTTAGCTGAACATTTTCCAACATGAATTGTAAATTATAAAAGAGTGATGTCATGTAAATTTAATTCTCGTAGGGGATTTAAATACCACTTCAGCGCCTAGCACCAGGACTTTTAAATATCAGTTTAAGGGGTTAAGAAGTAAGTGTGATGACAGATCATAAGATGACTGAAATGTGAGTAATGTTTTTTAATTATGAGTAATTATTAAGTTGTGGTAACTAAAAGATAACTTTCTTTTTTTTTTTTTTTCCGTTGTATGTAATTTTTAGGTTAGGAAAGGATGGATTTAAGGATTAAATAAAAACTACAAAAGACAAGATGAGTGCACCAATAATTAGATAACAGAGTGAGACAGATCTTGTAGTAAACTTCAAGACACATTATTTAGAGAATGGAACGAGACTGGAAAACCACAAGGCACTAAATTTATTATTATTTTTTTCACTTGGTTATTTAACGACGCTGTATCAACTGTGGGATTATTTAGCATCGATGGAACTGATGATAGCGAAATGAGGCCGAGAATTCGCCATAGATTAGCTGACATTCACGTTACAGTTGGGGAAAAGCTCGGAAAAAACCCAACCAGATAATCAGCCAAAGCAGGAATCGAACCCGCGCCTGAGCGCAACTCTGAATCAGCAGGCAAGCAACTTAAGCTACGCCAGTGGCTGAAAGTTCTTCTTACGTTTGTTTCCATGGTACTACAAGTGATTCACTCTTTACATAGAAACGTTTCATGTCAAAACATTACAATTTTTCTCTCCTTGTAGTTCGAGTATAGACATTTCAAGTCAAAAGGAAACATGCCATTTTTTCCATGTCTGTATGTAGATCAACATCTGCTGTTTGAGCCATGAGCCCACTGAACGTCACCACTATAAAATTTGAGTAGAGCGTCTTTACTTTCTTTTCTAAAGTGTAGCGTATGATTCAACACAATTAATTGTGTTGTCTGTATCAGTTTTGTATCATTGGAAGTTCACAGAATGAAGTATTTTCCCATTAGTAATATGGGTAATGATGATGAATTGATAGAAATCAGAGGATTTATATTTGGAGAGAAAATTCGTCACATCGCTAATATTACATTTGGTTTCTTCAGGATTTGAGTCGAGATCTCTTATGGAAAAACAATGTTTTAATCATTCAGCATACCAGGAAAATTCGACTACTGCAGTCTACTAACCTCCATGTATGTAATATGTATAAATGTTCTGTATAGAAATGAAATAAAGAAATGCTATGTTTTGAAAAAAAAACGGATTTTCTTTCAATGTGTTCAACACGAAGGAAGTTGCTTCATATGTGAGTGGTTGACAGTTTATTTAACTGAACTTTCACAGAAGTAATCCATGGCTACTGCAATTCATAAACTTTAATGCATATACATGACTCACTCTACTTTTACAGGTTCCTATTTACACAGAAAATACGACATTCATCTACCAGATTATTTCGGTATATTGTGAGTAAAGAGGTATGGGCGAATCCAGAAATGCATATAGAGTGTTAGTTGGGAGACCGGAGGAAAAAAGACCTTTAGGGAGGCCGAGACGTAGATGGGAGGATAATATTAAAATGGATTTGAGGGAGGTGGGGTATGATGATAGAGACTGGATTAATCTTGCACAGGATAGGGACCGCTGGTGGGCTTATGTGAGGGCGGCAATGAACCTTCGGGTTCCTTAAAAGCCATTTGTAAGTAAGTAAGTAAGTAAAAGAGGTATGTATAATTTCTGTTATTCTGTAAGCTAATCCATGTTGAATCTTTCGTACACTACTTTTAACACTTGAATATAAATAATTGATTAATTGGCGATCTTACTCGTGTTATTTATGTAAGCATGTGCGGCTTACAGCTGTTTCGGTGCTATTTGACACCATCCTCAGAGCCTACTAGATCTTGGCGCTATCTCAACTTCGCTGCCTGTTGTGTGGGTGCGTTCGTGTGATGAAGAGTTGTGTCAAATAGTGTATGTGTTCTGAAATTGATCTGTATGTTGAGAATTTGACTGGGGTGTGTTTTAGTGTGTCTGTATATTTCATATTCTAGTGTGTTGAGTTTTTGGTTTTTGGGTTGTATGTGTAGGTTTTCCATGTCTGTATTTATGTTATTGTATGTGTGGTTAGCATTATCAGCATTATCAGTTAGTTTATCAGTCAGTCTGTAATAGTTTGTCACACTTGATGAGATTACTGGATCAAGTCACAGATCGGATGTATATCTTCTCCTCATGTGAGTAAATATTTGAGGTAACCTACATTGACATAAATCAGATTAAAGTGTCTATTTGTATTACCTAATGTAGTCATTTTCTGTATTTATGTTAGCCTGTTTAGTCTGGGTAGAAGAAAATGGACATAGGACAGCAAAGATGACAACTTCGTCATGCCATTTACCTCACTAGATTCTCTGAAACCATCCACATGATCATCACTGCTTCCATATTACCGTGATCCAGAAGAACAAGGACAGTGTGCCCAGTTACCAGGTTCAGGCTAGAAAGGTAGGTTATTATTAAATGTATTTATAAGAAATCAGGGTCATCTTTCAATTATGAATTAAAAGTTCACAATGATTCAGTTGAAATCGTAGTTTTTTAAATTGGTTATTTTACGATGCTTTAACTGTATGGTTATCTACCATCTGAATGAGATGAAAGTGACAATGCCAGCGAAATGAGTCCAGGGTCCAGGGAAAACTCCATATAAAACCTCAACTAGGTAACTTGTCTCAACCAGGATTTGAACCCAGGCCCGGTCATTTCACAGTCAGGCATGCTAACCATTACTCCATAGCAGTCGATTGAAATCGTGTTAGAAATGGTCAAAGAATAACATTTAAGTTAATTTAAAAGTATAGATATGCTCCTTTTTATTTTACTTATGGGTGGTACCTACACTGGTGATGAGATGCCGTTGAGTAAGCTTGTGTACTGTGAACATCGGCTGGAAAATTCCCAGGACGAAAAAATAGAATTTAGTGCCTAAATGTTCAATTTGTGATTGCTGAAATTCACGATGCAATAGAGGTCCAAGGCAAATACTTTCCCTTTGAAATGTAAAGAGGCTGACAATACGTCACTCATAGTGTTAATGAATCCTGACTTATGATTGGTCCCACCTCAGAAATGGAATTCTGCCAGACTAGGAGAATTCCAGAAAGATGTAGGTTGCCGAAATGTTAAGACATTGGGTACTAATAGGAACGTAAATGAAATACATCATTATTTTGTTGGATATTTGATATTTATTTGTCAGCCAATGTTATAATTCATAGTTATGGTGGACCTTAACATCTCTGCTTTTCGATCCATCATCCTTTTAATACATAGCCTAACCAGTACCACCGTTTTATGTTAATATACAATATTCATTTGTCAAGTATTTCCTGATTACTTCTTATTCTTCTGCTTTAACTGAATTGCTGTCTATTCTCTTCTCTCATATATACCTAGACTGTCTCCCTTCCATTTCTTGTTTCCATTTTGTTGGATATTACTATCTATGCTATGATACTGAGCCTTTATGTGTGAGGTTTTGCTCAGAAGCAAGGGGATAAAATTCTATGACTTTTTAAAAAAAAAATCCGCAAAACTGCAGGACATCCCAAATGCAGTGCTAATACTCGGTTATAATAGCAATTTTAAATTTATTCACATTTAAACTAATTACAATACAATATTATTTATTCACATTTAATCTAAATTACAATTCAATGTCATTTTTACAGTAGGTAACTATGTGAGAATAAGGTTTATAAGAAATGTTTGTTTTGATTTATTAAAAAATTCACCAAGTAATCACTACCGTCATTCCCAAAGTTGCATGAACTACAAATGCAACGTTTTTTCTGATTGTCAGTCTGGTAACAGAACAAAACATAATTTCAACTTAAGTATTACAAAATATTTAGGCTACACTTAAGGAGAAATAATACGATTAATCTCTTCAACCACTTCATCAAACAAATCTTCATAGTTGCGATGTTTCTTCAGGAGGACCACAATCGAACCTTTGGAATTCTTTTCTGAACGCAACATACTGCGTGTAGGTAGGTAAATGTACTGGATATTCTTCTCTTCGCACAAGGCTGGCAAGTGACACATAACCTCTATCGGGGTCACATCACCAGCAAATATCACCAAACCTGTTTCATTTTTCTTAAGACTTGACTGGACATCCCTCAGCGATCTACGGAAGTACACTTTATTTTGCAAAGCGTCACATGCTTTAATTAATTTACGAATTTTCTTTGTCAGTTTGTGAGATGCCATCGGTTGTGCTATAGGACTTACATAAGCTGCCTGGATGTGAGAAGTACTTAGTGTGTCTTGTACATCCTCATGAACCACTGCCTTGGCATTATTAAATTGAGCATCCTCAGAGTACCATTCTTGACTTTCCTCCACCATTTCTGTAAGCAATATGGTAATAAGTAAGAACAAATTCATAAAAAAAAGTCACCTTCAATAATTTACAAAACTACAGGCAACATGCAAAACTGCTACCAGTTTTTCAATGTTGATAACGTAAATTTCTCGTACCAACAACAATTCTCAATTATCCATGAGTGCTACATATTTATGACGAAATTAATGACGTCATCAAATCGTAAATCTATTTGGTAAAGGTTCAATATGTATGCACCACTGAAAACATTCCTAAAATATCTTTAAAATCGCTAGGATTTATATATGGAGTAATGGAAGTTGGATGTGATCACTAGGAGAGTTATATATCCATCCTCCTCACCTCCTCAGGTATGGGTTCGATTCCTGCTTGGGCTGAAACCTGGTTGGATTTTTTTCCCAATGGTAAGGCGAATATCAGGTAATTTATTATGAATCCTTGGCCTCATGTCGCTATCACCAATTCCATTGATGTTAAATAACTGAGTAGTTGATACAGCATCGTTAAATAACCAACAAAAAACTGTGGAGATTGGAGTGCGTGGGATGTGATATCAACTTAACCTCTCACATAATACTACACACCTAATCTGATCTAACCTAACCTCACATAATACTACACACCTAATCTAGTTTGTTTGCATTGTTGCCGTCCCTGCTACGTTGAGTCAGTACTCGGAAGCCACTTAATGGATGAAGCATGCCAAGAATGGCAGCTTATTCGAACCACTACCTACTCATTAGTGCGTTTTGTGCAATAATCAATGCGTTAATGTAGTGAACATCCCATATTATAGTACAGGAAGAAGTTACATGTGTTGTGGCAGTGATAAAATTGTGAACAATTCGTTTACAGTGGTGCGAACATATTGAACCTTCATTAAGTATTTTAATTAAAAATCAACTTTCCTCCTCTACTCTTCTAAATCCATGCCTCACTTCTCCCCTTTGCTTATCTCTCAGCTTTCCTTATTTCGCTAGGTATCTTCATTTATATTTATTCTAAGGTGAAACTTTGATATCTCCCCATACTAAACACGGTAGAGAAAACTTAATCATTTAAATCTTTTCACATTCCTCGGCCTCATGTCACTTAGTTATCCCCTCACTTAACCCATATAACCCATAACGAAGCGCAAATCAGATGCCAGTCCCGGGTGTTGTGTGGGGAGATATCGAAGATTGGTTCACAATTAATTGTACCAGTACCGGTACTTGCTTTTTATTAGATCACTGCACTGTATAAATGCACTAGATTTCGATATGAGTAACTTTAGGTTACCTACTAAAGGCTAGTTGATCTATATGTTGGCACTTAATTTTTGGAAATAGAAGGAAACTGAAGGGCTTATACAACAAGAACAGTTTGGCTGTAGTGCATGCACGGACCTCTTATGCAGTTCCAGCGTGATCCTTACCTGGATTTTCGCGTGCACATTCCAGATCAAATCAAGAAGTTCCCGTTGTGCTCTGGTTATACATCTTGCATATACGAAGGTTAGGTTTGGTAGTTTAGGTTTTTTTTTATTAACCAAGTCTGCACATGCGCAGTTATCATCTCACAGTCAAGACGATCCTTTTTTTAAGTTCATAAAGGACTGGTTTTGTTGCATGCGGATCGTAGTCTATATTATTTCTTCAGATAACCATACCATCATAGGCAGCATCTGTGGCACAAGTGCTAGGCACTGGGTTCGAGCTCCAGCCAGGTCGAGATGGGATTTGTGGTGGACAAAGCAGACATTGCAGAGGGTTTTTGCTGGGTACTCCCATTTTCCTCTTCCATTGCACTAACATTGTCCATACCCCCTTCATTTCATCAATCATCTATAATACCAGTAATAAAAATTATCTGGGTTAAAGTCTTGGTGAGTACCTACTTATTTACGTATTTCCAATGGTGATATGGAAAGGACTTGGGACTAATCAGGCTACTAGTGTGCGGATGGGATCTGGCTCTATCAGGGGCTGAGGCTGGATGAGCGATGGCCCACCTGTCAGCGTCGAATTCACAAATGCCACCCAGGTCACCTGTCGCACTTGGACAATCATTGCATATACATATGTACAAGGCACACTATATGCCAAAGAGTCCCGGGTCCAGTCCTTGAAAAGACATGCCAAACCATGCTTACATAGGGCTTATCTGATTTTATCGTTTACGTTACTGATAACTTGTTGAATTTCATCGAGTGATAGGAGGCGTTGTCCATAATGATAATACTATTCGGGAGAATATTAGGAAGCAGTTATTGTGAAAATTCTTGGAATACCATCCAATTTCTTGTGGTAGTATCTGGTGAATTTAGATTGGAAACATAGAAGGGTATTGGGTACGAATCCAGTTGAGAGTCATCAAGTATTCTAAAACTGCGTGATGTACTATGCATTTTAATATTGGACAATAGATGGCGCCTAATCATGTAATCGTAGCGCTATCTATTGTCAATTATTACTGAAATTTGAAAACACGTTTTAAAGTTAATGCAGTTCAGTCGCAGCCCTTCAAATGCAAAACAGCTGTTTGTTCAGTGGGTGCAGAAAAGGTTTGAGACTTCGTTGCTACAACGGATGGAATGTGCAAAGTATGGTAAGAAAAGAAAATCGTATTTCAATAAATGGTCATTATTTCTATCTCGTTAGCTGTAGAGATTTAACCTCCATTCAAAACCACGTCAACTGCGCAATAGCAACGTTACCAAAACTAAATACCCGCCATACCCAAGAGATATCTCCAGACATCGAATAATTTTACAGAAATTGTAATAAAGTAATGGGTGAATTACCAAATTCTAGCATAAGGTCATGAAATTCTCGTACTGTACAAGTAACATATGTAATAATATTATTTCTGGTATTGGTGTCCCATTGTAACATGATTTTCACACTGTGCAAAATGGCCAGAAGAAAGTGTGTTTCCTTAAAACAGAGAGAAAAAGAATTAGGCCTACAGTTTCTCGCTACGGTACTACCGGTACATTTCTTACAGGGTATAATATTTATATAATTATTTATAATTTTATTGATGTTTTATACATTACAAAAGCAGTTTGATTCGAGGTTCACGGGTTCAAATCCTGTCAAGAGTGAAGGATTTTAGAATGGACGATAAAATTCTTAGCTTGGCTTCCTTCTGAGAGGGAAGTAAAGCAGCGAGGCCTGTGTCGGTAGATTTACGACACGTAAATGAACCCTGAGTAAAACTTCGACATCACCCTACACTACACACGGGAGAGAATACATACGGTACCATACTTAAATCATTTATCATTGAAACCTTTTCACATTCCACGGCCTTCCGGCATATAGCTGTCCCCCGTTAGAGAGTTGCACTAACCTAGTCGCAAACCTCGGCCTCGTGTCACTTAGCTATCTCCTCATTTAACCCATAACGACGTGTGTTGTGTGGGGAGATATTGAAGATTGGCTGAATTCTGTTTCTAGAGGGTTCCAGGCAAAAGTTGTCAGCCACGTCTCGCTCACGTGGAATTTCGACGCGGGATAACCTCTCTGTCTCTGTTTAAAGTATTGTATCGTCATATAAAATAAATATTGCTGCTGCTACTACTCCGGCTTGTTGCCGCTGTACATTACCATAAACTTTCGCCTGATAATAATATTCTTGTATATTTCAACACCTGAATTGACTTCCACAAGTTTTACAGAACACAACTGACTTCCTTCATTACTGCTCGTTGTAGCCCGATCAGGGATTATAGCCCGTTATAAGTTTTCCCGCGTCAGCCGCGTCTTCTGACAGTGACGTATTTAATTTTTTGGGCCCACAAAAAAAACCTCTTGTAAAGTTTATTTAATTAAACATGTATTTCAATGTTTCCTTTTTATACCAGACCTGAGGCGCAAGGGACGTTTTGATCTTTTTTCTCAATTACACCAGTGACCTTTACCTCAGCCAAAGACATAGTTTAACCACCTCAACTAAGAAAGCGAATTAACATATTGCAGTACCGGTATGTTATTTTTACTCTATACTGAATTCCAGATGAGAAAAATATTGATGTAAACAAACATATCATAATATGATGCGAAATGTACCTATTACGCCGCTGTGATACGTAACACCATTTGTTATCTTATTGCAGCACGCGAACTCGCCACGTGCGTTCGGTACAGTCTGTTAATATGGAAATAAGGACATTAGTTTCAGATGCTATGAAGACAGATATTGAATTCTATAGAGTAATGTAGGGTATTTTTTTTTAAAGCCTTGTTGATGATTAGTCCGATTTTTCACACAAGAACGATGTGGAGGTAAATAAACATTTGATAATTGTATGAATTATTGTATTACTTATGCGGTTGTCTTAATGCTGCTGGTTGTGCGGAGTCCACCACGCTACAGCACAGACTCCGATCTGTACAGTATTAAGTGTTTCTGTTCAGTATAATAATAATAATAATAATAATAATAATAATAATAATGTTTATATGCTTAGGCACATACAGGAGAGAGAACTTTGTAGGGTTACAAAACAGCGAGATAAGTCTCGGCATTACATGCGAAATGGTATAGATTATGTTAGGTTGTGACGCGTCACAACCTAACATAATCTATACCATTTCGCATGAAATACGGCCTGAAGGAAGCCCGCCTTCTTTAGACAGTCGCGAAGCTCAACACGTAGTAAATATGCAAACATTAGATAGTTGCTCACCACTAGGATCGCTAATATCGCCTCATTACATGCAATGCAAAATAGAACCGTCACAGTCTATTGTTTCTAGCACCCTCAAAACTCAAGCTTCGTGATTGTATATAATAGACTGGTAATATTATGTGAGAATGGAGTTTCGATAACCCATTTATTCATTCTGAACGTATCACGAATCTCGGTTTATGATTTTAACTTTTCACTTTCGTCTAAATCATCAGTAACGATCACCATCTCGATATTGCGAACTAATTTCTAGCGTATAGGTACGTCAACACTAGCCAAATAGAACACGCATATTTGGTACGATGGTATAGGTGGTAAAACTCCACCCTTTTCTTTACCTCAGTATTTTTCTTATCTGGAATTCGGAACCAGCATCAGAGCCTTCTGAAGTGTACATGTCGCTAATTATATCGACGAGAAAGTACTCTATTTTTATTTTGTTGGTCCACTGTAAATTACTAATATTTACACAATTTCTATTGTAATCTTGGTCCAGGGGAAGTACTTGTATTTTAGGAATATAATCGTATTTTATTCGCAGATTTATAGTACGGTACATAACTACCTTTTTTTTTTAGGTCCAGGGAAAATACTCGTCTCTTGCATTCACGGGACGCAAATTTAACTTGGGAGCGTAGTATGCAGTTAATTTGTCTGGAAAGAATACCTCAAGATACACATTTAAAGCTTTCTTTTTAACACTTGCTACTTGAATTAAAAGTGATTAGGATTTATAATTGATGGATCCAGATCCTTACTGCAATCAATGGAAGTATGTCTATTAATGTAAAAAATTCAAGTAATGCACAAACCAATGTTTTTAGTTATTTGTTTTATTTAGTTATTTAACAACACTACCAACTACTGAGTTATATTTAGCGTCTATGGAATAGATAATAGCAAGATTGTATTTTGCGAGAGAGGCCGAGGATTCGCTATAGGTTACGGTTGAGGAAAACTTCGGAATAAACCCAACCAAATAATCAGTCCAAGCGGGAATAGAACTCACACCCTAGCGCAACCCCAGATCAGTAGGCAAACCTTAGCAAAGCCAGTGGCTTTTAGTTATTACTGTGTGTCGAAATTAATTAACGTATTTTTGTTATTCCATTACTGAGAACATAAAAATATCAAGTTGCTGTTAACATGCTTCACATTTTAATATTTAAATAAAGTCTCTGCAATACAGATCTGATAACACGTCCTACATTTTTGTATCTTCATTTCATGGTTGATTGAACTGCATTATCTGGATATGCAAGGCCCACAGGCAGAGCAATATATATATTTTTTTATACAAAGACAGGTGAAATGTGCTGAAGGTCAACCCACTGTATCTTAATATGTATTTTGTTTGCAGGAAGTATCAGTATCTATGCAGAACGACCTGTGGGAAACACGAAATCCCAAGCTCATGCTGAGAAGGTTTTGGATCTGCATGTAATGGTAAAAGAAATCAAGAACATATTAACTCTTTAGACAAGATTGCTTGTAGTCTGCTTTGCGTTCGCCATATTACGTTTTTCCCAAAATCATTTAAATATTTAAAAATCGATCCTAATTTGAAGAGTTTCAAACCAGACAGGACTAATCCACATGAAAGAGAGTAGACGATATTTAAGGTTCAAGTTCAACTGCGAATGGTTAAATCCGTAATATATGCTGTCAATCTTAATATCACAGTTTCCGCTATCAGCAGTTAAGGAAACAGGCATTCATGCTTACCACAGGGTAGAGTAAGAAGGTGTGATTAAGAAAAACTTCATTTTTGTGATAGTCACAGCTGGCTGGAAACCCTTAATGTGAACAATTCTCCTCGTGTATGTGTGTTTTTGTGTCACTGATTCCATTTTTAATTGAAAATTCTGAAAATATTTTTACACTATGGGAAACATTTAAATGTTTAATATTAAATTTAATTTAGTTTAATTTAATTTAATATTGTGGATATAAAATCAATCTTCTTAATGTATCCAGCTGTTTGCTGACAACATAAAGTCCACTGTAGTCTATTCGGTTTTTGTTTGTCATGAGAAATGAGGGGTATTTTGATCAGTGTTCATTATAGATGCCTGTTGCTAGTAGCCAGAGGTGGGTGTAGTCAATATATACTGCAGGGCTGTGTCTTCTGCAACTGGTAGTGATGATTTTAATTTACTTCTTTTGTGGTTTATGTGAAATTAATTGCAATATGAAAACTACTGACATTTTACACAATCATATATAATTTATATAAAACATAAATACAATTCAAGTATATAAAAATAATAGAGTTAATGGAAATTTAGTTACATCTATCTCCTAACCTCTCATAAGGTTATTTGAATACATTTATGATGACATGCCTATCTTTTATGTTCTAACAAATGACATTCCATTTCGTTACGTTATACCTAGAGCAGAACGAGTAGAATTAACCAGTGTGATCACTTGAATAGTTCATTGATACAACCATAAGATGTCAGTTTAAGCACTAATGATAAACAAGGTCTATCCCTGTAAACTATTTTCGTAAATGAGATTCCAAGGAGAGGGTGTAGGTCATTATGTAAGTAGTGTCTACATAACGAATGTACACCTGGGTGTGGATGTACATTTTCAATACTTTTTGTTCAATTTATTCTTTAAGTATAGCACTTAATTTTATTTAGCTGTATTAGTTTTAATCTGTTCAAATACAATATAAATGAGTGCGATGTAAAATATACACTAAAGCTTAATTTTTAAAATCAGTGCGGAGTGTCCCAATTTTTTTCTGGTGTTTCTGGGAACCGTAAGGTAGTGGAAAAGATCACACTAGGTATTTTACTGTATTCGTTCTGTCTAAAGTAATCAACCCTACAGCTATATAACAAATACAGTATATACAAAAAATATAATGAAGTACAACTCTAATTATGAGATTCTTTTAATAATAAAAATATTTGTTACATGCTATATTTTCTGAACTGTTTTTGGTCACTGTTATGTCTTTATACAATTTTGTAAACTCTTGAATGGTGAAATAATGCTTGACTGTAATGTCATCTTTGCTCTACACTGTGAGACTTCCCCAACATTACTTTTTCATGCAACTTCTACACAAACTTGAAAGGAACTATTTCAAGTGATGTTTTCTAATTCTCCGGTGTAGCTGCTTCAGGCACTGTCTGAATGATCATTTTTCTGCGTGCATCATAGATATAGTTATTTGTTTTGAAGATCTTGCTTTCATAAAACGGTTTCACGTCGTGAATATCAATGAGCCTTGCCTGAAAATAAATTACGATTGGATTAATAAACTACATATTGTTTGATAGATTCATATTAACAGAAAGTTTAGTAATATAGCTATTAAAACAAAGGTTATTTGGCAAAAGCAGGACCTTTATTTTTGCTAGACTTTGAGCCTAAAATATTTATGGAAGAGCTAAAATATCTATATTCAAGGTACTTAAAATTCTGCATTGCCCAAATCATATGTTAAAATAATTCAATATTTATTGTCTTGACAGTTACAAGGAAAGAACATTAAGATTCTCCCCTCCGTAGTTTTATACATCATTTTAATTTATAAAAAAGGATGCAATATAAAGAACATCACTCTGTTTCTCACACATCTCATAATACGAATACTCACTCTATCAATAAGATCTTTTTCACTGATTTCAATGACAGCAGCATCTGGCCCTTGTACACAACGGATGTATGTCAAATGATCCAAAGCCATTTGTCTCAAAATGTAGAATAGAAGTTCACTGTTGTCCTTCTTAAATGAGAGGTACTTCTGGAAGCTCTGCAACGAAATTAAGAAAACTTTAAACCTGCTATCAAAGCAGCAAAATGTATATCTGTAAAGTATCCAGTCATTCTGAATATCTCAAGAACTGGTCATGTGACCTTGATGTAATTTGACAGCCACTCAGGGGGTACCTTACTGTGCATGGGTGAACAGTTACTTTTCCCTGGAACTACTTAGTCAGCAATAAGACACCATTAAGTGACCTTGTGTCTTGTGTGAGCATTGCATTCACAATGATCTTCAATCAAGTTTTGCATCCAACTTGGACATTCGTCCACAGAAACTATTTCAATGATTAAAAGAACTATTGGGGATGATTCAGTGAGTGATGCTCAGATAAAGTTGTATTCAGAGATGTCTGCAAATCTGTTGGAAGTGATCCGTGTCCTGGAAGGCCTTCAACAAACAGGACACTCGAAAATGTTGACTGTGTGAAGCTGTATCAACGAAAATCGGCAAATGGCAGTATGAGAATTGGTATCATGATTCCAGAGATTTTTACAGAGGATCTTGGCATGAAACATATGGCGACAAAATTCGTTCTGGTTATGAGATATTCTACTGAATAATGGTTTAAGTATTGTGATGCTAGAACTGTTTTAAATTTTTACAGAAATGCACCTTTCCAGCAGCAGCTCTGATACAGAAAAAGATATTTTGGGTTTGCTGTCTGTCCAACAATGTACAGAGCTTTCTATAGACTATTGTACAGTTTTGTTCACATTCAATATCCACAACCCAGGAATGATGCACATAACATTACATACAGCAGGGTTGCCAGATTTTTTCATTAGGAATCCAGGACAGGTGATGATTTTTGTACCTCAACAAGACTAAACATTTTAATTAATTAAATTTGCAAAACAACTGATTTTATGTATTTCAACTAAACTTAAACTTTTAATTTTGTTACTTTTTGCTAGATTATGAAATATCGTTTGAATTATTGATAAAGTCTGGAAAAATGATATATTAGTCTAATCTACACAGAAAAAATGCACGATAATACAGTGTTTATATCCTATCAATAATACATTAACTTCCAAAGGGAGTAAAGAATAAAGATAGGTCTATTGCATAATATCTAATACATCCTATAGCTTTTTAGTGGGTTATTTTACGACCTGTATCAACATCTCATGTTATTTAGTGTCTGAATGAAACGAAGGTGATACTGCTGGTAAAATTAATCCAGGGTCCAACATTGATAGTTACCCAGCATTTGCTCATATTGGTTTGAGGGAAAACCCTGGAAAAAAAACCTCAACTAGGTAACTTGCCCTGACTGGGATTCAAACCCGAGTCACCTGGTTTTGCAGTCAGACACGCTGTTACTCCATGGTTGTGGACTACATACTATAGTACTTTAGTTTTTATTTCAATAGAGACTGATAGGAAGCACCAGGCAGCGATGACAATGAAAATAGATTGGACAGGATCTCGAAAAATTAATGAATTTTAAAAATAATTTTATAGAAATGAGCAGAAAAAATTGCATTTTTTCTAATTTTTTTTATATTCCAGGACACATCATTAAAATCGAAAACAATCATCGGAAATCCAGGACATCTGGCAACCCTGTTCACTGGTATAATATTGTAATGAAAAGCTAACATTACTAAGTGAAGTTTATAATATTAATGTCATACTTACATTCCTCATTGATTTCATGACACTGTACTTTTGTGTCTCAACAAAGCTCTCTAACATCATTCGAATAGCCATATTCACATCATCCTCTTGCACATAGTCTCGTAGATGCATGCGTGCATGAGCCTCAGCCATTCTGATCATACTTTCAATGTGTCGAACTGTGATTGGAAGACTGCCGGTAGCCTGTGGATAAACATAATTTTAGTTTCTGCTACCTGAGACACAGAAAATATTAAATGTAATTTTGTGACAAAGACTGAAGTTGGAGCATATGGATTAAATTTAAAAGGACAATCTCAGACATAATTGACCTCAATGTCAGAAGGTGAATTAATCTCGAAATACAGTAAAACCTCGATAAGATGCACCCGCTTATTATGCTATCCTGTGTAATACGCTTTTTTTTGTCTGGTCCCTGCACATTTCATATATAACACCTTTATAAAATACCCCGTTTGTTGCGCTCAAGTCCCGCATAATACACTGTTTTTGTGGAATATTTTCGATGTAATTTTCAGCAATGTACTATAACAGCAATGAAACATCTTGGTGACTGAACTCACTGGTGCCATTAACCTGAAAAGTATTGATATTCGATCCTTTACCTGCACATTTAAACCTTCATACTTCATACCTTAGTATACCCCACCCTCTTGTTACGCTCACTTATTCGACCCCTTTATCTGTGCACTTAAAGCCTACATACAGTTACAAAACCTCACCCTCTTGCTAACCTCTCTCTCAAACAGCATTCTTCACTCGGCCGTAATAAAATTCTGGAAATTTTTGCTGGGCAGTTTGTTGTCCTTTTGTGTATTGAAGTGTCTGTGAATGTGATTACAATGAGTGTTAAACGAAAAGCACTTTCTGTGTCGGAAAAATTGGAAATCTTACGAAAGTACTCTTACTCAGAAACAACTCCCTGATTCATTAGGAATCCCGTCATCGATATTAAGAACGATAATAAAAAATCGCGACTCAATCACTACAGTTGCGACGTTGTCGGGAGGATATAATCGCAGGAAACTGAAGTGTGGTAAACATGAGGACTTGGAGAACATGCACACGGCAAACAACTATAAATGACTTTTTTCCAAAAGAATTAAGTACAGTACATATTGTAATTGTCTTTGACATACAGTACAGTAATTACATAATGGAGAAATACTATATTACCTTTCATTAATCATGTATTTCAATAAAGAAAAATGTTAATAGATATTGTATATAAGTCAAAATTAGTATACCCGCCTAATACACGGTCCCAGTTAATACGCGGTTTACACCCGGTCTCTTGAACAGCATTTTATCGGGGTTTTACTGTAACTACATAGTAACAAATGCACTCTAGCCAATAAATACAGAACCAAGTAATACTTTATACATTTCTACACAAAATTATCACGATTTAAGGCAAAAATGATACCTTTGAAACAAAAAACTTACAAGTGACTCCTGGCGGAGCTGACTGTACATCTTGGCTACTTTGTCTTGATCCATACGCTGCAGTTTGGGATGCACATTTTCACGAGCATAGACAATGTACTTCTTAAGTAACTCCTGTGGGATAGGCTGTACGTCACCTAGCGCTGGATCAAGAGGCATTTCCCTGTCGTCCTGCTTTCCACCACTAGGGTGATGCTTCATGTGTGATGCCACTACGAACTCTGCAAGGTGCTTGTCTTGCATTGGATCCACTTCGTCTCGAACGACGCACAATACATCAAATCTTGAAAGAATTGGCTCTGACAAGTTGACCTGAAGACAAGTGCAATATTTACATAAGGAAAACACTGATTGCCTACGGTTTTATTATCACAAATATAAATAATATTGTTCTAACATTTTCTGAGAAGGTCATGCTGGCATCATAGCGACCACCGATGGGATTAGATGCGGCAATAACTGAACAGCGGGCCTGGAGTGAGGTAACAATCCCAGCCTTTGAGATTGATATAGACTGTTGTTCCATAGCTTCATGAATTGATGTTCGATCCTGGTCATTCATCTGTAACATAAAATCATGCACATTTGTAAAATATGTCACAAAAATATACATTAATTTTGCATTTAGTCTACACTTTTGTCATATAATTATTACTTTCTATTCTCATTTTCATATCATAGCACAATTGATAATCAATGGTGCTTAATTATTACACTTTATTTTTATAACACTATTCATATTTAATTAATTGTATTTGTTTGCTATTCATTTCCGGATCCTCGTGGTCATCCTTAATTAAGGCCGGATGAGTTTCTCTCTCTCTCTCTCTCTCTCTCTCTCTCATCGTCTTTGACGATTGTCATGTCTGTTAACCAACATTTGGTGTTTATTACTGTTAAAATCGATCGTACATGAAATTCTATTAATCGCTGTTTTCAGCAGATCATATACACTTGTCCTAGATCAATAACATTTGCACGATCTCGAGCATATGTGATAAAAGAAAGAAGGTTATAAGATAATGAAATCTCGATAGTTATTTCAGGAAGCAAAATGACATAACCACTTCATAAACCTAGTCCTTCCACTTCAAATACACAGATATAATTTACTTTACAGACTTTCATTTCTCGAAAGCACAAGAAACATACTTCGTATTTTAATTAACTTTCACATTCTGGGCTTACCATTTTAATACATATTCTTCCATTTTTATCCGTAAGTAGAAATGCTATAAATGATAGTTTTTGATGATGTTTATTGCATCCTTGTAATGTAGGCATCTAAGAATCTATTAGTTAAATGTCAAGGATAGTAAACAAATATGGTGTCCTATAGAAATACGGGATTCATTGTTTACAGAGTTTTACAGCATTTATTAAGCTTTTCTGTTAATGTGTTAGTGTTACGGAGTGACATTTCTAGTCCTACATAATCTTGTCGAATGTTAATGCCTATAATGAAGATGTTTATACATGGCTAGGTTTTATTTTTAGTAGGGATTATCACTATAACATGAATTTAAATGATTTCACTATCATTTTGATAACTGTCTCAGTTTTGTGGAATGAATTAATGACGATAATAATCAAAGCTCTGCTGTATTTAACAAAATATCCGTCATAAACTCTGGTTTAAAGTAAAGTAATAAACAACGACTTCTGCAAAAAGGACACATTTTACAAACTTAATGTTTTGAGATAATATTCAAGAAAAACATAAAATTGGAACTTGATATTCTCGTTACAATAAGTTAGCTACTCAAACCAAGAAATGGATTCGGAACACCCCAAAATCTGTGCTTCATTGGCTGGTCATGATAATATCTTTGAAAAATATTGGAGTGCAAGAGGTCAAATTACTTTATTGTCAAATGCCTGGCATTAGAAAACAACAACAACAATAAGTTAGCTACAAATGTGACTGATATAATATGTTACAATTTACTCATTATTATTCCATTGGCCATCCATTAAGTTAGTTTCCACGAAAAAACCGATTTTGACAAAAATGTAACATATGTCCTTTTTGCAAAAGTCGATTCAATTCACTTTTATTTTACTACTCGTGTAACAGTCTGTCAATAATTAACGATTTAAATTGCTTTCGGAAATAATTTCAAGTATTGTAACAAGACAAGTATTTGACAAAAATTAGAAGTTGAAAACATAAACAAAACAGTATTCTCATGTTTTATCTTATTATAAAGAATAATAAAATCTTGTTAATAATAATAATAATGTTCCTATTTTTCCTTTATAATTAAGGATATTTATTTTGAGCAGTGAACTCTTGCTGGTTTGTACTACGGTAATGTTTATCTCTTGAATAACACGTACTGTAGATACTATACATTTTCTATTATAGAGTACTAACCCTCAAGTCCTAGTGTATGATTATAAAGATGAGTGTTAGTTTGCATTACATAATTCATTGCATAATTATGATAATTACTTATGTAGAGTTACGTATGATCACATCTCGTACTTCTTTCACATACACGACATAGATAACACATTTAACTTTATCAACATAACTCTTCCGAAGGCATGATAAATTCATCCATCAGACATACCTTGTCAAACTCATCAATGAGGCAAACGCCCTGGTCAGCCAGCACCAATGCCCCAGCCTCCAAAGTCCATTCTCTCGTAGCTGGACTACGTTTCACATAGGCTGTTAAACCAACAGCTGATGCTCCTTGACCTGTAGTGAACACTGCACGGGGTGCGATCTTCTCCACATACTTCAGGAACTGTGATTTAGCAGTTCCAGGGTCACCACAGATGAGCACATTTATATCTCCTCGCACCTTGTGCTTCTGACCTACATTCAAATTATGATAATTAATACAGGAAAATTACAAACATAACATACAAAAAAATGTGATACATAACACTTTCTTCATAATTTATTAAAGCTATTAATAGGGAATGGAATATTTCACAACCACGAATTTCACAATTTTTTAGAATAATATTTCTCGACATCTAATTATAGTACATAAACATCCTTAAATTCTTTTATGCCTGATTTGAACTCTTAGAACATTGCAAAATCAGTATCATGTTGCATTTTTGTTTTGCTTTTTTGTACTAAGATCAGTAGTTACTGAAACAGCAGAAACGAGATTTATGATATAATTTTAAGAATTGACACCGAAATAGAGAGTTGAAAGTCATGACATCAGACAGAAATTAAATGTACGTACTACCATGGCTGAAAAAAATTGTAGAATACTAGAAGTAATTGGTATCGTCTTCCACAAAAAGGCAAAGGAGTGGTAACTTACAGTGAAGATCCAAAAAAACAACTCTTGGATTAGTAATAGAAGAGGGATATCATCCTCAGAGTGGACCAATGCCATAAAGATGTCCACAAACATTGCAGCAGTACGATCGGTTCCAGGTTGTCCCTTTCAAGATAAAAACTGTCGTTATCTAGGATGCAGCGAAGTAGAAACCCTTGGGCATGTTTTGGGTTATTACCCTAAAGGAGAACTACTGAAGAACAATCGCCATCATAAAGTGAGAAGCTCCATCGCAATCACTCTTCAGAAGGCAAAGTGGGAGGTTTATGAAGAAGTGCACTGCTTGGCTGAGAATGGGTCAACGAGAAGAACAGACATTATAGCTATCGATTGCCGGAATCAAAGAAGCCTCATTCTTGACCCCACTGCCCGTTTTGAGAAGGATGATCAACAAGCCAATAATGTTAACGATGAAAAGAAGTCTATTTACAACCCATGTATTCCTCACTTCAGTGAGAGATACAAAATGAATATTAATACATGGGAAGTGAAAGAACTTATTTTTGGCACTAGGGGAAATTCATTTAAGTTAACCAAAACCATTCTCCTTTCTCTTAAATTTTCCAATGAGTACATTAACAAAATTTGTCTAATGGTATTGAGAGATTCATTATCCATTTTACACAATCACTTGTATAATACTATGTAATTGTATTATTTTTTTACTTCATTTCATTACTCTTCAATGTATTTACATCTCATGTTTCTCCGAAATCAAACTGTACTTTATTTTTAAATGTATCATTGTTCCGTATTCTCTCCGCAATCATATTGTATTTTTCATTTAACCTCTGCTTTGTATTCTGGATCCTAGTGGTCAGCCGTAGATTTCGGCCAGATGTCCCAAAATGTGGAATTTGTTGTTGTTGTAATCATGTCCAGAGGATGTTACATGTTTGCCATGGTAAACACTGTTTTATCGACCTACAGGGAGATGGGATGTTGGACAGCCAAAGAAAAGATAGATACAATTTAAATGATCTTTGACTGTGGAACAGGATAACATCCTGTAGAAGAGCTGTAAAAGAATTAGTTAATTGAAGATATATTATAAGCAAAAGATTTTTTTCTTGCCATTACATGCCTGCATAAAAGCAAAACTGATTGCAAATATTTTCAAAATCTATTCATAGAACCTCAAAATGTGCATTTCCGTTAAAATATGGAAAAGTATTATTATTGCACATTTCTTCATATACATAATATTGTGAAGGAAGTGAAAAAATCAAGAGTCAATCACCTGGATTCTTAGACTCCCCACCAAAGAGGGCTAATGAAATGCCTCTCTTAATATATTCATGGCCATAAATAGAGGGCCCAATACTGGCGACAATTCTCTCTCCAATTCTATGATCTTTAGCAAGGCGAGTAATAGCTGCTACATCTTCATCTGTTAGTGACTGCACTATTTGCTTACAGTCCTTCACAAGCAAATGATTGGCCATTATTACTGTTGAGAACACTGGAAAACCATTTTCAGTATTGAGGGAACCATCATAGTTATTGGTGTAGATTCCTGTCACATCAATTTCATCACCAGGTTTGCAGCGATCACACAAATCTGCCAACATAATGCAATCCTTGGAACGGGGAATTCGTCCAGCTGGAACACGACCTGGAGATTCCTGAAGAGTGATTTTCTGATAGTTGCGGTAGATTGTTTGCTCCATGTTGACCTACAACACACATACAAACGTTTTTAAATTTTCTCTATAGGTCCAAGTAAAGAAAAAAATCTGATCTTGACTTTCCCAAGAGAAATTTCCTAAAGGAGCAACAGAAATAATTGAGAATGATGGATTGACATGTATGTTAAGTCTAGTTCATATCTATCAAGTAGCAAATTTTCATTTTTTCTCTCTCACCATAAAAGGACCATTACTCTGACATTCAGGGCAGGAGCCTGGCTTCACTTCTGCATTCTGGGATTGCACAAATGGTCCAAGTACATAGCCACACTTGTTGCAGTCATATTTGACAACAGAAAGCTGTGGAAGTACTCCTGTTGTTGACGTCACCACTCCAGTGGTACGCACAAACTGGTTCAAGTGAACCTTCCTGCATTACACAATAAATTAGACAGATAAGATATAATTAACTGTAATGCCAATAATAATAATAATAATAATAAATGATTTTGCTATATAGGTAAAAAGTTTTAAGTTTTTCCATTATGGTTTTTATACAAATCTGGCTTTCAGGTAGTAGCTCCCTGTAAAGCAGGTTTGAATAATTTCAAGGAAAAATTGTTCCGGGGCTGGGTATCGATCCCGGGACCCTTTGCTTAGTGTGCGAACGCTTTACCGATTGAGCTACCCCAGGAACTATACACGACACCGTTACAATTTTTCCTTTTATATCCACACAACTCACATGAGCTGACAAGATTCCAGAACTCAACTGAGAGTGCACACAATTTACCTGAAAGCCAGATTTGTATAATACATTCGTTACTGGAGGTATGTTAACAGAAAGCCACAATTTAGTCACACAGTAATTGTGTGCACTCACAGTTGAGTTCTGGCATCTTGTCAGCTCATGTGAGTTGTGTGGATATAAAAGGAAAAATTGTAACGGTGTCGTGTATAGTTCCTGGGGTAGCTCAGTCGGTAGAGCGTTCGCGCGCTAAGCGAAGGGTCCCGGGATCGATACCCGGTCCCGGAACAATTTTTCCTTGAAATTATGGTTTTTATAATTAGTTTTTAATTGAGACAGATAATTCATCTTTTTATTAAAAATATATGCAAAATAATCTAATAGCAATTGTTAAGTAATCCAAATATAGTAATATTTTATTTAAAAATTCAATTTTTCCATCCTCGAACAGTTTTAAAACATATTATGCAAGAAAGTAATGATGTACTGTACCATTTTACTACATTTAATACATGATTATGAATTTCAGCCTATGATAATTTTTATTGAGATACAATAATCTAAACAGTAACAAATATAAATTATACTCGGGAGGAAATTAAACACACAATAAATACGGGAAATGCCTGTTATTCGGTTGAGAAGCTTCTATCATCCAGTCTGCTGTCAAAAAATGTGAAAGTTAGAATTTATAAAACAGTTATATTACCGGTTGTTCTTTATGGTGTGAAACTTGGACTCTCACTTTGAGAGAGGAACATAGGTTAATGGTGTTTGAGAATAAGGTGCTTAGGAAAATATTTGGGGCTAAGAGGGATGAAGTTACAGGAGAATGGAGAAAGTTATACAACACAGAACTGCACGCATTGTATTCTTCACCTGACATAATTAGGAACATAAAATCCAGACGTTTGAGATGGGCGAATCCAGAAATGCATATAGAGTGTTAGTTGGGAGGCCGGAGGAAAAAAGACCTTTAGGGAGGCCGAGACGTAGATGGGAAGATAATATTAAAATGGATTTAAGGGAGGTGGGATATGATGATAGAGAATGGATTAATCTTGCTCAGGATAGGGACCAATGGCGGGCTTATGTGAGGGCGGCAATGAACCTTCGGGTTCCTTAAAAGCCAGTAAGTAAGTAAGTACAATAGTATAGAACAGCTTATCACATTATGCATATGTGAAAAACCTCAGAGAAATATTAACATACAGATGGGAAACTTTTCCCTGATAATGTACGCAGCCTATACTCTACGTATTAAACACAACTTTACCTGAATGTACGCAGATCTTCCACAAGAGGCAAATCAGATATGCGGACATGAATATCTGTGGTAACACGATCGTAACTAGGGAAGATGCTGAGCACAAGCTGAGTGGCAACTTCATCAAATATGGTAAGCATTTCGAAGGGCGCATCTGGGAGGAAGAAAGCCAGCACTTGCTCTTTCGATGCCAGAATAGGAAACTCCACCACAAAACTTGACCTGTTACTTTCACACATCCGTCTTATGCGTTCCTTGTACAGATAATGGCCTTTTGAGTTAACATAATTTCTCAAGAAGCTTTTAAAACGATTTGCTATTTCAGTACGAGGTCCAAGCATTGAAACCCATTCTTTTGTTGTGTGACCTTTTGTGTCTTCCAGATTCTCAATGGATTCAATCATCTGAAAGCAAATATAAATACAAAACATTGTTAAATTATGCTATGGTATGACAGTGTGAGATCTGTGGGAAAAAATTATATATTACCGAGATAAAAATGATACTGTGTCAGATGATGTATTGAATTTTGATAGTAAATATTGCTTAAAGTTGATTAATACATAGGGGAGACTGTTGTACCTTTAGCATAGTGTACCTTTGAACATTTTTTGTTTTTTATTTTTTGCTACTACCTAGAGGACTCAAACTGAAGTAGATTGTAGAGAAAGCCGCTAAGTAGCTCTGGTCGTAGTTTTGATTTGATTTATTGCAAAATGTGAGTTCTGTGAACGAAAGAATCATTTTTAGTACCAAAAGTAAACATTTCGTTCATTGATATGTTTTCTAACACAAAACCAGATTGTATTTGTTACCATCCATGAAGTACAATGTGTTCCGCATCATCTGGTGAGTAATATATTTTAATTTCCATGATTTATTCGAATCTCTAGTTTTGGGAGCCATATTTGTTTAAACGTGCACCATCTTGTATCTTTGAACACAAAACATCTTGTACCATGGAACATGTTCCAAGGTTCATAATATTATCGGTTCTTGTTTTTCTTTCATTTTAAGATCATGTCACGAAGTAAGTCTGGAATTAAGAGGTCCCCCAAATGATCCGGATGCCTTGAAGAAAGCTGTTGAAGCAATTCTTGTTCCTCCAGGAAATAAAATCTAAATCAGAGAAGCCTGCTATGGTTTATGACTACAAATACATTTTAAATAAGATTGTCAGTTCTTACAACTATATTCTCACCTATATTACATGTGTTCCAACTTACAAGAGGGTATGTTCTAAGGTACATGAACCTGTTGTACCTTTGAACATATTACATTTTATTTTTTCCATCCTTAATAGATGTGTAGAACTGGAAAATATATACACGAAGTTGTGAAGTAATCTTCAATAATTATTTAAAGTATTTTTTAATTTAAAAAATATCATTTCCCAAAATTAAAAAAAAAAAAATAAAATGTGAAAAGTGTTTAAAGGTACAACAGTCTCCCCTATTCGTCTTTGTTGTGGCCGTGATTAATGACCTATATCTGGAATTTTTTTTTTTTCAGGCTTCTGAGTAACGTACTTGTATGTATGTATGTATGTATGTATGTATGTATGTTATGAAATTTTAAAAATATGTACAGTACATACCATAGATTTTTTTCTAAATTAGCAAATTAAAAGTCATGCACAATTAACTATCATAATACAGTATTATGTATACAAGGTTTCTCTAAATTCGACCGACAAACTTTGGATCCGGATAGATAACCTTTCCTAAAACACTTTTTATTAAACAACAAATCAGCTGCGACATTTAGTGTCAATGCAACACGGTTTTATGCCATTAATTGGGCTATCTAACAGGTCGAGATTGAGGTAATTAATTATTTGAAAATTAATTAATTTAATAAACAAATAATTAGTCTAACAGTTATTCATCTGACCTATAAATACAGAAAAACACAAACAAACCAAACAAAAAGAAAAGGAAAAACAATTATTAAAGTGTTAAATTTGCAAGCTGAACTCAGTACACTGCACCCCATTTGTTTCTTAACAAAAAGTGCTTTAATCTATCTGATCCAAAAGTTTTCGGTCTAATTCAGAGACACTCTATATAAGCAGAAAAACAAACAGGATAACTATCATCATCATCAATGGCACGACAGTCCTTCATGGGCCCTGGCCTTCTTCAGAAGTTTTCGCTATTCCTCCCTATCCAATGCCAAACTTCTCCAATTTCTAACACCCAAAGTCTTGATGTTATCCATCACACAGTCTTCCCATCTCAATCTCGGTCTCCCAACCTTTCTTCTTTCCATCGGAATAAATTTAAAAACTCTCTTCGCAACCCTATCATCTTGCATTCTCACAACATGCCCGGCCCAATCCAATCTTCTTATTTTTATGAATTTAACAATGTCTGGCTCATTATATAATCTGTACAGTTCGAAATTATATCTTCTTCTCCATGTTCCGTTTTCTCTAACTGGTCCAAAGATTTGCCTAAGAATCTTTCTTTCAAATGTACATAATAATGTCGCATCTGACTTCGACAATGGCCAAGTCTCAGATGCGTAAGATAGTACAGACCTTATAAGAGTTTTATACATCATAATTTTTGTACTCCTAAATATAATTTGAGATTTCATATGTCTCCTAAGACCATAAAAGCATCTATTGGCAGATAATATTCGTTTTTTTATTTCAGAACTAACATTATTTTTGTTGTTAATTTCAGAGCCAAGATAGATAAAACTATGGACAGTTTCAAATTTAAAAGAGCCTATTTCCAGGTAAGGGGGTCCATTTATATTAACAGGATAACTATGTTTCTATTATTTGTAGCTACACACTACGACATAGAAGGAATAAAATGAATTTCTTAGCATTCATTAATATATTAACTGCATGTTCAAATGAACTTTTAGATGAAAAATAGTATTAGTGGATTAATACTTTTACTATAATTTACTAGTATTGTTTTTTTTTTTTTTTTTTATTTCTGACAGAAAAATATTGATGGCCTTTTATTATATCAAAGAAAATGTGTGTATGAAAACGTGTAATGTATATAAGTCAGTGATTTCTCAAACTTACTTCTGCTTCATCCAGCTCACCAGCAGCAGCTTTCTCAGCTCTCTGACGCTTTCTTCTTGGTGCTTCTTCTTCATCGCTATCCTCTGAAATAGAGATTTGTGGTCACAATTGACTTTAAAATAGAGAAATTATACAGATTCAGTTAATTTTTACTTCTTTACCTACTTTGAATAAATACTTAGTAAACTTAGGCTAAGTAATAAGACAATTTCTCTGAGTGTCGTGTGATAAACATGATAGAAAAGGATGTAAATTTCTATTTAAAATAAATTACAAAACAGTTGATAACAATATCATTAAGTTCTTTTTTATAAACTATTTTACTACTGCATATAAAATGTTCCTTTTTTCCTACCCTAGGGCTCCTTACACCTACGGGCAAAAAAAAAGTGCCCCCTCCAAATAAAAGACACATAAGATTTATTTTAATTTCGACTTCTTACACTTCCCTAAAAATAATTAAAGTTTTGCGTAACTGAAATATAAACGATTGTAAATGACGTCAGAATGACAGTGGAGTAAATCACTTCTCACAAAAATGAGTTTAATATTTTTTATACTTTACACCAGAGATACATTTAACCCAAACTTCTGTAAAAGTTTCCAGAAATTTGTTGCTCCCTAATTAAAACCTGCTGCCTTGGGCAAGTGCCAAGTTTGACACCCTCTAAATACGGTTCTGCCTACCAGAATGTATTTATGACAAGTGTGCGCACTGTGGTCTTCTACAGTTCACTCTACTGTACTACTTACCATATATAAGTTCAAGATCACCCCGCCGGGTAAGAATGCCCTCCTCTCTATCTCTCCGCCTCATGGCGGCTTCTGCTGCTGCTCTATCAGTTTGTGAGATATCGTCATATTCTTCTTCATCCAACACATCAGTCTCATATCGATCCAAAGCTGGCATGGGCCGGTAGTCTCTGAAAGAAACAATATTGTCCTGTTCTAAAAACTTACAGTTAAGTCTTTCAGTATACTATTTCGAAATTTAGTATTAGTTTATAGGTCAAGTTAGTTTGTGACAGTAGTTGATGGAAGAAGGCATAAGTGACTACCAATCACTAAAGCCTAGCCATCTTGGTCATTATGCCATTTTTGCTCGGAACAGCTGTTTATATGTACTGAAACTACTAGACAAACTGCTCTGAAAACTCCTGTGAAATTGAGGAGGAAAGTTTCAGAACTACCGAGGATGATGCACGCCTGCCTTGCATTTGGGAGGTGTTGAGGTTCGATTTCATGGGCCAACTATCCAGGATAGAATGGAATGGAATTTAACTGAGGGCACTGCGACCTACTGAGATCTATTGCGCTAACCCTCGATGCATGCCACAGATCCCCTATGCGCACTGCCCTAACTACATGACTCCCTTAATGACCGGTCCCTACAGCCGACAGAATCCATAGACCATTCCTGCGTCGGCAAATTCCCCCAAGGCCCCCCTGTCGGTCCAAGGCGAAACTCCTCCCCTGAGTAGGTCTGCCTTGGGTGCCATTGCAGAAGCCATTCAACGTCGCTTAACTATATTCCACGGAAGCTGGTCGAGAGAGTCAGCAGCTTCAGGAGGTCGCCGGTAGAGTGATCTGAAAAACCAGGAACAGGTTGATGAGGAAAGGATGATGGGGGAGGAAAGGAAGTGGCGAAGATGAGTGGGGTTCCAATCGCCTGATAAAGTTACCTGATATTCATCCATAGGAGTGAGGGAAAAACCCCGGAAAAACCTCATTCAGCCAACTCGTCCTGACCAGGACCGCTGGGTTCGGAGTTAGACTCGCTAACCCCTCAGCCACAACGGTGGACGACTATCCAGGATAGTATCTATTACAAAAGTACACGACCTTCTTCTTTCCCAATTCTATAATCCTTCATTATAGTATTTCATAATTCCATTGTCACCCACAAGTCTTCTACAACAGACCTGACATCTGTCCAGGAAGGAAGATATGCCTTCTTTAGTGTGATTCTTCTGGAGAATTCCCCTTCCCTCCTACTAACTTCGCCCTTCAGGGCAAATTACTAGGGAAAAAAACTGCTACAAGACCGGAGCAAGAAATAGAAGAACTTTCATGGGGTATGATGTTAAACCAATCATAAATAGTTAGTATCCTTGCAGCCAAGGAATAGCAACACTAAACTAGAAATTTTGGCAGCGCATTTGGGACTGGTTACACCAGAACCACCAAGAGCAGCCACCAGGCTTGTGACGTAACATATAAATTGTAATTATTAGAATTAAGGAAGACCTGGAGAAATGAAATGTAGCAGGTCCGTCTTTACAGAAACGATGGTGATGGAAATAAATATTCTATTCTAATAATTAAGGTCTCTATGGACTCGTGATAAAGATGATGCATAATCGCCACAATAGAAGAGATTATCACACCTCTAGGCCGACAATCCTCGTCGAGGATCAAACCCGGAACCCTGCTAATATCTAAATGTGCTAACACATCAGTTACACAATTCAATGGGATTAACTCAAATTATAATTCAATGTTTGAACTCACGCCTCCATATTATCTCCAAATAGTTCTTCTCCATCTTCCTCTTCTTCGTCTTGTCTTCCTACATTCTCTGTGTCTCCTCCCAATATCTCGCTCTCATCTTCAAATGGTTCCATATCTGGAGCTGGAGATGTGACAGCTTCAGAACGGGGGTCCCGATCTGTCATTGGTGAACCTGGTTCGCTCTAAAATTACATATGAATAAATATTATAGTTATATCAAAGATCCTTTCTGCAAGCCTATAGCAATACCTATAGAGAAGACAAAGGATTTACGTAACCAGTACGAAAAAAACACAAATTACGTTATAATTAAGTAAATATAGTTTACGACTTACATAATTTTCATTACTTCATAATATTATAATCACAAGAATAATATTTAATACTTACAGACATGGCTAAAAACAATTTTCTATGCTACACTCTCTCGTGTCATATAACAACAAACAATAAAATTACGCGGGAAACAAGGAGATACTCACCAGCTCTACCAACATTATACTGGTACAGTGTGCATAATAGCTTTTATTTTTAATTTGTATTTAGATTATTCGTAACTGGAGAGAATATGCTCATTTTAATTAGCAGTTTTCTTAACTAATTAATCCCTTAATTAACATTTTAATTAATATTAATATAATAATATTACGTTAAATATGAATTAATGTTGGCAGTTACTGATATTACGGTAGCAGGGCGTAAACTTGATCTAGTTTTTGTCTAGTGTTTCTTTTTTACAAAGTAAAGCGTAATCCTGAAAATTTCCTAAAAATAGTAATGGTAAGGGATAACTAATAATGTTTGGAATTTTTATATAATTTATATAATACATTTGCTTTATTGAAACTATTGCTTTGCTTAACGATTTCGTCATTTCATGTTGTCTGCACTGTACGGATGGAATGCTGCCAACTACTTTAGTTGATTACGTTTTGGTGTTAACGTAGGAAAGAAAGTTGTCGAACTGCAGAAGTGTTAGGTTAAATTAATTTGAACGTATGCGCTATTAATTGAAAGTTTAGTGTTCGGAGTGCATTAATTTGCTACTACAATGCCTCCCACAATTCAGAATAGCTTAACTAATGATAAACGTCCAACTAGACCCGGAGAAAGAAGGTGAGAGTTTGCATTTCGTATAATACTGTCAACTTTTGTCGAATGTAACTTTTGTAATATCCTTGTTATTGTTACTACTATTATTGTCATTACTGTCAAGTAATTATTATTTTGCAGGTCTGAATTGGTGTGTAGAGTCAAATACTGTAACACGCTTCCAGATATACCATTCGATCCTAAATTTATAACATATCCTTTTGAATCTACAAGGTGAGTTAATTGTGCTCATGAGGCAAATAGAAATTAGCCGGATAAATAAAGAGAATACGATTTTCCAAAATGTCATGTTGTGATATGTACCGTATTTTAAGTTCTTAATATTCTCTCTGAAAATTGATTATAAACTTCCTTTTCACTTCTCTTCTTATTTTTGTAAGGCCTTAAATTTGAGGTTATTAATGAATATGCCAAGGGCAAGATCTCTGTTATTGGCATGCTGTCTTTATGTTGAAACCCACTGTAATAGCCATATTATATAAAACTTAGGTGCATAATTAATTATAGTTGGGGTAAAATTTTATTGCATATGTAAGGTGTGCGGATGGTACGAATTATGTTATACCTTTATTGTAGTACTGTGAGGTCTTCATGCTTTCATATAATGTCATATAGGCCAGGCATATCTTATATTACAATTGTGGCTATTATGTTACAGATTCATCCAGTATAATCCCACATCACTGGAACGTAATTATAAGTATGAAGTTTTAACAGAACATGATCTTGGAGTGACTATTGATCTCATTAACAGAGAAACATACGCTACTGATTATAGCGCTCAGTTAGATCCAGCTGATGAGAAGTTGTTGGAAGAAGATGTTCTTACTCCACAAGACTCTAAAAGGTTAGAACTTCCATTAGTAGGGCTACTAAAGTATAATAAATAACTTATAAGGCATAAATCATCTACAGACATAATTATACTTTATGAAAGGCAGAATATTAATTAAATTAGCAGGTTGTAAACCCATGTCTAGTATTTTGCTGTTAGCTCATTAAACTTTATCAGCTTTAAAAGAGGTATAGATTGGACTTTTTCCATTGCTGGTAATGTAGGCTACAAGGAAACCACAACTATTGGAAGATTTGCTCTGTCTTCATCTTCTTCCGGTGAACAAATATTGGGATGAGAAGGGACAGAACCAAATGAAACGTGACTTCCTATACATTATGATAAACTCTTCTGGGATATTAACTAGGACTATACAAAACTATGTCACGCATCATAGCCACATGGTCTAAAGCATCATGCTTCAGACCAGTGATATGGATTGAGCACTAGTTCGAGTCCTCACAGGGTAAGAAATTTTCTCATGCAATTTCGATCAGTGTATGGGACCAATTCCCACTCAGCATCATGGTGAATTTGAGGAGCTACAGTGGGTAGTGAAATGTGGTTTCAGAAGCCAGCCCTAATGGGTTGGGGGATCTTGGTGCTAACCACACATTACTCCCATATTGGATGGATGATCTTTCACATTTGCTGAGGCATGTGGACGAGGCCAATAGTCAGCTGGTCAACCTTGGCCCTTCATGGGCTGTTACACCATGGACTGACAGATACAAAAATTTAGGGTAAAATTCAAGAATCAGTCGCTGTTTTTGCAGACCAATAGGAGATGATGACGCGATATATGTCACGCAAAATATGAATGAATGTAATCGAGGGCTTCCGCCCCCCGACACCCTCGATTTTCTTTTTTCCCTACCCTACACCACTCCACTGCACGCCCTTCCTCACATATTTTCCACTACTTCTGTCTTTACCTACTTTATTTTACTAACTGTATATTAAATTGGAATATATGACTTAACTTTGAATACGCTAGTTAGATGGAGGTGTTTCACAGATGTCCTATTCACCCCACAGAGAGGATATTCTGCTACTACTAGGCTTTCTGAATGTAATAAGTAGGGGGCAAATGTTGATGAAAAGTCATCTTCTAATTTTTCACATTAGGACAATGCCTATTAATATAGGAATCCTTTCTATGTTAGGCCTAAAATGAAAGTAAAAAGTAATGTCTTATATTGTATTTTTTGACGTTTTTGAACTAATGGGTCATTTTTTTTCGGCATTTTTTGGTCATTTTTAATACTATGAAGAACTTTTAGATCATTTGAAATGCATTTTACTTTCTTCTTTACCGATAGATCTATTAAATCACTTTCTATCCAAATAGGTCAATAGTAATTACCTATTGAATAAGTGAATAACAGTGAAGTTTGAGTTTTAAAGTTTGGAACAGACTCTAAAGTCCATCCCTCATTCCATTGAAGGCTTCACTTCACACAACGGAAGTGATATAAAATGCTTGATGGCAGGTTAGTTTATGTGAGGACTTTGACCGCTACTGTTCTTTTGTCGGTACGAGGGTGTCTTTAGAATTTATGTTTGGAAGAGGGGAAACTTTCACCATGTCCTGGACAGGACGTTGTGTTCTTAACATGGTTCGGAAGGGATGTCTACTATAGTGGACAGTATTTTTAACACAAAGATTGCAAGAATGCACGCTGCACTCACAATTTGTTTCGTCATTCACACTCCCGCATCTGGAAGATCTGTTAACAAAAGTGAAGCGCGGAAGGAGGAGGAGACGGAGAATGAAGGCACTGGCATGGACACCCCTGATTGAAACTCATTGTAAACCCTAATTAAAATCTATAGTTTTCCCTTAAAACTTTCATTTTGTTGCATGCTCTTTTCCTTTATCTTAGCCAAATTCCAGGAAGTTGCCTCCTCTTTCCGAGATATGCAGGGCAGTCATTGAAACAAGGTGACTAATTTTTAAGAAGTTGTGGTGCGAGTACGGTGAATAATATTTAAATGTCATTTTTCCATTAGTTGAAGGGCATTTTAATGATCATTTTAAGTAGATTTTTAGGTCATCAACATCTACCCCCTAGTAATAAGTGAAGTGTGATCTTGCAATATGTAGTGATCCTTAACGCTTTCCTCTGTAGTTTAATGGTTTCTATGCTTGCCATAAGTCCGAGGGTCTTAGGTCAAACCTGGTTGAGGGCAGGGGATTATTAAGGATGACGAAAATTCATATCATGGTTTCTTCAGATTGAAAGTAAAGTTGGCAGACCCATGATGTAGATTTGCAGCATGTAAAAAAATCCTGTCCAATGCTAAACATTTTGAGGTAAGACAATTAGCCTAAATGCTTGAGGGTTTACTCTTCATCTGCTATTCATGCCATCCATTCATATCCTAAAATTAGAATTTGTACAACTTGAAATTACTTGCACTGTAAGAAAACTGGAACATTAAATTTGATCTCAGTATTATTTTCTGTTTTGTAGATCGCGTCATCATGCACGTAGTGTCTCTTGGCTACGAAGAACTGAGTATATCTCAACAGAACAGACCCGATTTCAACCTCAGACTATGGACAAGGTTGAGGCTAAAGTGGGTTATAGTATCAAGAAGAGCTTGAAAGTGAGTACTTACTTTCATCTGGTGGCATGTTAGTATTGTTAGTAACAGCAATTAAAACCTTATACTGTGCAACAGCTCGGACATAACCAGGGCTTGAAGAAAGCACTCATCTGCTCGTCTGTGATGAGCGAAAATTTTTACTCCATGAGTGAAAGAAATTCTGATTTTTTTAAATTGCGCGTGTGCGGTTCGACCATGCTGAATAATGAAATTTTTGTTGTCACTGACTACTAACAAAGTGAAATGGATGACACAAAATCGTACTGTTATATATCTTAACAGAAATAATAAAAAAAATAGTGCTTTTCACATGTTTGGATGCTGTTTCATCGTTAATGATATTTCATTTTATAGTATTTCATAATTCTGTGGCCAGGAGGAAAAAGGTCTTAAGTAAAAATTTTATACTTTTCAGGAGAGCAGTAGAAAGATTGAAATTGGTGTCAATTATAGTTTTTTTAATTAAGAGGTTTTTCCTGGATATTAGCCTATTTGTTTATATTTCATCTAAAATAGATAGTGTTGCTCATTTAACAATTTTCTTGATTATTTCCAAAAATAGCCGCACTTAAGGGGACACTCAACTTAAAAATTGGAGAAAAAGTGTCATAGAAATGAAAAATTAAATTTCTACACTAATTTACGTGACAGAACTAAATCAATACGCAGAATTCTTCCCCTATTCATTGAGAAGTCACAGTCAAATGCACAAAGCCAAAAAATAAAAAATGATAATTAAAAGTGATATTTCAATTAATGATTGATTAAAAATTGAAATACTTTTTATTTTGAAAAGTATTCGATCTAATGAGCTGAGATTTTGCATGTTACTTTCCATGTATATATTAAACTTTTTCTCCAAATTTGAAAAAGATTGGTCAAATAGGAAAAAAGTTCCAAAATGTAGTTGAGTTTCCCCTTAAGCCCTTTTAAGACTAGAACCCAAACTGAGTAGAAGAGACTATTTATACATAAGACCTTTTCCATGTCAAGATAAATGAGAAATGTAAATTATTAGGAATGCAAAATAGGTCTTAAACAATTATAGGACTGTTTACCCTGGTGCTTAAAATTTTAAAAGGAAAGGGCATCAGTATGTGATAAAATAGCTAAAATACAAGTTAGAGCTTTTTAATAGGGAAGCATGGAAAGTAAACATGTGATGTTTGTAAGGAATAAAATATTAAATATTCTTAAGTCCTTTATTCTGTTTGTTCTAGATTCAAAAAGTATTTAGGACATTTGGTAATGCTCTATAAATTCAGTCAGGAGTCTTATTTGACTTTAACCTTTTTACCAGATTGTAGAGAATTGTTTCCTCTTTCAGAATATATAAAAATCTCATTTTCACAAAAAAATTTACTTAAGACCTTTTTGGCCCACACCTGTGGAGTAACGGTCAGTGCATCTGGCCGCGAAACCAAGTGGCCCGGGTTCGAATCTCAGTTGGGACAAGTTACTTGGTTGAGGTTTTTTCCGGGGTTTTCCCTCAACCCAATACGAGCAAATGCTGGGTAACTTTCGGTGCTGGACCCCGGACTCATTACACCGGCATCATCAGAGATTGCATATAAATCACTAGTACTTCCAGTAATGGAATATGGTGCTGCATGTTGGGATCCTTACAGATTAGAACATATTAAGACACTGGAAAAGACTCAAAAACGGGCTCTCAAGTGTTGTCGGAAAAATTCACCATTAAAATGGGACACACTCACAGACAGGAGAACGCGAATTCGATTATGCGCACTGTTCAAAACATACAGAGGTGAGCCTGCCTGGAGAGAAATAAAAAATAGGTTGCAGCCGCCAAATTACTCTTCAAGGAACGACCACTCATATATATTGAGGGAAAGAAGACAGAGGACGGACACTGGAAAGTTTTCTTTTCTCAATCGTACTATCAGGGACTGGAATGCTTTACCTGCAGACTTACTAAAGGCTTTACCAACAACCAAAAACATATTTAAAAATAGGCTTAAGGACTTTACTAATAGACGATAATTATACACAGTATGTAAAGGATGTAAATGATATTTTGTTATTGAAGTGTTGTATCAGTGAAGAATTATGTTGTGTCAGTGAAACGTGTTCCTGTCAGGGAAGCTTTATAGTTTATAGTGGCAGTGCAAAGTATTTGAACAGTGAAATGTTTTTGAAGTGTTAGTGAAATCAGGATAGAATCAGTGAAAAGTGTCGTAGTTCCAGTGCAGTGAGTGAGTTGACAGCGAAATGAGTGTAATGTGGAAAGGTACTTGTGCAGATATGAACATATCATACTCGTGGGTTTTAGTTCGAACTTAGATTTAAGATATAAATTAGATTTATTTTAAATGTTATTTTAAGTGATAGTGCTTCATTTAATTTAGGATATAAATTATTGTTAGTATTAATTATTGGTATTATTATTAAGTGTATTTTTAATTAACAAGTTTATTATTGTCATTATTGAGTGTAATTAGTTACCACTGCCACCGGGTATATAGCATTGCAGTGTGAATAAATACACATACATCGCCTTCATTTCATTCAGATGCTAAATAACCTGAGATGTTGATACAGCGTCGTAAAATAACTCAATAAAATCAAGACCTTTTTCATACTTGAAAAATGTAGCTACTTTTCTTATTTATAGGACGAGACACTGTATATGGATCGTGACAGCCAGATTAAGGCAATAGAGAAGACATTTGAGGACTCCAAGAAACTAATTGAGAAACATTACAGCAAACCAAATGTTGTGCCAGTGGAGATTCTACCAGTTTACCCAGATTTCAAGGTATGAATGCTATTTTTATCCTGTTAGAAATTATAGTGTTAGTTAACAGCTGAACTCATGCCGTGGTATATTAGACTTAATCAGTTCAGGAAACCCTATTGGATACTTGCTTCCTAGATCATACTGTTTAAATATATCAGTAAAGTTTGTTAAAGTTTACCCAAGTACAGTTTGTGTTCCTGAGTGTAATCATATGCAGGGGTGAGAATGAGATAGTCCAAACTAAGTATTTTCTTTGTTATGTTTGGTGGTTTTATTAGAATTTGTATGATATATTTTCTCGCAGATAATTTATTATAACTTTGCATCACAATTGTGTAACATTCATTATGAGTAACTGTTAGCTTGCCTGACAGTGAAATGAATGGGCCTGGGTTCAAACCCTGGTTGGCTTTCACTCAACCCATTATGAGCAAATTCTGGATAACTTTCGGTGCTGGACCCTGTAGTTATTTCGCTGACATTATTATCTTCATTCCATTCAGATGCTAGAAAACCATAGCAGTTGATAAAGTGTCGTAAAATAATCAATTAAAAAAATATTCATTATGTTTTAAGATATCTTTTGGTTCCCAATCTCTTTTCTATATGCACATATGCCTCATTTGCCTCATTCAGTGTCATACTTCTGATTTTTTTCCTTACAACTACTTCATTAATTATCCAGTTACTTTCCCGGATTCAATAGTTTATGAAGAACAAACAATTTGATAAATACAATAAATTGTGAGGGATGATTAATAAATATCGTTTTAACGCCATCTTGTTTCTCTCTCAGGTATGGAAGTACCCATGTGCTCAGGTTATATTTGATTCTGATCCAGCTCCAACAGGCCGATCTGTCCCAGCACAGATTGAAGAAATGTCACAGGCTATGATCAGGTACAGTGCATAAAACTGTTGAAAATTAAAACTGACAAATTAATAGCAATGTGTGTGGCGTTCTTCTTTTCATAACAAAGTGTTAAGCAGCTGAAAGCTTACGCAATGCAAGCCACAGGTGTGGCAGTGTGATGTCTGCAGCAGTGGTGGAAAAAATTTCTTCCCTCATATATTGAGAACCATTTGATATTTTGAGTTGTTGTTTTCAGTACTGTTATCAGCTCCATATTGTTTATGACATATGATTTTTTTTTTTTTGTGTTCAATACCCCTTTAAGTTTGAATTTACAGCATTAGATATATAAAGAAATGCTAAATGATTCGTAATAATTTACTTTTAATAACACAGTTGAATATTATGTATTATGAATTGACTGTTGAGTGGAGTAACGGTCAGCGTGTCTGGCCGCAAAACCAGGTGGCCCAGGTTCGAATCCCGGTCGGGGCAAGTTACCTGGTTGAGGTTTTTCCCAGGGTTTTCCCTCAACCCAATACGAGCAAATGCTGGGTAACTTTCGGTGCTGGACCTTGGACTCATTTCACCGGCATTATCACCTTCATTTCATTCAGATGCTAAATAACCTAGATGTTGATATAGCGTCGTAAAATAATGCAATAAAATAAAAAAAAAAATAAAATTGACCGTTGATAATCATGTTCCCTAATGTGTGAAGTTTTTGTTCAAATAATTAAAATATTGACAGAATTTGTGAAAAAGAAATTAAGGTATTTGAATAAGTGTATGATGTATGTATTTTGCTTGTTGACATAGTTTATATACTAGTAAACAGTTTTCTTTCAACTTGCATTCAGAAATAATAAAAACAATGTGTATATGTATAATAAAATGAAGCACTTAATTTAGTCAGATATTTTTGGTTGGTTGGTTGGTTGCTAATGCTTGGCATTTTGGAGTTCTTACATTTGCCTTCTTTCTTCCCAGTATTGTAATGACAGATCTGTAGCTCTCTGTTAAATTTTTACAGTTCTTGAGGTGTGTCATATCCATTATAGTATTAGCCTATCTTCTTTACAAAGTAAACAATTAGGAGTAGGAAAAATATTTATTTTATATAGATGGACAGCCAAACACTCATGTCCCGTATATAATTGAAAAAGAGCCATAGTTTTCATTCGTGGACGTTCTGGTATTATATTTTTATTGTGTAATAAAATATTCCATTGCTTATTCTACACTCTCATGTATTACTTTTTCATGTATTTCTTGTTGGGTGATTTTCTTAATTACTAGTGGCAAATGCTGCAAACTAAGTTCATTAGACGTTCAAATAAACATTTTTCAGATTTATTTTCAATTAACAATATCAGACATTCTGAAAGTTATTTGCTTCCATAATAATGAAAGATACTCTATCTTGAGCCAATACTGAAGAGAACCACGCATATAAATATCTACACCACACCACCATTAAATATATGAAAAAGACCCAATCCCACTTGATTAATAACTATAAAAATATTTGATTTTTAAAAACATTATTATCTTACGTAAGTTTTATAGCTTTCAGTAACATATACTATATATATTATATAGCCGCCACTCTGTAAAATACAGAAATGAAAACCTAATTAAATTATTCTCTACATCTACTTATATAACCCCAAAACGTTTCACTTTCATATCATCAATATAGCATTAATATGTATAATTAATGAAAAATAGTCACATCACGGCATTAACTACAATAATATTTCATTTCTAATAGTAATAATGTCATCAAACCACCTCAAGTTTAGCAGTTTTTAATATCCAATACACAGTTGTACCCAGAAAATTACACACTACAGAATCGAACCTGTAAATTATTTTTAGTAAGTTAAGTTTTTAATAACCAATTTAATTTGAGCTCTAAATATGTCAGCATTCTTGCAGATCATGGCCTTCGTGTAATATTGTTTACTGTAGTATGTGTTTTGTTTTATTCTGAAATTCAACACGGCCGACTTGATGCTCGCTTCGCTTCTCCTGAATGCAATTAGCTAGTTCTCAAAACTGACGACAGATAGATTTTGGAAAATAGGAAAATTATGTAGGAAAATTGAAATTTCACTGAAAACTACTATTTTTCCGAAAAACTTTGGGTTCCAAGCTTCAAAATGAGGGGCCATTTATTAAAATCTGTTCAACCGCTTTCCGTAATTTCCATTACCAGTTCAAATTATATATATAGATTAGTTTTGAGGACTGAATCGATAAACATGAATTTGTAATTTGTTGGATCATTGTACCCTTTTTTGCTAAGAAATCTGCTATTTCATTACCAAGAATTCCACAATGTGAAGGAATCCATTGCAAAACTAATATTGTTGTAACATTAAAAACGAAATTTCATTTTTTAAAGAGAAAAGTTTTTACAGGTCCTGGTTAACATCAATTACGAGGGAATTTGATAATTTATAGTTTGGATAAGATTTGGGATAATTTTCTTCAACCTTACTGTAACTATAATAGCATTCCTCCATCTGCTCATAGAATTTTATCACACCTTGAGGTGAAAAATATGTGTAAATGTATATACAGTATTGCTACAAATGTAATATTATCTGTTACTATAATAGAAGTGCTTATTGTATTAAATGTTTTTTACAGAGGTGTGATGGATGAGAGTGGTGAACAGTTTGTGGCATACTTCCTGCCTACTGATGACACACTAGAGAAGCGACGCAGAGATTTTGCTAATACTGTCGAGTATGAGGATGATGAAGAGTATGAATACAAGATGGCCCGTGAATACAATTGGAATGTGAAGAGCAAGGCATCGAAGGGTTATGAGGAAAACTACTTCTTGGTTATGCGGCAAGATGGAGTATATTACAACGAATTGGAAACAAGGTACATTCTAGTATTTATTTACTTATCTGATGGCTGGTGCAATGATTATGATATCATTAACCCACAAAGAAAACGACAATAATTACAGTGCATCAGTTATTCATAGATTTCAAAAAGGCATATGAATCGGTTAAGAGAGAAGTTTTATATGATATTCTTATTGAATTTGGTATTCCCAAGAAACTAGTTCGATTAATTAAAATGTGTCTCAGTGAAACGTATAGCAGAGTTCGTATTGGTCAGTTTCTGTCAGATGCGTTTTCAATTCACTTTGGGCTAAAGCAAGGAGATGCACTATCACCTTTACTTTTTAACTTTGCTCTAGAGTATGCCATTAGGAAAGTCCAGGATAACAGAGAGAGTTTGGAATTGAACGGGTTACATCAGCTGCTTGTCTATGCGGATGACGTGAATATGTTAGGAGAAAATCCACAAACGATTAGGGAAAACACGGGAATTTTACTGGAAGCAAGCAAAGAGATAGGTTTGGAAGTAAATCCCGAGAAGACAAAGTATATGATTATGTCTCGTGACCAGAATATTGTACGAAATGGAAGTATAAGGGTTGGAAATTTATCTTTTGAAGAGGTGGAGAAGTTCAAGCATCTTGGACAAATATAAATGATACTTGGGAGGAAATTAAACACAGAATAAATATGGAAAATGCCTGTTATTATTCGGTTGAGAAGCTTTTATCATCCAGTCTGCTGTCAAAAAATCTGAAAGTTAGAATTTATAAAACAGTTATATTACCGGTTGTTCTGTATGGTTGTGAAACTTGGACTCTCACTTTGAGAGAGGAACATAGGTTAAGGGTGTTTGAGAATAAGGTGCTTAGGAAATTGGGGCTAAGAGGGATGAAGTTACAGGAGAATGGAGAAAGTTACACAACACAGAACTGCACGCATTGTATTCTTCACCTGACATAATTAGGAACGTTAAATCCAGATGTTTGAGGCAGCACGTATGGGCGAATCCAGAAATACATATAGAGTGTTAGTTGGGAGGCCGGAGGGAAAAAGACCTTTAGGGAGACCGATACGTAGATGGGAGGATAATATTAATATGGATTTGAGGGAGGTGGGATATGATGATAGAGACTGGATTAATCTTGCTCAGGACAGGGACCAATGGCGGGCTTATGTGAGGGCGGCAATGAACCTCCGGGTTCCTTAAAAGCCAGTAAGTAAGTAAGTAATTATCAAATTACATCTTCTTTCTGACCTCCCAGTAGCTCTCCACTTCTGTGTGTGATTGTAGGCCATGACATGTTAGGAGGTGATGTCGGTCCATGTCAGTGGTGGATTTACACAGTATGCAGGGCGGTGTCTGCATTATTCCAAGACAGAAGAGATTTTTTGCCATTAGATTGTGCCCTGTTGAGAGGTGAAAGACTAGGGTGACCAGATTCACATCGATAAAAAAGAGGACACAAAGCTTCAAAAAGGAGGACATTGTTCGAAAAAAGAGGAAGAAAATATGAACTTAGATTTGGGCATAGAACTATATTATACTATAAATTTCATCAGTACCTATTTTACTTTAAAATATTTACAGTACAAATTTAGACTTACGTCATACTTAAAGTATATTAATATTACAAAATAATTATGATAAAACTTAATACTAATGATTTTACAGGTGATTTTACATATGAAAGTCAAGGGAACTATAATTATTAAAGAGGACAGAAAGTATCTATTTAGATTTAGGCTTAGGTCTATATTATTATGTTATTTGTTTTAGTACAGTACTTAACAAAAGTTTAAGACCATGAGCAAATTTCATATAATTATTTTCTGGTCCTATATTTTTCTTTCTATTTCCCTCATGAATATTTTGTCAATTATTTGGACTGTGAGATATCTATCGACGCAAAGAAAGTAAAATTATGACATTTAGTTTTCGAGTTATGATTTTAATGAAATATTTTGTTACTGTAAAAAATGTTACATTTATAATTACGGAATAATTTATTCATGCTAAACCAACATGTTTATTGTAGTGATGATTTTTTTCAAGCAATTTGAGAAGTGTGAGAACACAGTGGTACCAGAAAGAAAAATTTAAAAAATTTTATTTTCGTTTTATAATTTTTTGCATATTTTTCCAAAATAAGGAAAATAATAGTAGAAATAACGTTAAGTAAAGGCATTCATAGCTTATTCCACAGTGAAGCTATGAATGCCTTTACTTAACGTTATTTCTACTATTATTTTCCTTATTTTGGAAAAATATGCAAAAAATTATAAAACGAAAATAAAATTTTTTAAATTTTTCTTTCTGGTGCCAATGTGTTCTCACACTTCTCAAATTGCTTGAAAAAAATCATCACTACAATAAAGATGTTGGTTTAGCATGAATAAATTATTCCGTAATTATAAATGTAGCATTTTTTACAGTAACAAAATATTTCATTAAAATCATAACTCGAAAACTAAATGTCATAATTTTACTTTCTTTGCGTCGATAGATGTCTCACAGTCCAAATAATTGACAAAATATTCATGAGGGAAATAGGAACAAAAATATAGGACCAGGAAATAATTATATGAAATTTGCTCATGGTCTTAAACTTTTGTTAAGTACTGTATGAGGAAAAAAATGCCAGAAGGACATTGTGTAATTTTTAGTCTCCATTAACATAACTGCTGTTCTCTGTGGCAAACCTCCTGCATATGACCTTCAGCGGCTTCACAGCTCCTGCAAATCACAGGAGTGCAGCATTGCCTAATAAAGGAATATTGCTATCAAATGGAATGTTGGCGATCGGACATTTATTTAATTCTGAAATTCAGTAGCTTGCTAGGTATAAAGAGAGTGCATTTATATATCTGGGAGGGGAGGGGGGAACATAATTTTAGGTCACACTGTTCCTTCTGTCGAATTATTACAAGGATATGGGTTATAGCACAGTGTTTGATCTTAATGCATTCCAGAAGAATAGCGCTATTGTTTAGAACACCTGCATCACTCAAGACATAAGAAAACAGAAAACAAATACAGATGGTCAAGCTGACACACACTTATCATTCTTCCTCTGTATATATATTTTCACAAAAGGCTGCAAAAGGATATCTGTCGGATACAGGGGAGAGAGCCATTAATCCTTCCCATTGAAGGCTTTAAGGAATCAACCTGGACAAATACCCAATGTCCCATCCCTACCTTCCCGTGGTGCAGCTGTTAGTAAGCATAATTTTACGAGCTGAACTAAAGGGAGGGGCTACTCATCCATTAGCACTGGTCTTAGAGCATTCGAGGCCTAGGGGTTCATTTCCCTTTCTACTTTTCTGTTCCTAGTGCTGACCTGCTATGGCACTAAAATCGTCCTCCAGTGGCTTAAGGAGGGAAAGCTGGTGATCAACAAGATCTCCCAGCTAGGTCCAATGGACCCGTCAACCAACAGCAGGTGTGGTCCTCCAGACATTCTGGGGGTTGTGTGTGAATGAAGTAGCCACCAAAACGTTAAAATATGGTGTTCACTTAAATCGGCTACAACTTGCCATTTAAGTCCTCAAAATCTGTGCTTCATTGGCTGGTCATGATAATATCTTTGAAAAATATTGGAGTGCAAGAGGTCAAATGACTTTATTGTCAAACGCCTGGCATTAGAAAACAATAACATAACATATTATAGACCTACTTAAAATTATGTCAATATCTATTTTATTACAGCATTACATATGATAAAAGTCAATATCCTAATATAACATGATTTTACAGTTAACTACATATTAAAGCCAAGGGAACTATAATTATTATCAAAATACATAAAAAGGGCGCAAAAAATGCGGATTTAATATTATTTTGTAAGCAAAGAGGTTTATGATCGTTGGCAAAGAGTATATTCTGTCGATGCTGCTGCATCCTACAGGCAAATTACTTGAAAAAGGCGTCATATCAGATAATTTCAAAATATCAGGCATACAAGTTACGAAAAGAAGGACATTTCTTGATTTTTTTAAAATCTGCCCGGATCCCAGACAAAAGCCTAAACAGGAGGACATGTCCAGACAAAAGAGGACGTCTGGTCACCCTACAAAAGAGTGCAACTGCGCTTCTTTGTGGATGAGTTGGTGTATCCAGAATTGATTCTCTCCAATGCTTGTCAGCTGTTCTTGAAGATATTTCTTGTAGGTGTTGTGTTTTGAATAGCTCTTTGGAATGGCACTGGTTTAAGTTAGGTTGAAGGAAGTTGAGTTCCCTTCTTGACCAAGGGATCTGTTTGTTCTCTTATTTCTTCTGAACCAGACCGGAAAGCTTGAATGATGGCTTGGATAGCTGCTTTGGTGTCTGAGAGAATGACAGCATTATTGAATTTGTCTAAGTGTGTTGTAAACTGTTGTAGTGCCACTTTGCCTGAACTTCTCCAGCGTAGGAAATATTAACTGCTTAGAGCCAAAGCTGATTGATATGTTACATTTGCATTTGTTTGCTCTTGAAGAATAAACCAAGCCCTCAAATTGTGATAACTGTTCCATAGTTTGTTTAGTTACATCTTGTTCCTGCTTACAGAGTACGGCTGAGCAAGCGCAGACAGAAAATAGGTCAGCAACCAAACAACACACGTCTTGTGGTGAAGCACAGACCTCTGAATGCACAGGAGTTCCGTATGCAGCGGTACAGAGAACGTCAGCTGGAACCACCTGGGGAGGAAGAAGAGGAAGAGGATGATGAAGAGGAAGAAGAACAGACCCAAGAAGACACTGGCGATCAAGATAATACCAATGATCAGGATGATGCCAACAAATCTGGTTAGTAGATTTTCACTTTGCTAGTTTATTAGTGATGCACTTATCTTTATGAAATTGTATGCTTATTCCCAGTGAGGGAAATGAGAAAAAACCAGAGGCGGTATGCTACCCCAAGATTTTCCTTGGCATACCTCGATTTAAAAAAAGGCATACCCCTCCCTTACAACATAGACATAAATGATGTATACAATAAATTGTTTCGTGCAGTCAGTAACGCGAATCTTTGAAGCTTACATAACACATCAAATTTCTTAATAAAATAATTTCAAGTTACTTCGGTTATTTACTAGATCATTTTACGATGTCCTTTCAGACTTATGATTTAAAATAATGTTAAAGCTTCAAAGTGCCTTACTTAATTATTAATAAAACGTGCAACAAAAAAATGACACAGTTACTAAATTGGCAACAGTGACCACCACAAGATACAGACCATAGTCTTCTACAGGGTGTTTCAAAAATACGGGCATAATTTCAGGTATGTATTTCTCACATGTAGACAATCAAAATAGTTCATTACAACATGTGTCCGGAAATGCTTTATTTCCGAGTTATGGCCTTCGCAACATAGAAATTCACCGGAACGTTTTTCTTTCCACAGGTCATTGCCTTCAAAGGAGACATTAAGAGGGCACTCTGACAGTTCATTCCGAGGCGAAGGTTACATTCAGCGTTGTGTAGGTGTTAGACTGTGCGACATGTATTCAAATCAAGAGCTGGCAGAGATACACTTCATGTACGGTAAGGCGGACAGCAATGCTGCGCTGGCTCGTCGTTTGTACCAGGAGAGGTACCCACAGCGACAATGTCCAGATCGGAAGACATTTGTACGTCTTCATTACTGTCTGTGCGAGTATGGAAAATTTAACTCTCCTGGTTTGGGAAGGGGATGACCAAGATCTACAACTCCAGAAGTACGGGAGGAGATTCTGGAGGCTGTGAACATGACTCCTTCTGTCAGCACACAAAGGGTAGCGTTGCAAGTCAGTGTTCCTCATATGACTGTCTGGAGACTGTTGAAAGTGTATCAATTGTATCCTTATCATTTGCAACGTGTACAGGCCCTGTCACCAGCAGATTACCCTGCACGAGTTAGGTTCTATCAGTGGTTCTTGCAGCAGTGAGGTGTAAATCCGAACTTTCCTGCCTTAGTATTATTTACAGATGAAGCACAGTTCACACGAGATGGCATAACAAATTTCCACAATCAGCATGTATGGGCGTATGAAAACGCATGTGCAACTGTTCCCTCTCTTCACCAGGTGCGGTTCTCCCTCAACATGTGGGTCGGTATCATTGGTGATCGATTAGTTGGACTCCATGTACTTGTGAACAGACTTACGGGGCAGGCATACACAAACTTCCTGGAAAACACCATACCTCATGTTGTAGAAGACACTCCACTGATCAATCGTCAACACATTCACTTCTTGCATGATGGCACTCCTGCACACTTCAGTCGTATGGCTCGCCGGTACTTGGATCGAAGGTTTCCTGATCGATGGATAGGTAGAGGTGACCCAATTGCTTGGCCTCCACGCTCACCTGATCTGAACCCTCTCGATTTCTACTTGTGGGGCCATTTAAAACCATTGGTTTATTTGTCTCCGGTGCCTGATTTGGAATCCCTTTGGAATCGAATTGTGGCATGTTCTGAGGACATACGCAATACTCCTGGAGTTTGGAATCGTGTTCGCAGGTCAATGAGACATCGATATGAGGTCTGTATTCAAAAAGGAGGTGGACATTTTGAACATCTTCTGTAATGACAACGACCTGCGGAAAGAAAAACGTTGCGGTGAATTTCAATGTTGTGAAGGCCATAACTCGGAAATGAAGCATTTCCGGACACATGTTGTAATGAACTATTTTGATTGTCTACATGTGGGAAATACATACCTGAAATTATGCCCCGTATTTTCTAAACACCCTGTATACTTGAAATACTACTGTTGTAAGCATTCCAGGGGTTGAGCTTATTAAATAAGCGTGTCTAATACACACTGAATATACTTCCAAAAGGCTGTGGTTTAGATTTACGAAGCAAACAGATAGTACTCTTTTACGATCACATTTTTTTCAGTGACAGTATGTCATTTTTTACTAATGGTATGTTTTCTGGCCATAGAAACCTGTGGCGGTATTCCATGCTGTCACATACCGTCTCACTTCCCTCACTGCTTATTCCTCTTGTGAGGTAACGATTTTTACCGAAAGGATTAAAGGTCAATCTTTAGCAACATGGACTTAATTTCAGCAATATTTTTTGAGGGTGCAAAGTTTGCAATAATTAGGAACAAAATTTATTTATTTATTCTGGTAGAGTTATGGCCATGAGACTTTCTCTTCGACATTACCAGAAGTGAAATATACATTCAAACAATAACAACACAAAATATGTAACGTGAATCGTTAAGTCTCTTGTTTCATATCAGTGATATTGGGCACACATTTACTTTGTCAAGATGTTATGGATGTTTGGGAAAATCAAAATGGCGCAGTGGAACTAACAACATGAACCAAGCTAGACTTACAACAAGTAAATAAATATCAATACTGATAAATAAGACACTCATGCTTCTCTTTCTCATTTCAGATGACGAAAGAGATGGGGAGACAGAAGGCGGTGGTGATGGAGATGCTGATGGCGAAGGAGAAGGTGATGGTGAAGGCGAAGTAGATGCTGATGGTGAAGGTGAAGATGGTGATGGTGACCCTGATGCAGAAGGAGAAAGAGGAGATGAAGAAGAAGATGAACAGAGGAGTGGCAGTGAGAAAGGTGACAGTGACCGTGAGGAAGAAGGAGAAAAGAGTGGTGGTAGTGGCAAGGAGGGCAGTGAAGGTTTGTTGCATTCTTAGTTATTTCCTTCCAATATAAAATTTATGTGAAGTAATTCTTACTTGCAAACTAGGGCCTAAAGAAAAGAAAACTGGGATACATATCTTCTTACTTAAAAAAAAAATCCCATACAAACAAATCTGTGATGTCAATATCACAACTTCTGTTTGCTGGTTGATTTTAATCCTTAAGGTTATGGATCTGTGAAATTTCTAACTTCTACATTTTTACACCAATTAATCTGAAAATATTACCACATATTTCTTACCATGTGGACATGCAGTACTGTACACAAATTTTCACTTTGATATCCCAATTAGTTTACTTATAATAATTTTTTTTTTAATACTGAATTATAATTGTCCTAATTTTCAAAGTTTACATCATTTTTCTTGGGCGCGCTTCCGAACAGGGGCATCGGCATTTCCCATAAGGTTAGAGCCCAGTTTAGGTGTGTGTTTATTAATCGAAAAAAATGTCATATAAACATGCGTCCTATTCTCAAAATTTTCTATCCCCTAATTTTCGATTAATACACACACACCTAAACTAGGCTCTAACCTTAGGGGAAATGCTGCTTTTCCTGTTTGGAAGCGCGCCCTTTTTCTTTAAATTTATATTTAATTTATTCCTGACAGATGTATGTAAAATATGACACATGCTTTTCATATTTTTTCAATTACTTTTTGAGAAAAAAAATATTTACCCTTTTAGTTGTTAATTTTTCAATTTTTTTTAAACTTATCACATCCTCAACACATGGTGATTTGAATACTTCCAATAGCAGAAGAAAACATATGTGTCAGTTTACTTCACATGCTTTTGTGGACTTCTGTGCAAAATTTCACTCAGATTGGAGAAAAACTTCATTCATTAGGGCATTTTGAATGTTACAGAATGTTGAAAATTGGAAAATCGAGAAAACGAGTATCATGTTGTCGATGTTCTTCTTTCCTATACAGATCTATCACGCACATTTTTCTCCTACATAACAGTGCGAAGTATAAAATGAAGGAAAAGTAAAATTAGTTAGAATGATGAACAAAGTCTGTCAGAATGACAGTTGAGTTTCAGTTTAAAGGGCTGCAAATCTATATTGTTTTCGCTGTAAGAAAAATCCTAATGTAAACACAAGCACGTGGCTGTCATACCCGTGATTGTCTCACAGCCGAAACACTCACACGACGTAGGAAAATATAGTCCGTATTTGGAAACTATCATCTTGTATTATTTGAAAATAAAAAATTGAATTCTAGTTGTTACATACGATTAAACATGCCACTTCACTCATGTGTAAAACGATATGTAAAAGAAAAGCTACTTTTATATTTTGTTATGTACTATGAACGTGGATGAATACTAACTGTAATACCGAGGTAGTCAGTTCTTGTAACAAGCTGGCATCACTTGAGCTCGTAGTTGTTCACATATGCACGTGGTACTGAATTGTGGCTTCTGCATCCTGGGTGTGTTTGGTTATTAAACATAAGAGTAGAAACCCTCTCAAAAACGGAGAATATAAAGTACATGTTTCCTAAGCAAACGAATGCATAGTAGTGAGGTTAGGCCTACTTGACGAGTAACGGGAAATGTTTAACATGAAACAGAATGTACAACAGTAGGCAGGAACATGTACTGAGAATCTATGGTGCCAAACAGTGGCAAATGTGCTATTGTTTATATTAGGATTTTTTTTACAGCGAAAAGATTATACACACTTGCTGGTCCCTTTAAATTCGTCCTGAGAGGCTTTAAAATTGTCATAGGGCCAAAATAAGCACAGATTTAGAAAACTGAAAGACTACTTTAAAGTTTCATATCCATTGTTCAACAATTAAAACAGAAAATCAATATCCCAAATTTAAAAGAAAACCTACAAATTAAACCAAACCCTTTAACTGTATTAAATATAGAATATAATCTAAATTTAACAGAAGAAATACTAAAATCAGAAGTAAACACTGAAATACTAAAACAATTGTCTTTAGAGACAATTAATATTAGGTACCCTCCACAAAACTGGCTTCATTTATACACCGACGGATCCTTGATCTCCAGAGAACAAGGTGCAGGTGTTACGTGCTGTCTCTTCTCACTTTATAGCTCTCTTGGGTATGGAACAACAAGTTTTGATGGAGAAATCATTGCAATAAGTGAAAGTCTCAGGAATCTTCTATGCCACATCAATAAATTTAAAAATGCAGTTATATTGTCAGACTCCAAAGCAGCTATTCTATCAATAGTCTCTAAACACACACCTTCATCTCAAACAGCAGAAGTAACTAAAATGCTCTCTCAATATCACTCAATAAAAGAATTGTATTCCAATGGATACCATCCCATTGTGGAATCCTGGGAAACGAGAATGCAGATGCACTAGCAAAGAAGGGCAGCACTGCTACGTACAGACCTGTTACTAAATCTACGTATTACTCTGTGAAAAGATTTATTAAATCTACATGCTTAGACTTCAACAAACAAAATTTGATAACACAATCTCAAGGGAAAAAATGGAACTCTCTGCATCAAAATCCACAGTTAATTCCCGATTTACCACGAAAATCGTCTGTAGCTGCATTTAGATTGGCAACAGGCCACAATTGTTTGGCCAAACATCTGCATAGAATTGGAATATATCAGTCCCCTAACTGCCCATTGTGCAACTCAAACCAAGAAATAGATTCGGAACACCTCAAAATCTGTGCTTCAGTGGCTGGCCATGATAATATCTTTGAAAAATATTGGAATGCAAGAGGTCAAATGACTTTATTGTCAAACGCCTGGCATTAGAAAACAACAACAAACAACAACAACAACATATTTTGTTATGTACTATGAACGCGGATGAATACCAACAGTAATACCAAGGTAGTCTCTTCTTGTAACAAGCTGGCGTCACTTGAGCTCGTAGTTGTTCACGTAAGCACATAGCTTCTACATCCTCGTTGTGTTTGGTTAATCAACATAAGAGTAGAAACCCTCTCAAAAGCGGAGAATATAAAGTACGTTTCCTAAGCAAATGAATGCATAGTAGTGAGGTTAGGTCTACTTGATGAATAACGGGAAATGTTTAACATGAAACAGAATGTACAACAGTAGGCGGGAACATGTACTGAGAATCTATGGCGCCAAACAGCGGCCAATGAAGCCTCACTTCAGTCACGTGCTATTGTTTATATTAGGATTTTTTTTACAGTGAAAAGATTATACACACTTGCTGGTCCCTTTAAATTCGTCCTGAGAGGCTTTAAAATTGTCATAGGCCCAAAATAAGCACAGATTTAGATAACTGAAACACTACTTTATTTTTTAGAGTTAAAAACAAAATTTTCATTTTTTAATGTTTTTTTTTCGTTATTTCCACCAATCCGTAGCCTTAAAGCTAGTTTGTAAGTGTTGTTGCATGCACTTAATTTGTATGTTTCTGTTATTTTGCAGCTGGAAGTGGTAGTGAGGACGAGCAGGCTCAGTCAAAGAGTTCTGGGTCCCGCAGTTCTTCACCAGCTAGTCAGAAGTCCCGGTCCCCTTCTCGCTCCAGATCAAGGTCCAAATCCAAGTCACCATCACGCTCTCGTTCTCGCTCCCGCTCCAAGTCTCGCTCTCGCTCTCGATCACGTTCCCGCTCTCGATCAAGATCAGGCACCCCCATCAAGAGTGGTAGTGGCAGTGGCAGTGGAAGTGGTAGTGGCAGCAGCAGTGCAAGTGGCAGTGAGAGTGACAGTGGAGAGGGGGAAAAATAAGTGCCGCTGGAGCAAAGAAGAAGAATTCTGAGAGTCTGTGCAATTGAATACTCTTCAATTAAACATATTTTGCCGTTCTATGTGTACAAAAATAATACAATAAAAATGTCATTATGCCCTGTTTATTCAAATTCAGATTTCTGTTGCTGATGCTGAAATAGTAATATGCGTTACAAGAGCGGTATGTTGAAGTTTTCATGTTCGAGGAAAAGTTTGAAAAAGCGAAACGTAGTTGAGCTTTTTTAATGTCCGAGAATTGAAAGAAAACATACCGCTCATGTATCGTACATTATTTTGTGCGAAGATTGTTTATTACATACCTGAAAGAGGAATTTCTAATTAGTTGCAATGAAATCTCCATCTTGGTTTCTGTTCAATGACGGCAGATTTGCAAAACAAAAATATCTATCTTCAACATTGTTGCTTTAAAATGTTTTCTGTGTTTACTATACTCCAGCAGGCCGTGATATATGTCTGTCTTTATTTTCCCCCAGTCTATAAATGCGAACTTAAAACAAACGGTAAGGTTATGTAATGATTTATTTTTCATTTTAATTCATTAATATTTTCGTTCAAAGTAGCCGCCATGATGAGTCTGGAATCTTGTTGATTTTTTCACGGCTTCCTTAATGTTATTTGCATCACGAATTAGTAACTTTAGTGGAGTTGTAGAGTTCACTTAATTTTTGCAAATATTTAAAACAATAATTAACAGTGCAATTTAGGTGAAATTGCAGTGGTAAGTTTCCAATTTATAATTATTACTATATTGAACGTCTCTAAAAATATGTTAAAAGCCTAGAGCACTAAAATCAATATGTCACTTAAGCGGTAAGAAGAGGGAAATTGTTATGTGTGTTGGGAATACTGAATGTGGAATTTTAGACTTTCCGCGGATTGGTTTTGTGCAGAAACCAAGCAAATACGCACGATCTCGCACAAAATATCTGTCCGCATATTACTTCTATCCATTATGAATTACAGCAGTACTTCTATTGAACGTTTTTGTGGGGACACAGAATAATAACCTTAAATGGGAGTTGACACTAAGTAAAGGTTTGCTATTTCTGTTTAAAAATGTTTGAATACATATGGGCTATTCCATATGAAATCGATCAGTAAAAAACCTCGCATTTTTTTTTATACTCTAATTTTTTACCTACTTATACAAGGTGCTGAGGGGAGTGCATTTTCAAAAATATACTATCGAAAGTCAAACGGTTTTCGTACTATTGAGCGACAAATTTAGCGTATTTTATAAAAACAAGCCTCTTTCAGCGCTCAGACCTCTGGAACCATTTACTGCAGAACATTGAACGAGAGCTCATTTTGAAGCTGACATTTGGTAGGTTATGTTAAGAAGTAATCCTTATTTTTATTATACACAGAGAGACAGATAATCTGATTTTACTTGGTTTTAGGCCATTTGTAAAAATGTAAAAAAATATTGAGAAAAAACCTTGCATTATTGAGAGGGATTGGGCATTGTTTGCTTAGTGGTACGGCAATAAGTTTCGAGGGTATTAAATAGATTATTTTCACACGCCTATACTTGAATGGCGCAGTACCGCACGCACTGGCCAAGAGCTGATGATAAGCGAGCATTGAGCGTCATTTTACTCTTATGTTTATGAAAACCTGTGATAAAGCTAGCATAGCCATGACTGCTAGACAATACATCACGTGTTTGTCTCCTGGCTTTGCTTGTCTAAGCTACCTCCCGTCTCACAGTCAGCTGGTTAGTTCATGCGTGTACTATTTATTTTCTTTATTTGATATTTTCAATACTTTCTTATCAACATACCATCAGTAAAAAATATGTGTTTATTTGTACTTTCAAAGCGGAATCTAACTATATATTTTAAAAATATTTTTTCCTAGCCAAAGGCGTCTTAATGAAGAAAAATCTAAATTTCTCCATTTCCATAAAAAGTAAGAAAATCTGTTTATATGTCAATATAAACTTTAATTTCTCAGCATCAAAATAAATCATTATTTTGATCATTGGGTGAAAAGGTTTCGGAGCTACAACAGTTTAAAGTTGCTAATTTTATGAAAATATGATAAATTTAAATATTTTTAATTTAAACACTATGAAGTTCTGATGCCTCAAACTTTGCACAAAGCATTGTATCACAGTTCATTGTATTTAGAAATTATAAGGTCAATTTTCTCTATATTTCGGTCGATTTGAGATGGAATAGCTCATATGCAAAAAGCTACAATAAATAAATTAAGGACAGTACTGTATAAAAAAATATAAAACATAACCGGAAGCTGGATGCCAATCAAATCTTTTTCTCGCCATCTCGAATATCTTAACATTTAGATTTTTTTCCATTTTGCAAATTAAATTAACTTTTTCCGCAAGAGAAAGCATTTTCCTTTTCATGGCCATTGTTATCTAGTGATATGTACAGTAACTGAAAAATTCCATCTCTTCACTGTTGTAGCACTGACACACCTCAGCGAGCACAACCAAGACAAGAAGCAACTGTCATGGATGACTGCCACATTCATTATTGAATGTGATTGGTTCTCACAAAAGGTGGGAATTAGCAGATGAATAGGAACTCAGCTTCATGTTGGCATGGTTAGGGAGGGAGAATTGTTTGGCTGGGAGGCAGCAGTGTTGCTAACTCACTGAGTCTTCAAAGAATTTGTATTGTATATGTTGAATCACAATGCATTTATTTGTGCATTAGTGGAGATTTAAAAAAAAAAAACACTTAAAAAAATTTTTAACATAAAATGTAGGTTTCACAGCAAAGAGAATAACGTTAAATCAAATATAAAAATACAGAGTGATTTATATAGAACTGACACATTTCTTTCATTAATTGTTTCAAAACGAATTGTGCTAGCGACAACTTATTATACCTAAAATGTAGAGGAATTTTGGGAGATTATTTACCTCTATAGCAAATGTTGAAAATGTCCTCCATCCTGCATAAGGCACAACTCAACATGTCGTTTCATGTTACTGGCCACTCGTTGGAGGACTCTGTTGTCAATAGCTTGAATCTCCTGTGTGATGTTGTGCTTCAGATCGTCCAATATCTGGGGATGTGTGGCGTAAACCCTGTCTTTTAAGTAACCCCATAGAAAGAAGTCCGGCGTTGTCAAATCCGGAGATCTCGGTGGCCACAGGTTCCTGGAAATTATTCGATCGTCAAAGAAACTTGCAATTAGTTCCATGGATTCATTTGATGTATGGCATGTAGCGCCATCTTGCTGAAAATATCCTTGACTCAGCTCTACATCGTCCAGTTGCTCAACAAACTCCATGAAAATCAGTCGGTACTCTGCAGTGTTCACAATCTGGTTAAAAAAAATTGGCCCTTTTCACTCACCAGAGATCCAGTTGTTTCCAATTTGTTTACCAGTCCCAGTATTGTGTTTCTTTTGGGAGGATTGTGAACACCAAATTCTCTCTGGTATGCCCTTTGAGTAGCTGTAATTGAATTCGTAATCCAGTATTGCTTCACAGGGAGAGTCGTTGATTTAATGTGTACTGCATTTTCACGTTGACACAAAATGTCGAAAACAGCTGCCAACAACAGGAATAAAACATAAACATGTGCGCATCTAGTGCTGCCAACAATAGGAATAAAACATAAACATCTGCGCATCTAGTGACAAGGAATCGAAACTCCAGAACATTCTGCTTAATTTGGTGCTAAAATTGGGTCAGTGCTGCCAACAATAGGAATAAAACATAAACATCTGCGCATCTAGTGACAAGGAATCGAAACTCCAGAACATTCTGCTTAATTTGGTGCTAAAATTGGGTCATTGAATGAATTTCCAACGGAATAATTAAAGAAAGAAATGTGTCAGTTCTATATAAATCACTCTGTATATTAATCGTATGTAATAATTATTGGACCATGAAAATTCAACTTAAAATGAGGAAAAACGTTAAATGAAGGTCTCCTAAAATCGGGGTTATACTGTACATCCAAATGCAGGAGTTGTTCCAAAACCTCTTCACGATATCTCTCTTGGATAGCATTGTATATTTATCCCACAATTCTTGAGATGACAGTACAGCTTTCTTAAATCACAGCCACGGTTACACATGATTTTTGTTTTTCTTCCCATCACAAAGACTACTGTTGTGCCACACAGTAAGTAGAGCAGAACAAATTTCCTATGGACCCGGGCTCCAGCTCAAAAATATAGGGAGCCAAATGAATAGAAGTAAAGTCATTTGTAGCCATCAACATGTCTTGAATTTTCTGCTGAAGTACTATACTGCACAGCTTTTGTCAAATTTGCTGTGGTGGTCCGTTCATATTGCATAGAGATCTCAATTTATTCTTAATGATATTCATCAAGCTGAAACCTCTTTTACAACAAGCTGTGGAGACTGAAATTATGCAAATGTTAATAAACAGTCTTTATTGAATCATTTTCAAGGGAAAATTTGTTCCGGGGCCGGGCATCGAACCCGGGACTTTTGGTTTAACGTACCTACGCTCTACCAACTGAGCTACCCGGGAACTCTACCCAACACCGGTCCAATTTTTCCCTCTATATCCACAGACCTCAAAGTGGGCTGACAACGGTCAAGCAACCAACTTCGAGTGCACACTAACTCCATGTGACTTAAATTGTGGTTTTCTGTTAACAAACAGTGACGTGTATTATTCAAATCGAGCTTTCAGGTGTAACTCTCTGTAAAGTTGATTTGAATAATTTCGAAGGAAAAATTGTTCCGGGGCCAGGTATCGAACCCGAGGCCTTTGATTAAACATACCAATGCTCTACTAACTAAGCTACCTGGGAACTCTGCCAGACACCGATCCAATTTTTTCCTCTATATCCACAGACCTCAAAGTGGGCTGACAACCATCAAGCAACCAACATTGAGTACACACTAACTCTATGCGACTTAATTTGTGGTTTTCTGTTAACGAACAGTGACGTGTATTATTCAAATCGAGCTTTCAGGTGTAACTCTCCATAAAGTTGATTTGAATAATTTCGAAGGAAAAATTGTTCCGGGGCCGGGTATCGAACCCGAGGCCTTTGGTTAAACATACCAATGCTCTACTAACTAAGCTACTCGGGGACTCTACCAGACACCGATCCAATTTTTCCCTCTATATCCACAGACCTCAAAGTGGGCTGACAACCGTCAAGCAACCAACATTGAGTGCACACTAACTCCGTATTGTGGTTTTCTGTTAACGAACAGTGACTGTGTATTATGCAAATCAAGCTTTCAGGTATAACTCCCTGTAAAGTTAATTTGAATAATTTCGAGGGAAAAATTGTTCCAGGGCCGGGTATCGAACCCGGGACTTTTGGTTTAACGTACCAATGCTCTACCAACTGAGCTACCCGGGAACTCTACCCGACACCGATCCAATTTTTCCCTCTATTTAGCTCAGTTGGTAGAGCGTTGGTATGTTAAACCAAAGGTCCCGGGTTCGATGCCCAGCCCCGGAACAATTTTTCCCTTGAAAATTATTCAAATCAACTTTACAGGGAGTTATACCTGAAATCTTGATTTGCATAATACACGTCACCGTTCGTTAACAGAAAACCACAATTTAAGTCACACGGAGTTAGTGTGCACTTGAAGTTGGTTGCTTGACAGTTGTCAGCCCACTTTGAGGTCTGTGGATATAGAGGGAAAAATTGGATCGGTGTTAGGTAGAGTTCCCGAGTAGCTCAGTTGGTATAGCGTTGGTACGTTAAACCAAAAGTCCCGGGTTCGATGCCCGGCCCCGGAACAATTTTTCCCTTGAAAATTATTCAAATCAACTTTACAGGGAGTTATACCTGAAATCTTGATTTGCAACAGTCTTTATTGTTCGTGAAAATTGTTCATAATATGCCACATTATTGTACCAGTGCCATAAAAGATTGCCATTCCAACTAAAATGTCATGATTTCTACTATGACTGCATCATTCCTTATGCCATGAAATTAATATTATTAAAGGATTTTCCATGCAATAATATTTAATACATCACTGCTGTCATAGAAACTCATTCTTCATGATCATGATATCAAACTACCCATCATTACAAATTTGATATGTTATTTCCTTATTAATTGCTTTATAATGCTGTCATACAAAAAAAATAGTATACGAATGTATTCTTCAAAATTAGGAGATGAGCAATGCTCTTTCCTAAATTAGTCATGCAATAAAGCATAACATTATAAACTAATGTAACTATAGTCACACTTGTTTAAACCAAAAGAATTAACCAACAATAAAATATCTGATGAAAGGGGGTATGACATTAGTTGTCGTCAATCAGTATTCTCACATAAACCCAGATGAAGTAGGACGTCAGAATGGGCCAAGTTTGCTTCATGGTAAAGAACAGTGTGAGGAGCCGTTTAATAAGGAGACACCAAATAACAAAACAATGTTAGCTGTCGTTGACAAGTTTCGTCACACAGAATCAGTCTTATGTCAACAAAAGGGAAAAACAAGGCACTTAAAAACCGTCACCACAAATGAGAATCGTGGATGGCTTCTCCAACCCAAAGTATAATCTACGATAAACATTGCTGAAACTTGATTTGATTGATAGGTCTGTTCGGCAGATGTTTAAATAACTGGGTGAATTTACACACTGCATTCCAGTTGCTTGGTCCCGCGCCGTGGCATCGCGGTCTAAGGCATCCTGCCCAGCGAATAGGGATTATAAAGAATAGACACTTCGCGTCAGTACCTTTGATGTAGCCGGACTGATTTCAATGACCTTCAAGCCAGCTAAAGCGTCAGATTCTGCTTTCCCCCTAGAGTTGGCGCTGACATCACACCAGCTAGCAGTCGACACAGCGGAAATATACCGTAACACATATAATTAATACAGCTAGGTACATTATGTACTCAAATAAATTGGATCCATAAAATAACTGCAATGTCTAGACTCTAGAGTTCCTTTATAATGAGAGTTGAGACGTTGACCCCTACAACAATTAAAATATGTAATGATTTGATAGCGCTGAAAATGGAAAAACGAAACTCTTACGAGAAGTAAAACCATATACCTATATTATATTATTATACAAATATTAAACGAATTCGATACTTAATTTTATAATGTATTATATTATTTTATAATATAATGTATTATATCTGAAATATAAAATATTATTATCACAACTAGATTGTCACTGAGAAATAAGGAAAAGCTGTTAACTTGAATTTATTTGAAGCAAAGCGTTATTGGATTATGCAATAAGGTAGGCGATGTTTGGATCCTGTGCCTCAACTCTATTCTCAATTATTATCTTAGCGTATGCTCGATTATACTACCTCTAGCGCTTGAAAGTGGAACTAACCGCTGGCGCACAGAGAAACAAAACACAGGAAAATTCGCTCAGTGTCCATTCTTTATAATCCCTATTGGCTGTCCTGCCTAGGACTCGCGTTACGGAATGCGTGCTGGTTCAAGTCCTCATGGGGGAAGAAATTTTCTCATGAAATTTCGGCCAGTGTATGGGACATTCCAGTTGCTTAGCACCTAGCAAAAAGGAATGAGCGAACCTGATTACAATATTGCAGCTGAGTGTTGTCCATGACGTATGAGGATCCAGATTTCTTCTGCTATATATGATTTTCAGATGAAAGTCATATTCACCTTGATGGCTACATCAACTGTTTTAAGATTTGAACGGCCTGATATGCAGAAACCACTGCACAGTGCATGGGTTGTGGTTTGGTGAGCTGTGTTCGGTCATGGAATGTAGGGCCCTTATTTCATGAGACACTGAGAATTCTGTTATGAAATAAGAGCGACTTCTTGTAAAGAGTTATTTAAGTAATAGTGGAATAAATTTTTCTTCTTTCCTGCACTTCAGTATATTTATTAACTTCAATAACAACGGAAGACTTGACAGTTCTGATTATGGTATAACAAATTAGCGACAAAATTGCATTAGCAAAATTTATCACAACAATGTGCAAGGATCATTAAACAATAATAATGAACAATGAAAATCTGGGGATATTTGGAGACGAAGTTTGTCTAGGGAGAGAGAAAAAAATTCGGAAACCGTGTCTGGAAATGGAGATGTCTCCCCAACTTTTGAGGTTGCCAAGAATAATGGAAATAAGATTACAATCGAATAGAACATGATAAGAAATAAGGAATTTTATAATATAGTGATCAATATAACATTTATTGTGGTGGAAGGATAAAAAAAAAAGTGTTACCGGTACTAGAAAGGTAGCTCAGGACGTGGAATAAAAATGATGTAGGATGTAAATTGATAGCTTCAATGATACAATAGCTACATGTTTAATGGTAGCAGTTTGTATTTGAAAGCGTTTGCAGAAAGAAAGAAAACGAGTGATGTATAATGAAGAGAAAATGAGAATACATTTCATAAATCGCTGTAAATAATTGTGAAGAAATAAAATTATAGTATGATGACAATGTTGGAAAGCAATGGGAATAGTGACTATTGTTAAATCCAAAGCATTATATACACACTTTTGAATGTCATCGTTGGTGGGAATTAAATGCAGAAATAAATTAAATAGGGGATTAAAATATAGTATTTTTTTTACAAAAATCTAGTGTTTTATTTTTGTTCCTTGTGGCGACACTGACAACCCTGTCAAGTAGTGGCCTCTATCGGGTAAAGTCTACGATATCGTCTGACATTTGTCCACGCCTTTACGATTCAAAGAGTACTATTGAAATATATCAGTTATATTTTAAAGAAAATGTGAAGAAGTTTTGTTTTATAAGGTGTAGAAATAAAAGGAAGAAATTGGTGATTAAGAATATTTGTAAATTGTGTACAAATAGTGATGTTTAATATGAATATAATTCACGTAAGTTAATATGTAGTTTATAGGTTATGTATGAAAGCATTTGTTCTCTTATTTGAAGTAATGTTATATTATTGCATTGTGTTATTTCTTATCATTTTACAGAATATAACGAAACTAGCTTGCAGAGCCGATAGCCAAGCTTTGGTCAGAGCATCATGCTTAAGTCGTCACCAGCCGCAAGCGTTTGTCATGAAAAGAATGTTCTCGTCGAGTGCTTCTTTAACCAAACCTGAAGAGGTATGGACTAGCCTTTGTACTTATTGTGAATTGACAGTAATTTAGAGAAAAGAACTGTTTGTATCAGAAGCTGTTAGCTGCCATTATTATTGGTCATTGGAACAAGTACGAGTATGTTAACATTCGTGGACACTCGGAAATTTGTATTTTTAGTCGAGCCTTGTTATATTCATGTTCATAGACTGCTAGTGCTTTGCGACCTTCATGTAAAACTGAAGGCCTTTCCATAATTTCAATTATAAATTTACATACTGTAATTGCGTATGAAGGCTAGTATTCTCGTAGTTAATTTGACGGTTACGTGCAAACTGCAATTTTTTGCTTGGTTATTTAACGACGTAGTATCAATGGCTGGATTATGTAGCGTCGATGAAATTAGCTATAGCGAAATGGTATTTGGCTAGATAAGGCCGAGGATTCGCTATACTTTACCTGTCATTCGCCTTACTGTTGAGGAAAACCTCGGCAAAAACGAACTAGATAATCAGCCCATGCTGGAATCGAACCCACACCCGAGCGCAAGCAAGCAAACGCGTTACCGTCTGAGCCAATGAGATTGAAATGAAAGTCTATTCAATTTTTTACTGGTATAGGGCCTACGTTACTTTCCTTACTAAATAATGGGATAAAATTGTAGCCTGCCTTTTTTTTTTTTTAATCGTGGTTCGTGGGTTTTCGGAAACGAAAATTATTAAAAATGGCGGAAAACACACTTTAGATTTTATAAAACCTCATGAAATATTACAAAGTCTGCATTTAAAAAATGGCAGAAAATTTGTAATTTCTACGAAAAAAATATACAGAACTTAGTTTTTTTACGAACATAACACGATTACACTTCTATTTACGTAAGCCTACTTATCTTATTCACCAAAAGCGTTTATGCAAGGCATATTTATTACTGATCTCGACCATATGAAAACTCACCTATTCCGTAGTTTCACAATTTGGACAAGCAATTTAGCTGATAACATGCTACACAAGGCATCGGAAATGCTGTGCTGAAGTAACACTTCAAAGTCACTCAGCATGCGAATCTAAGCCCCCATACTTTTATACACGATTTCCATTCAAAGATGTAGCTTGATCTTTTATTAACATGTTTTCAATGCAGAAAATAACAATACTAACGTATTAAATATTTTTAAAAAGTATTCATTATTTCTTTTTACTTAAAATTCCCACTTTATGAGATAATAATTACTGTATTACAATTCACTCAGCGTGTCATTGATAATCGTTCCACATGCCACTTTTGGCACATGTGCCTGGGCTACACCGTGACTTAATAAAAACGATCACAGTTCCTCAATATTCAAAACGGCCCCTTTGAAAATCCCAAAACTGCCTATTGACAACCGTTGCACAAACCACACATTTTGGGTTTCATCTCTTCCAAGATTGTTAACCATAAAGAATTATATGAGCCAACTTCTCGGAATATAATCAAACGTATCCGAACTTTTTGTCGCAACCAGAATGTACATAGACGTTTTGTCACAGTGTATTAAAATGTCACGTGGACATATGTCGCAATATTAATATTGTCACAGGTACAGTACATCACACTAAAATTATGTCACATGGACATTGTGACAATAGTTAGATTGCCAGTATATATTATATATTGTCAATATAGTATGTAACAAAGTAAATGGCTTCTATGGTAACAACAAACGAAATGGCTTTTATGGTAACATAAGCAAAATTTAAGTTAACAAGATTAAAAATTCGTGCAGCTAAATTTCGAAATTGCAGATGAAACAAAATTCATACTTGCAGTGAAAGGAGGTAAGAAATTAATTTATAAGGAGTACATGTATCTCAAACATAGGCCTGTGAAAAATGGTGTGCAATGGAGATGTGTTGATATACATGGATGGATGGAACATCTGTGCTATCAGAAATAGAACATAGCCATGCACCTGATTGAGGAACCTGCAATGCTGCTCAACTTAAAGAAGAAAATAAAACTACAGCTGCCAAGTCTGTGGAACCTGCTTCATAAATTGTTCGAAATATGATTACTTCAGCGTACAGCAAAATGAATGTTAAACTCCCGAAGAAGAAAACATTGAGAAGAACTGTAAGATGTATTAGGAGGCAGAACTTGCCCCCTAAACCCAAAAGTATGCAAGAAATTGAAAATTTGTCCCAAAAATATACAGTGACTAAGGATGGGTAACCTTGGTTGCTTCACTTCGATGCGCGGAAAGGCGTTATTATATTTTGTTCAGAGGATAACTTAGGGGAGACTGTTGTACCTTTAGCATAGTGTACCTTTCAACATTTTAATTTTTGCTGCTACCTAGAGGACTGAAACTGAAGTAGATTGTAGAGAAAGCCGTTAAGTAGCTCTGGTCATAGTTTCGGTTTGATTTATTGCAAAGTGTGAGTTCCTTGGGGAAAAGAAGTTTTTTAGTACCAAAAGTAAACATTTCGTTCATTGATATATGTTTTCTAACATAAAACCAGATGGTATTTGTTACTATCTATAAAGTACAGTGTGTTCCCTATCATCTGGTGAGTAATAACATATTTTAATTTCCATGATTTATTCGAATCTCTAGTTTTGGGAGGGAGCCATATTTGTTTAAACGTGCAACCTCTTGTACTTTTAACACAAAACATCTTGCACCATGGAATATGTTCCAAGGTACATGATTCTATCGGTTTTTGTTTTTCTTTCATTTTAAGATCATGTCACGAAATAAGTCTGGAGTTAAGAGGCCCCCAATTGATCCGGATGTCTTGAAGAAAGCTGTTGAAGCAGTTATTGCTCCTCCAGAAAATAATATCTCAGTCAGAGAAGCCTGTTCTGGTTTATGATGGCAAATACATTTTAAATATGATTATCAGTTTTTACAGCTATATTCCCCCTACATTCCATGTGTTCCAAAGTACATGAACCTGTTGTACCTTTGAACACATTACATATCCCTTCATTTTATTTTTTCCATTCTTAATAGATCTGTAAAACAGGAAAATACATACAGGAAGTTGTAAAGGAATCTTCAATAATTATTTCAAGCATTTTTATATTTTAAAAATTTCATTTCCCAAAATTAAAAAAAAAAAAGTAAAATGTCTTTGTTGTTTTCTAATGCCAGGAGTGTGACAGTAAAGTCATTTGACCTCTTGCACTTCAATATTTTTCAAAGATATTATCATGGTCAGCAACTGAAGCACAGATTTTGAGGTGTTCCGAATCCATTTCTTGGTTTGAGTTGCACAATGGGCAGTTAGGGGACTGATATATTCCAATTCTATGCAGGTGTTTGGCCAAACAATCATGGCCTGTTGCCAATCTAAATGCAGCTACAGCTAAAATGTGAAAAGTGTTTAAAAGTTGTTGTTTGTTGTTTTCTAATGCCAGGCATTTGACAATGAAGTCATTTGACTTCTTGCACTCCAATATTTTTTGAAAGATATTATCATGACCAGCCACAGAAAAATGGCAAGTTGTAGCCGATTTAAGTGAACACCATATTTTAACGTTTTGGTAGCTACTTCATTCACACACAACCCCCAGAATGTCTGGAGAACCATACCTGCTGTTGGTCGACGGGTCCATTGGGCCTAGCTGGGAGATCTTGTTGATCACCAGCTTTCCCTCCTTAAGCCACTGGAGGACGATTTTAGTGCCATAGCAGGTCAGCACTAGGAACAGAAAAGTAGAAAGAGGAGGAAGGAAAGGGAAATGAACCCCTAGGCCTCGAATGCTCTAATGCCGTCAGGGTCGAAGAAAGTAAGAGTTCAGTCAGAGGACTGGATAGGAAAGGGTAAAGAGGGAATTAGGTATTGGTTAGAGGAAAATTATACCAAATTCAGTCATTAACTCATCAAGCTGACCAGTGCTAATTGATGAGTAGCCCCTCCCTTTAGTTCAGCTTGTAAAATTACGCTTACTAACAGCTGCACCACGGGAAGGTAGGGATGGGACATTGGGTGTTTGTAGTGTTTAAAGGTACAACAGTCTCTCCTACAGATACTGGAAAGAGGAAATTATTGGATATGTGATGGAACATTCAAGGTGGTTCCTAAAATTACAACCCAGTTGTATAGTAAACACTGCAAAGTGCGTGGTTTTCTGCCCCATTGTATTTGTACTTACGAAGAAATGTGACAAAAAGACATACGAAGAAATATTTCGCGTCCTTAACCCTAGGATGCATGGCGGGGGTCTTTGAGGCCTTTCATCAATTTTATTACTCTCTTAAAAGTGTTAAAATATTACGAAATTGCACCAAACTTCATGTAATCTTCTAAAATATATCTAAGAACATGTTGTATGATCATTTAAGGAGATACATTAAGATAAACTGTTTAAAATTAATTTTTGTTAATGCTACACGCATAATGCACAGCGAGGGCCTCTCAGGCCTGTCCTGCTTTATATATTATACAGCTCTACAATTTTATGTTTTACTGCTAATATGTGAATGTTGACACTTCGGACATTTGTATCCTAGTGGCATTGTTGCAACATTTTAATTTTATAGTAGTGATGAAGCATCTGAAATCAATCATACAGAAAATACTCCCTGCCTGCGAACATTCTGATCGGAAGTGACGGAACTCAGTGGAGTGAAACATTACCACCTTCTAATCGGGTGCTACTCATAATATTACAAAAATTTCTCCAGGTGTCATAAGAGGAATATTCGTCAATACCGAAGCATGGATGGAGTTACTTCATCACAACTAATATTGTAGCCTATTGTATACTGTACAAATCTGGAAGGACGCCGTTTAGCAGCCATAAGAAACAAACTTGGCGCGATGTTACAACCTTGAACTTATAAGACCACATATGAAGCACAGAGTCAACAATCCAAACTAGAACATGAATGTCCTTCAAGCACTTGCCCGGTGTGTAGTCAAATGTCCCAGGAGGTGGATATGGATTTCATCCAAGAATAATGAAAAAAAGAAGATGCTTTTTGTGCCTACGTGACTTAGAAAGAAAAATTGCTCAGTGTTGTTCAAAATGTTCTAAGAATGTGTGCAATGAGCAAAGTGTTTTTGTTTGGGAAGACTGTTTTCAATAAAAGGGCATTGGACTTCACTTTATATAATAATAATAATAATAATAATAATAATAATAATAATAATAATAGTAATAATAATAATAATGATAATAATAATAATAATAATAATAATCCGAGGCACGACAGTCGTTGAAGGACCATGACCTACCAGCAGGCTGCTGAACTCAGTCCATATACCGAAGAAGAGGTGGACGATCATCCAACTAGAATGGCGGTATCGTGGGGTTAGCACGATGATTACACCAGCCGTTACAGCTTGCTTTCATAACTGGATTTCGCTACCTATCATAGCTCCCCAAGTGCATCACAATTCTGGGTGGGCATCGGTCCCATACACTGGCCGAAATTTCAAGAGAAAATTTCTTCCCCCATGAGGAATCGAACCAGCGCGCATTTTGTAACGCGAGTCCTAAGCAGGATACCTTAGACGACGACACAGCGCAGGACCACTTTATATAATGGAACTATAATTTCAGAACTTGTGCATATAGAGAAATTTTTATCATATTTAGCTACTCAAAACATATACATAGTGTATAAATTATTCTATTTTAGCACTACATTGATTAACTAATTGAATAAAAATACCACAACATTGAAATTGAACTTAAAAGGTAACAATATCCATTTAATTTGTAATGGGGGCCTTTGAGGCCCCCATTATGCATTGATGTAAGTCCAAGAGGCCATGCATCCTAGGGTTAAATAAGAAGTTTCAGACTGATTTCAGAGAAATCTGCAACTGACTATATACAGGACCTTACAATATCTGCGAACACTGGTGCACAATTTTGCATTTTGAACTGCCTCAGGAATATTTTATAAAATGTCTAATACTCGCAATAGATTTACCTGTTTCTTTACAAATTTCAATAAAGTTGTTGTTGTTGTTTTCTAATGCCAGGCGTTTGACAATAAAGTCATTTGCCCTCTTGCACTCCAATATTTTTCAAAGATATTATCATGACTAGCCACTGAAGCACAGATTTTGAGGTGTTCCGAATCCATTTCTTGGTTTGAGTTGCACAATGGGCAGTTAGGGGACTGATATATTCCAATTCTCTGCAGGTGTTTGGCCAAACAATCGTGGCCTGTTGCCAATCTAAATGCAGCTACAGACGATTTTCGTGGTAAATCGGGAATTAACTGTGGATTTTGATGCATAGAGTTCCATTTTTTCCCTTGGGATTGAGTTATCAAATTTTGTTTGTTGAAGTCTAAGTATGTAGATTTAATAAATCTCTTCACAGAGTAATACGTAGATTTAGTAACAGGTCTGTAAGTAGCAGTGCTGCCCTTCTTTGCTAAAGCATCCGCATTCTCATTTCCCAGGATTCCACAATGGGATGGTATCCATTGGAATACAATGAATTCTTTTATTGAGTGATATTAATTGAGAGAGCATTTTAGTTATTTCTGCTGTTTGAGATGAAGGTGTGTGTTTAGAGACGATTGATAGAATAGCTGCTTTGGAGTCTGACAATATAACTGCATTCCTAAATTTATTGATGTGGCATAGAAGATTCCTGAGACATTCACTTATTGCAATGATTTCACCATCAAAACTTGTTGTTCCATATCCAAGAGATCTATAAAGTGAGAAGAGACAGCACGTAACACCTGCACCGGCACCTTGTTCTCTGGAGATCAAGGATCCGTCAGTGTATAAATGAAGCCAGTTTTGTGGAGGGTACCTAATATTAATTGTCTCTAAAGACAATTGATTCAGTATTTCAGTGTTTACTTCTGATTTCAGTATTTCTTCTGTTAAATTTAGATTATATTTTATATTTAATAGAGTTAAAGGGTTTGGTTTAATTTGTAAGTTTTCTTTTAAATTCGGGATATTGATTTTCTGTTTTAATTCTTGAACAATGGATATGAAACTTTTTTGAGTTTTCAATCTACAAAGAGGACTGTATGAATGACAATTGTTTCCTGGTAATCTGATAAGTTTTTCATATTGAATCAGTGCTTATTTCAATAAAGTGACATACACCATATAACAGTGCAGCACATAAGACATAAATTCTGCTGTGAAGTTAAACTCCCATGACAAAGCAGCCGTGTGACATTCTTCTCCTTATGACATTAATTGCGTTGTGATATAATATCCCTTTGACAAGAAGTCCGTGGTACTTTTTGCCTGCGACATGTCCTGGAATCATAATCAAATCTACCATCGACATGGAGACCAGTTCATCAACATTCTCTTGTTAGATATTGAGAAGTTCAAAGAAATTCACCAGCATTGTAAATAACTTCGAAATTTGTAAATGATGTACCAAAGGGCTACAGCTTTGTTAACGATTACAGAATACACTATGAAACAACAGAATACATGTATGACTTTGATGTTTGAATCATAACATTTATACTTCTTTTACAGAGTGTTATCTGTCTTACGCAAAAAAAGAACTCTATATGAGACTAATGGATTTTTTTTTGCCCTAAGGAATGTTCCATAATTTAATTTATAAATTAATTTTGATTTTTTTTCAGAGTGGAGATTTAGATAAATTATATCGAATGGTGGAAGTGGAAATTAGAGGCAATGATCCAGCTGTGTTAAAAAGTTATTCTTGGTTTACAACAACAGCTGCAAGAGAACTTGGTATCACAGTTGGAGAATGGTAATTCCTTTTTCAAACTAATTTTTATTAATGAACAAGATATAAATGCGTTCTTATACTTGTGGAGAAACATATTTTTTCAGTGAGCACACCCCACAATATCATACCAGAGCTACTCTGGCTCTCTCTCCCCCTCTCTCACTCTGTGTGTGCGCGCGCACGCGGTTTTTTTTTTTTTTTATAAACTTAGACTAGACGGCAGTTCGGAAGGCGGTCAGCTCCTACATGCGCCGTAGCATTTCTGGTATGTGACGTCACGAGCTTGTACAGTAGAACCAATCAGAATCAGTCCATAACGAGTACTTCCAGAGTTCGTTTGTTCACATGCGAGTGTTTCGATACATTGAATAAGTAAAACTAACATTTACTGTGTGTGTGTAAGATAAATAAATGGAAGAAGAGACTGTAAAAAGACAAGTATTGCACAGGCAGGCGCGGAAAATAGTGTTTAAGGTGTATAATTATTTTAAAAACGTTGACGAGCAGAACGCTGCCGGTCATCTTGATGCTGGCTGGAACGTTGCCAACGCCCAAGAAACGACTGTAGAAGCTTGTGGGATTGAGAACCGTGCAAAGAATATTGTTGGTGAAGGAAAGATGGTTTGTTTGGCGTCATGCTTACAGTAATCAACGGCTAAGGTCATTATTGTCTTTTGATAATTTAAATTCTCTCCTGCGCTATTTGTATTACACGTGCGTGTGAAGTATGATGTGGCAGTGTTGTACGCTGCCTTGCTCTCTCTATCTGTCTCTCTCGACGCAAACGCTAGCAGACAACTGCCTTCCCAATTGCCGTCGACTCTAATTAAACATGTTCCATTACAGTTTGTAATACTACATGTTCTGGTTTACATCAATATTGCATGGGATGCATATTACTTAAGTTGAATTCCAGTTGTGTTAATTTAATTATTGATATTAGCTATACCTGATTGTTGACTAATTACAATATAAGTTTATATTATACCGCTATTTGTTTGGAAAACCTGAGTTTAGTAATGTTTATACTTTGTACAATTTAGATTTTATTTTTTAATAAATTCTATTCTATCTTACCTAAATCTACGTTTATGTATTTACACTATGTACAAAAATATCATTATTACTACTCTGTGTTCTATTTTACTTTAATTGTTTGTAAAGTCAATTGAATTCACATATTTGCAAAAGTCTTTTAAAAATCTTTTTGTTAGATCTCTTCTATCTGGTGGCCAAATTTCTCCTTTGGTTATTATGCTTCTCCATAGTGTTTGTCTTTCCATGTTGTGTTTGGGGCATTCGAGCAGAAGATGTGTGTGTTCTTTTATCCCATTTTTCATTTATAATTATTGGAAATACAACCTTCTCTTATTAAGGCACAATGACCACTTATATAATCAATAACTATGCATTTGAAATCTCTGATATAGAGTACTTACTTACTTACAAATGGCTTTTAAGGAACCCGAAGGTTCATTGCCGCCCTCACATAAGCCCACCATCAGTCCCTATCCTGTGCAAGATTAATCCAGTCTCTATCATCATATCCCACCTCCCTCAAATCCATTTTAATATTATCCTCCCATCTACGTCTCGGCCTCCCCAAAGGTCTTTTTCCCTCTGGTCTCCCAACACACTATATGCATTTCTGGATTCACCCATACGTGCTACATGCCCAGCCCATCTCAAACGTCTGGATTTAATGTTCCTAATTATGTCGGGTGAAGAATACAATGCGTGAAGTTCTGCTTTGTGTAACTTTCTCCATTCTCCTGTAACTTCATCCCTCTTAGCCCCAAATATTTTCCTAAGCACCTTATTCTCAAACACCCTTAATCTCTGTTCCTCTCTCAGAGTGAGAATCCAAGTTTCACAACCATACAGAACAACTGGTAATATAACTGTGTTATAAATTCTGACTTTCAGATTTTTGACAGCAGACTGGATGATAAAAGCTTCTCAACCGAATAATAACAAGCATTTCCCATATTTATTCTGTGTTTAATTTCCTCCCGAGTGTCATTTATATTTGTTACTGTTGCTCCAAGATACTTGAATTTTTCCACCTTTTCGAAGGATAAATCTCCAATTTTTATATTTCCATTCGTACAATATTCTGGTCACGAGACATAATCATATAGATATAGAGTACTAACATTTTTAATTATTGTATTATGTTTCATGTTGTGGCAGTAATTTACTTTACATGGAAATAAATACTAGGCCTACATTTATAACAATATTTGTGAAATGACAGAATTAATAAAAAAAATTAATGAAATAAATATAAGCTATTGTAATTTTTATCCTCTTTATTTTGTTGGTAAATGAAAGAACACAAATCATCAACACTTTTAAAAACATTCTGAATAGCAGCAATATATCAATACTGGGAACTTTTTTTTTTCATTTCAAATAATCCAGAGTGAGAGAACATTGTGCTTCCCAACTTCAAAAGAGCAGATCTGGTGGATTAAAATCTTTTTGTTTCTCTTCATCATATACTACCAATTATACGAGTTTTGTGCTTTATTAATGTTTATAAATCTGTTGAATATTATTTTAATTAAGTTACATTGTTTTACTGTTTCAGCTGGACACCTCGCAAAGCTAATCATGACCGACTGACACTGCTGAAATCGGTTCACATTTACAAGAAGCACAGAGTACAGTATGAAATACGCACATACTTTCGTTTCATGCAGTTTCTACGCCTAACAGGATCAACTGCTGATACTTTCCTCGAATATATTCAACGCAACCTGCCTGAAGGTGTAGCTATGAAAGTGACGAAAGTTGAGATAAAATCAATGCCACAACACATTAGTGTTCCCAGCGAATCCAATAAACAATTAAAGTCAATAGAAACAGAAGCTGTACAGTGATGAGGAATCTTTTAAATCGTAGCAATAATTTTGTACGTATTGTAACTGCTTTTATTTATATACATTGTTCTTAATTATTATATTTCAGTACATACAGCATGTATTATATTATTGCAATTAACTGTTGTTACAACTGTAACTGCGTAAGGGATTCATATTTGATCCAGACTTTGTGAACATTACCTACTGTCACCCTCTGAGGAGTTTAGTGCTGAGAGGAATGCGGTTCCGACTAGTCTAGCATGGTAGTGGAGTGGGAGGGAACAGTGACAGCGGCAGTCTGGAAGGAAGTATAATCATACTGAAAACATTCGCCCAATTTACGAGAGCAGTATGCCTATTAGTTTTCTAACATATTTTTGGCGAGATAGAGATACAACCATTCATACTTATGCGTTCAGAGAAGAAAAGTATTGTAGAAAATATTATTTATTTATTTATTTACTTAATTATTCTGGTGAAGTTAAGGCCATCACACCACCAGAAATACAAATACAATAAAATAAATAAAAAGAAAAATCATAATGCAACTACAATAATATAAATGAAAAGAAGAATCATACTATAAAATTTAATGATTAGTAGAAGTGAATTAAATTTGTAAAGTAATCAATTTAAATATACTGTACTGCTGAACTCACTTGAGAAGTAAAACTACTTGATTTGCATTTTAAGATATTACCAACAAATGTTTTTCGCATGACATTATAGGAATCTGTTTTTCACGATACCAATCACACATATTCTAAAATTCCAATAGAATAAAACCAAAAACTTAAATATACTGTACTGCTGAACTCACTTGAGAAGTAAAACTACTTGATTGCATTTTAAGATATTACCAACAAATGTTTTTCGCATGACATTATAGAAATCTGTTTTTCACGATACTAATCACACATATTCTAAAATTCCAATAGAATAAAACCAAAAACTTAAATATACTGTACTGCTGAACTCACTTGAGAAGTAAAACTACTTGATTTGCATTTTAAGATATTACCAACAAATGATTTTCGCATGACATTATAGGAATCTGTTTTTCACGACACCAATACTAAAATTCCAATAGAATAAAACCAAAAACTTTTCCACAACATGTTTCCTTAAAAATGACTTGTAACGGTGAAATATTTAATATGAGTAATTCATATAATATTAACATAGCTAACACCAGGAAGATGTTTGAGCAAAAATTGCAACAATATATTTAATATATTAATAACAAAACAATATAGGCCTAGGTAAACAATATGTATATGAAATATTCACACACTACTACAAACTGAAGACTGCATATTTTTGGACGATTAAAGCTCGATTCACATTATATGTCACATCACGGACCAGCAGCGTTGCATCAAAACATTGTACAATGCGTTTTGTATGGTAGCGTTCACATATACAGGCAACGTCACAGCCCATCAACGGCACGGACCATCTGGGATTCTCGAGGAGAATGTTTTGATGTGACGTGGACGGTTTGATAGCGTGAATTGTTTATGCTTTCTTCTTCCTCCCTGTTATTTATACTCGCTTTAACATCGTTGGTCATATTGCTAGTATCTTTTGATTGAAATCCGAAGATCTGTTCTATTGTTGTGAACTAGATGGTGACTGTATATGTATTACTGATTTGTTATATGATTTCGGTGATGAATGAGGCCGATTCAATCTTTTCAGGTCCAGAATGCAAAGTGAGGTGGGTTTCATTAAGGGATCAGTTTAGAAAGGCATTAAAAAAAAGGAAGACTAAGAGCGGACAGGCAACCAACACCGAAAAAAAATGGAAATATAAAGATTATATGTTATTTCTTATCCCGTTTATTAAAGAAAGAGAAACTATAGGAAACGTTGAACCTCAAGGCAGTGACGATTCGAACAATCAAGGAGAAGAAGAAAGTTTGAACAATGATACAAATGAAGAGACTGCAGAGATTGCTGCTTCACATCCACAGGACTTAAGAAAATCAGTACTGCCAGAAGCAAGAACACTGATCCTCTAGTTACAGGGTCACAAAGGCGTCCAAAGAAAAAGGTGCAGGAGAAGGAAACAGCGTCATCTCTCGTTATGAAATATTTATTAGAAAACAATGAAAAATAAAAACATTTGACGTCTGCCTGCAGTGCGGACCCAATAGATGCATTTTTCAACGGCATAGCTCCACAGTGAAACAATTTTCACCATTAAGACAAAATCTGGCAAAATCAAAAATTTTCAATATAATTTCTAATCTTGAATACGAAGAAATTCAAGAAAGGATGTTTCAGTCCCAAAGCAATGAGCAGCCTTCGATTTCTTCAGCACCACCAGCTCACTATCAGCATCCCGTGCTGCAACACAATCAGCTGCAAACAGATAGGGTTACTTATCGGACGACCTCAACTACGTCACATGATCTGACAACTATGCAAACACCGTCGCCTACACCATCACACGTGTCAGGAATATCATCAGTTCAAACCTACTATTAACAATTTTCCCCTGTGGAATAATTAACGTTTTCCTGTGAGTGATTTTATGCAAGGAATGACAAACAATAATTTGTTTTAATTGACATAATTGCTTTTCCATTTCATTGTGTAGACTACAATCTAGAAGGACTTACCTTAAACAAACCATCAACTTTTCTTTTGCTGAAATTGCTTCTCTAAATGTTGTGTTTTGTTTTTGTATTTGTATTTCTATTTTTGAAGCAAAATATAAAACTGATATTTTGACATTCTAAAATACTTATAGAAGCAACTTTCATCATCCCCCAACTGTCGGTATAGTGTATGATATTCACCTATATTCTTCCTCTTTCTGAGCATTTCTTTCATCCATATTCTGTTTCGTTTTCTTCTTATGGCCTCTTCTTCGTCCAACAAGACAGCAAACATCGCAAGTTTTTGTTTGCTAAATATCGGCATTGTTCGAGAGCACAGTTCCTACAGTCTTGATGGCGGCAAACTGACGGCCACTTGCCGTTAAATGTGAATGAGTTTGCATTGGACGGTGATGGTCCGTGATGGTGATGTGACGTATAATGTGAATCGAGCTTAATACTTCCCACTCTGCTCGGCTTGGCTTGGCTGTAGCAACAAAAGAATCTACCTGCAACCCCCCCGCACCGATGGCAAGAATACCTCAGGTCCAGCGCTAAACTCGTCGGAGGAAGACATTAACACACAAAACATTCAGACCCTTACTCCCCCTCTCCTAGAATAGTCCCCCAACTTGTCAATACAGTTTTGCCAGCAGCCGGGGAGCTTCTTTATTTCTTCTTGAAAGACATCTTCTTTTGATTCTGCAGTCTTTTCAACACTTCTTTCATCACTATGTTACTTGTTGCAAATTATTGTCTCTTAAGCTTTTCTTTTCTTCTCTTCGGCAGTCCAAATGGATGATAGTTGCATGAAGATAAATGCGGGTTTTTTGGGAAGTTATGGCAGCACTTTCCAGCCGAGTTCATTAAGAGTGTCTTGTGTGATTGTGCACGGTAGTGATGGGCGTTATTATAAAGAATGATGTCTTAAGTTGCTTGTACACAATCAAATTTTCGTCAAATTCAGCACTTCACAAGACTTTTTAAAGCTTGCCAGTACTTTATAAGTTTTCGGAATATGTATGATAAAAACTTTCTTGTGTTAAATATTTTAACGTATCTTGTTAACATGTTTCGACCTATTTTCGGTCATCTTCGGAACTGGTAGTTGTTGGTCTTGGCGCCACTTGTTTCCTGTGTGGGTGCGTTCGTAGTGTAGAGTCAAAGAGTGTGTGTGTTTTGGAATTGAGTTGTGTGTTGAGAATATCGTTGAGGTGTGTTTTCGTGTGTCTGTATATTTCATATTGTTCTAGTGTGTTGAGTTTCTGGCTTTTTGATTGGATGTGCAGTATTTCCATGTCTGTGTTGATGTCTCTGTAGGTGTGGTTGGCATTTGTGATGTGTTCTGCATATGTGGAGGTGTTTTGTAATTTTGTTATGGCTGTGATGTGTTCTTTGTAACGTGTTTGAAATGATCTGCGTGTCTGTGCTATGTAGAAGTTGTTGCAGGTGTTACATTTGAGTTTGTATACGCCTGTGTTGTTGTATTTGTTTGTTTGTGTTGTTTGTGTGTTGAGATGTTTTTGTAGAGTGTTATTTGTTGTGTATGCAATGTTGTAGTTCAATTTCTTGAATGAGGTTGCAACGTTACAAAGAAAACATCACAGCCATAACAAAATTACAAAACACCTCCACATATGCTGAACACATCACAAATGCCAACCACACCTACAGACATCAACATAGACATGGAAATACTGCACATCCAACCAAAAAGCCAGAAACTCAACACACTAGAACAATATGAAATCTACAGACACACGAAAACACACCCCAACGATATTCTCAACACACAACTCAATTCCAAAACACATACACTCTTTGACTCTACACTACGAACGCACCCACACAGGAAACAAGAGGCGCCAAGACCAACAACGACCAGTTCCGAAGATGACCGAAAATAGGTCGAAACATGTTAACAAGGTACGTTAAAATATTTAACACAAGAAAGTTCTTATCATACATATTCCGAAGTGATACAGTGTTAAAAGTTGTGTAATCAAGATGTATTATAAGTTTTATTGTCAAATCACTTACATTTTCGTACTTTTAAAGTTTTTAGTTGTCTTAAAAGTAAATAAGAATATGTTCTAATCTGTCGGAAGACTTGACAGTCCTTTGAAGAAATTGACCAAAGGGATTCGAAAATATTATGGCGTCAAGAACCACAAAAAGCATGATGTCCTTGCCTAGAGAAGTTGTTTGCGAGTTAATTATGTGAATTGTAGCCATGTCTGTACACTGTAAGTTCTATGGAATGGCGGAACATAATGGATAAAAATAATGCCTGTGAGAAAATTGCAAGACAGACATCTCGAGTTAAGTACCAATATATATGTATTTTTTTTTAAATTAAGATTCTAACCTATAACATAGGTGAATACTAAATCATATATCGAAGAACCAGAATCAGACTGTTCCAAGTTCATTTTACTCTTTTCTTTTTTCAGGAGAATTATTTTAAGCTCCTGACATTCAAAGCTTCATGAAACAATTTGGAATAGCTTCATAGCAACCTTATGGAGAGGAATATTTACAATTTTGTTCGATTCATATATGCAGACAAGAACTGGAACACAATGGAACACAGATTTCTTTCTTATAAAAAGTTGGACTTAGAACAGTCTGGTTCTCAGCCATCGATATATGCAGTCGTAATATACTTCATTTTAGGTACCAAACACTTCAGTAATACAAGTATTGTTTTGTATAGCCTTGTTATTCTCTAAACAGTCTTTTACAAGTTATCTAGTAAAATATTGAATTGGAAGAAAAATTTGATCGTGTACAAGGAGCTTTAGGCAATTTTTCATGTCTTCTGGACCTTACAGTTTACCTTTTCAGGAACTGTTATATTCTTCTGCACTCATTGTTTTCTCTTCTTAGAGAAAATGGATTAATATTGGTTCTTTCACGTCCATTTTCTTCAGCCAATTTCTGGACAGCCATCTTACATACATTTCTGAAAACATTAGGTGTTGGTGAACAATTTGTTCAGTGCTGCCATTGCTGATATTATATGTTTTATGGAGAAGAGGCCTGGAAACTTGTACTGCAGCTTTGTTTACCACTCCTTTTGCAGGGATGATTTTTAAGTCGGTTAAAACATTCCTGTAAGTATCTTGATTACTGTCCCTGGTGCACCGCCAGTATGTTGGTTTTCATAGGATTATCTATCTCACAACAGCACCATTTAATTATGTCAGGGATGTCAAGAAAAGAGCACATGAATGACTTTGTATGCACCAACGTGCAGCTGTGTGCTACCTGGCTAGAGTGATCTGCTTCTGTTGGCAACAAAGAATGCAAAACAGGGCTGAGAAAATTACGATTTAATTTTCAATGCTCTGTAGTAAAACAGTTTTGACCAATGGCGCACCTACCGGGCGGGGGGGGGGGGGGGGCTAAGAGGGCTTAAACTCCCCCCAGAACCAGATTTTTATTGTAAAATGGAAAGAATTTTTCATCCTCAACCTAAGTTTCCATATTTTCGCTTCTGCAGGCGATTTTAGTGTGTTTTTTTTAGTAGGTTATTTTACGACACTTTATCAACATCTTAGGTTATCTAGCATCTGAATGAGATGAAGGTGATAATGCCGGTGAAATGAATCCTGGGTCCAGCACCGAAAGTTACTCAGCATTTGCTCATATTGGGTTGAGGGAAAACCCCAGAAAAAACCTCAACCAGGTAACTTGCCCCGGCCAGGAATCGAACCTGGGCCACCTGATTTTGCGGCCAGATGCGCTAACCGTTACTCCACAGGTGTGGACGATTTTAATGTTGTATTAGTGTTATTCATAATGTCTTTTTCCTGCAGATGCACATCATTTTATAATTATTCTCTGACACTCTGACAGCTGCAAGTAAGTCTAGTGTTTATAGTGTCTGCTTTGGAAATGTGTCAGGGGTGGAGCAAATGGATCAGCCTTTACATACTGATACATTTCTGCTGAATGACTAAAAATCACATATGGTCTTGAGTGGCACTAATCGCATGCCCAAGCATATGAATCACGTGGGTTGGCTGATATTTCCTGGAAACACAGTTGAACTACAGTTCTGTTCTGTTTTATACAAAATGGCTCAAAGAAAAGGACTACAAGCAGAAAAATACAGGGTGATCCATTTGGGAAGACATAAAATAAAAACTCTGTAATATAAGAATGGTTACTATTTATTTTTCAGTAATCTGTACACTCGGGATGGAACACCTAGATGCATGAGAACCGTTAACTTTCAAACCTGGAACCACTCCCTCCACTTACGCGGGTGAAGAAACTAGCATTCATCCCCAAAACATTTATCTCAAGGTTAGTTAGTTACTAGTTTCCTTGAAGTGAAAGATCTGACGGCTGTTACTTGTTTTGAAAGTGCATTGACCGGAATCAGTGAACAACCTTTTATTGTACAGTTTCAGAAAAAATGGCCCACTAATTTTACTAAATTCCAGATACAAGCTTATTGCGCATGTACAGTAAACAAAAGTGCCTGTATGACTTTAATTTACAGAGGTAACAGATGAAGTCAATGCAAACAAGTTTTGCCGAATGATTTTTTTTTATACATCCAATAGTTTTGAGAATACGAAATGTAGCGTTTTGCAATACTGCAATGCTTAACATTTTTGTAAACTTAATTTATTTTTAATTTCTTCAAAGATAATAATCAGTGGCGAATCGTGATATTTTTTGTTCGTAGGATATGAGATTGATGACTGATGACAAGACAGAAACTAATAATAATAATAATAATAATAATAGAGTATGTGCAATTAATTTCTTGCTACAGTTAAATTCTTCTAAATCAAATACAACTTCAGATATTCTTTTGGCACTCCTGTCGTCTATAAGTCCTGTTAATCCTTGTGTTTTATTGTAGCTTCTATTATTTATTTTTATGTAATTTTGGTTTTTATTTATTTTATTTTTTATATTATATTTTAAATTATTTATTATTTCGTTTATTCTATTCTTTTAAAATGACGAACTGCATTTAAGGAGGCTACAAGGGTACTTGAAAATTCGTATTGTAGTCCCTGACAGGGTTTCCACACCACCACCCAGAAAGAAGGGTTGTGGTATTAGGATATATGGTCATATCCTCAAACGCAGTTAAAGGCAAGCCATACCCTGCCCTCCGCACTCATCCTTGTCAATAACTTCACTTGTAGAAAAAACCGTTTGCTGTAAGATATTTGGATGGTTCCTTGGAAAGTATTCCTAAGGTCTGAGATGTGCAGTGGCGACAACTCACGACAAAAAGTGAAGTTTGAAGAAAATTATTACATTGGGATGCATTAAAAATAAAATCTGTAATTAAAATGTTTTCTATCCTCAGAGGCACGAAATTAAACTGTAGGATCATCCTCATATCCTTCATGGAGGAATCACCACTGATAATAACATAAATGCAGATTGAGTTGCAGAATGTGTATTCGTAATAACGCTCTTTTGAGTTTATATCAAATGTAAAGGAATCTTTAATGGAAATAGTTTTGTTTTATAAGAATGTACATTCTTTATTATTTTGTAACTATGTAAAAAGCAAAGAAATCAACCGATACTATGAATGTTAAAAACCAAACTATTTGCGTAATTAATTCACTGAATATTTTATGTTTTGACCTACAGTAACTTGATTGAAATGTATCCACTGAGATGTTTTTGTTTACATTCTCCTGTCACAAGTCTTGCGGAGTAGATGATTGCAGTTACACTCATCTCCACTGCAGAGCAATGACCTCAAGGAGCACTGCAGTGTTGCAACACGTTACATTTCATATTCTCAAAACTATTGGACGTATCAAAAAACTTATTTGACAAAAGTTGTTCACATTGACTGGATCTATTATCTTTGTGAATTAATGTAATATGTTCCCTTCTACCCTGTATATTCATGCAAAACTTGTTGCCTACATAGTGTGCAAGTGGACTCCCATCAAGACTCAGGCCATTTTTTTCCTGTAACTATGCATTAGTGAAAATAATTTACATACAATGAAATTAATTATTCTAGTTAATATAATTAGTAATTACACATAAATAGTGTATAATAATAATAATAATAATAGTCCCACATATGGAATGCGTGCTAGTTCCGAGTCCTCATGGCAAAGATATTTTCTTATGAAGTTTCGATCAGTGTATGAGACTGATGCCTACCCAGCAACGTAATGAATTTGGAGAGTTAAGGCTCATTCACAATGAAAATTAAACAACGTAGCGTTAACTTAAGAATATAAACGTTACGATAAAATCAAGAAGTCGTACTATCATTCACGATGGGAACATAAACATAACCACAATCATACTTGGTAACCATGGAACCATAACGACGCCATTTCCTCATATTCTGTTGTATACTTCAGCGCTCCACGATTGTGTTCTGTTTGCAAATCACGTAAGCATAAGCATGAGTTTGCATACTTTCATGTTAACATCTTACGGTAATGTTTATGTCAGTGTTTATGTGAATCATTGTGAATGATCCCATTTGATAGCCTGGGCGCAAACTTCTGTGTTTATGTTACGGTTATGTTTAATTTTCATTGTGAATGGGCCTTTATGATAGATAGGGACATCCTGTTTCGAAAACAAGCTATGAAAGCGAAGTAGATTATCGTTCTGATTACACAATACCTCCATTCTGGTTGGATGATCATTCGTCGCTTCTGAGGTGTGTGAAGTTGAGGTCAACATCCGGATGATCAGTCTTGACCCTTCATGGATTATTCATGCCCTGGATAAATCTATTTCTATTTCTGTTGTGTTACAAATAGTGTCGGCCTACATAAAAGTTCAAACTTATTTGTGTAAATTCACATACTGCAGTGTCGAGCGACAAGTATCGGTTTGTTCGTTGGCCGCTAGGCGACAGTTCCCCCTCTCTCGGTGTTCAATACGTCACGTAACGTTTCAATGACTAGTCAGTCTGAGATTGGAATACAAAGGAGTCGTGTTGTGTCGTGCTGTTAGATTTTTATTTATGGGGAACACTAAAAAAACAGAGTGTATGCAAATAATCCTCTCACAAATGAAGAACTGAAAGATAACATTCATGACGCAGTTAAACAAATCAGTGCATTGGAGCTCATGAATGTGAAAGATGGTTTTTAACGGCGATGTGAACTCTGGTCAACACTTCAAGCAGCTACTGTCATGAGGGTGAGTACAAAATTTCTTAATTAATGTAACATATAATACATAATGCTAAATAATTATGCTTAGTAAGTATGCATGTAAGTTTTAATTCGGTGAAGCACCATGAGTTTAAGGGCCCGGTTCCTGGGGTCGCAGCCAAAGAACAAACCAGTACTTATTGCTGGAACATTCTATAGCTTGTTAGTGAAATTTTTAAAATGCTTCTGATAGTATCTAAACTAAAAAGCGAAAATTGAGGAGTATAAGGAACAAGAAGTATTTTATGATGATGTGATCAATTGAATCACCATAAACCATCATAAACTGTAGTGGCATCAGCGATGATTATGAAAAGTGGTGATTCCAGCAGTAATATAGATGCAAAGGGTGTAGAACAGCTGGATAGAGGTAAGTGATCAATGTTTTTTAGATCGGAGTTAAACGAGTCTAAGCTATATCTCACACCCCACCCGCAATGATGTCATCTATATCCCAAGATCATCTGTTGCCAGTGTAAATATATTCCAGAAAAATAGAAGTTTAGACTATATCAGACCTCAACGTGCTATCATTACATACACAACACAATTTCATCATGAGGCTGATTCTTACATCTCAGAGTATCGAATCGGCTTATTGACTTCTCCTAAATGCATATTATGCATAAAGAGGATATGGACATGGAACACCTAGCAAATTGAAAATCTCCTGATACTTTTGTGGATCTTACGTCCAAATATTGCGAAACAAGATAACTTCATTGTTAAATCCTGAGCATTAAATACATAATCTCGGAGTAATTTTTTCATAAGATGAGAGAATTTTTGCTTTGAGATCGTCAGTATCACAGTATGAGTACTAACTAGGTGGAACAGTTTTATTTGCCTCCATGTGCTATTAAATACTGCGTCTTATATAGGTGCTGTGATATCAATACAATCCTACAGTTTCTGTAGTTGCATCATAATATCAAATTGTTTGCTGTGTGTGAAATTTATGGCAAAACAATTCTTCTTTTACGAATATTATAGGAAAGAGTATTGTGTATACATTTTACACAAAGAATCTTGATACAGTTTCACGTGACCTTCGCGAAATTCATCTCTATCTTGCTAACCTTTAGTCACTGATTAATGATGATAAAAAAAAAAGATTCCAGCACACACTGAAAACCCCAAAATTTCTTTCATATCTAAAAATATCATTACATTATTTTATATTTACTCCGTTTATCCCAATTTGGAAGCCTTCTTAATTTTTCATAGGTTAATAGGGCTTGTGTTTCAAGATCTGTTACAACTGGTTTATTAGATGTGATTATTTGCATGGCTTCAATTGGAGTAGTTTTAATTGAACCAGTGATGAGACGTAAAGCTTGGTTTTGAGTGCATTCTAATATCTGTTTATTTGTGGTTGATGAGGTTATTAGTGCTTCACCACAGTACGTTAAGATAGGCTTTATGTATGTGTTGTAGGTTGTGTTGAGTGTATTCCTTGAGCTACCCCGTTTCGTTCCTGCCAGTCTTTTTAGTCATTTAAAACGATTTGTTGCCTTTGTGCTGATCCGTTCAATGTGATTTCTCCATGTGAGCTTACTGTCGAAATGTAAACCCAGGTATTTTGCATTTTCAGTTCTTTGTAACTTATCATCTCTACAGTTTAATTTATTTTCACTGGTTTCTTTCTTAATGAGAAGAGCTGAAAGTTTGTTAAATCCAAAGCATTAGATACACACACATTATTTTATATCAAATTAATTTAGGAAGGGATTATAACAAATGCTACTTGTAAATTTCAAAATATTTATTCATTTATACATTAACAATACATATTTTTCAAGATACAAACATTATAAACATATCTAATGATAGAAGAAACATTGGCACTTTTTCACTTCTAAGTATCAAAAGACTATACATTGTTAGGGTGTAAGCCGCTAGTCTTATATACATTTGAAGGATCCAGGGGAAAAACACATTTAGTCCAAATTTAGTAATTTTTATATTTTAATTGAATCTAGCAGTTAAAGTTAGGATCTTTAAGATCTCATAATCATACAGGGAAAAAAATAGCTTGGTTCCACATTATAAGCATATTAAGGAAAGGTTTATAACTGTTTGTTTTGCAGTCTGTAAACGTGCTCTTGAAAAATTTGCAAAATGTGACTAAACGTGTTTTTTCCTCTGGACCTTTCATTTACAAAATGCTTTGTTTTAAAATTCGAATTATTACATGTCTTTCTTCATTACCGGTATATATTATAACAAGTAAACATCTTAACAGTATGAGTATTTCATGAACTCATTGATTGTATTATTAGTCCCACATGAACAGACTTTACAGATCATGAAAGTATTAGTGCGTGATGTAACCTTTAAAATAAAAATAAGAAAGCTGCATGAAGTTCCATGGTTTGGGTAACATGCTTTACAGAATGATATTCTCCAGTGTGAAATAATTTACTTGACAGTCTTATTGAACATAATTTTAATTTTCATATTAATTTAAAATAACCTTGGATTTACAAGCATAAACAAGTAAAATTATTCAGACTCGTACACTAAATTCATCCAGTCTTAGTGAATTCGTAATATTGGATTTTCCTTTAAGACCAAATTACTTAAAAATAAAAACTCTCTTCAACATATACAAGTATGACTGGAATAGAAACCAGAATAAAAAATACTTAAACAGTAACAAATGCATGTGAGGATAAATGAGACAAATTTATTGAAGATGTAATTGTTAAATTTGTGTAATATTGAAAAGCTGAGTTACAATAACTTAATTATTATGTCGCATATGACTATTTTAAGATGGTTTCAGGATTCATGTCGAGGTACCTTAATAATTTTGATGTTTCAAATAAATGCTAAACGGACAGTGTATTTAAAAACATTTGCAGTATTTTTGTCTCTCACTCCTTTGATCAAAATATTTGAGTAATAATACCAACGTAACGAATAATTACATTTTATTTTCAAGCAATACGTGATGAAAAATTAAGTTGTCGAAATAACAAATATCTGTGTAATGTAAAAATGTGAACTGAATGTACACTTACTGGCACATAAAGTAAAACACTTAAATTTCTTACAAGATCTAAGTTAATGCTATTGATAATCTTACCTACCAAAAATATTTTGGTTATCACAATAATATACCGACATTTTGTTTAATTAACAATTCAATTGTTTTCTAATCTTAAACATACAGCCACTTGTATGAAAACTTTAAGTTAAAAAAAAAAAAAAAATTGACGTGTTTCGCTTTTCGTGCCAGTGAGTGTTTTGAACAAATGAGAAAGGAACATGGAGTTGTTAGAATCAGAGGACACTATTGTAAAGTGACGTTGACAGCCTTATTTGTTTGGAATCAGCATATGACTTTTGCATAGACATTATGTTAAGAAGTAAATAAATAGAGAGAGAAAAATAATTTATTATAAAAGAAAATTCAGCCTTTCCCAGAACTATGAGTGGTACAGAATTGTGAAGTGTTGATGAGTACACCATTAGAATTCACAAGAATTCTACCACTTCAGGGATGACCCACTCATTTTGCACACAAATGCTCATAATCCTACAGACACCGGTACAGTATAAACATTATTCATAACAGTGGATTACAAATTGTTCTGAGTGAAGCTGTCATTATTTTCTTGGAGGCATTTTCGCCTTATTTCAGTAGCCTGTCTTTAAGCAATCCTTTCACATGGAGTTTTATTTTGAACACAAAAGAGAAGAAACTTCAGTGTGGTTACATCTTTATATTGTAATGATGCACTGAGTTTTCAGAACACACAAGTGCTTTTCATTCTGTCAGAAGACATCCAGAAATTCATGTGGATTTAGGAGAACACAACACCTATTCTGAGATATAATAAATGCAGCAGCTGCAACCAAGCTGAAAGTGTGTAGACATTTTATTTTGCAAAGTGCCACGAACAGCATCGTTTATTATTGGAGGTGATATTGCCTACAAGAGGAAAAGAATTTACATATTTGAAGATCTATCTAGTGTGATAACTTTGTGTGGAGACATTTGACATTATTATAAATTATGTAGAAAATAGTAAACAGTAGCGACCTATAGGAATGATTAAGCTTTGTTAGCAAATAGTGCTAGATTGGTTGATGGAATTGAGTAAAACTATAAAATTCTCTTACTGTCGCAGATAGTTCTCTATAGGTTTCATATACTGTATATGATTTCAATAAAAACTAACCATCACCAATTAAACTCTTCAGAAAGTCAAGGAACTTCGACACTACAGATTCTGCTGTCTGAATATCAGTTGTAGAAAGACAGTAACCCTGTTTGATGGATTTGATGAAATCAGTCCAAATTTTGTTAAGAAAGTAGTTGTATTTTTATTTCTTTATGTAATGAAATGAGACAGACAGATGCCCTGATATTGCATCAGTCAAGCATAACCACCTTCAGTTGAAGGTGGGAAAATTAAGAAGGAATAGATTAAGCAACTCCAAATGTTACAAGAAAAATAGTTTCTTTGTGTAATAGTCTTCTGTATTACAGAGATAAGATAACTCAGACAATGATATGGTCAGTTTATTTGTATCGGCTACTACTTGATTGTGAGAGACAGTGATATGGTCATATACACTGTATCAGTTGAAGCTAACCACAGGAAACAGAAATCTTCATCACATTACAGAGTTTGCTTATTGAATACCACTTGTATCACAGATAAGTGGTCATTCTGTTTGATGGAACAGATGAAATAAGTTGAAATTTTGTAAGAAAAGTAGTTGTGCAGTGTTCTTTTGAAAAGAGACAAAGAGAACTCAGACTGTGATACAGTTACGTACACTGCACCAATAAAAACTAAGTGCATGCAGTTGGGATTAAGGAAATCAAGAATTTTCAGAATACAAACTATATTACAGATAATAAATAGATGGTGATTCTGTTAGATGGAATAGATAAAATAAGTCCAAATTTTGTAAGAAAACTAGTTTAAACAGAGACAAGGAGAACTTACTACACTGCACCAATAAACACTAAATGCATGCATTTGGGGTTAAGAATATCGAGAATTTTCAGAATACCAACTGTATGAGAAATAATAGATTGTGATTCTGCTTGATGGAATAGATGAAATAAGTCCAAATTTTGTAAGAAAAATAGTTACAGGGTGTTCTTTTGAACAGGGACAAAGAGAGAACTCAGACTATGATATAATCACATACACTGCATCAATAAAAACTAAGTGCGTGCAGTTGAGATTAAGGAAATCAAGAATTTTCAGAATACCGACTGTATTATTGATAATATATGGTAATTCTGTTTGATGGAATAGATGAAATAAGTCCAAATTTTGTAAGAAAAGTACTTTAAACAGAGACAAGGAGAATTCACTACACTGCACCAATAAAGCTAAGTGTCTGTAGTTGGAGTTAAGAAAATGAAGAATTTTCAGAATACAAACTATATTACAGATAACAGATGGTGATTCTGTTTGATGGAATGGATGAAATAAGTCCAAATTTTGTAAGAAAAGTAGTTTAAACAGAGACAAGGAGAACTCACTACACTGCACCAATAAAGCTAAGTGTCTGTAGTTGGAGTTAAGAAAATGAAGAATTTTCAGAATACAAACTATATTACAGATAACAGATGGTGATTCTGTTTGATGGAATGGATGAAATAAGTCCAAATTTTGTAAGAAAAGTACTTTAAACAGAGACAAGGAGAACTCACTACACTGCACCAATAAAGCTAAGTGTCTGTAGTTGGAGTTAAGAAAATGAAGAATTTTCAGAATACAAACTATATTACAGATAACAGATGGTGATTCTGTTTGATGGAATGGATGAAATAAGTCCAAATTTTGTAAGAAAAGTAGTTTAAACAGAGACAAGGAGAGGTCACTACACTGCACCAATAAAAACTAACTGCGTGCAGTTGGGGTTAAGGAAATCAAGAATTTTAAGAATACAAACTATATTGCAGATAACAGATGATGATTCTGTTTGATGGAATGGATGAAATAAGTCCAAATTTTGTAAGAAAAATAGTTACGGGGTGTTCTTTTGAACAGAGACAAAGAGAGAACTCAGACTATCATATAATCACATACACTGCATCAATAGAAACTAAGTGCGTGCAGTTGAGATTAAAGAAATAAAGAATTTTCAGAACCAACTGTATTATTGATAATATATGGTAATTCTGTTTGATGGAATAGATGAAATAATTCCAAATTTTGTTAGAAAAATAGTTAGGTGGTCTTTAGAATAGAGACAAAAAAAGAACTCAGGCTATGATATAATCACATACACTGCATCAATAAAAGCTAAGTGCATGCAGATGAGATTAAGGAAATCAAGACTTTTCAGAATACCGACTGTTTTATTGATAATATATTATGGTAATTCTGCTTGATGGAATAGATGAAATAAGTCCAAAGTTTGTAAGAAAAGTAGTTTAAACAGAGACAAGGAGAACTCACTACATTGCACCATTAAAACTAAGTGCGTGGAGTTGGGGTTAAGAAAATCGAGAATTTTCAGAATACAAACTATATGAGAAATAATACATTGTGATTCTGCTGGATGGAATAGATGAAATAAGTCCAAATTTTGTAAGAAAAGTAGTTATGTGGTGTTCTTTTGAACAGAGACAAAGAGAGAACTCAGACTATGATATAGTCACATATACTGTATTAAGAAAAAGTGTGTGCAATTTAGATTAAGGAAATCAAGAATTTTCAGAATACCAACTATATTACAGATAGTAAATGATGATTCTGTTTGATGGAATAGGTGAAATGAGTCCAAATTTCGTAAGGAAAGTAGTTACAGATAATAAATGGTGATTCTCTTTGATGGAATAGATGAAATAAGTCTATATTTTGTAAGAAAAAAGTGTTATTCTTCGTGTAGTGTTATTGTGAACAGGGGCAAAGAGACGGCTCAGACTATGATATAGTCATATACACTGTATCAGTAAAAAACTAACAGCATATATAGTTCGTTGAGAAGATCAAGAAATCTTTACCATTACATTCCAGACTTTGTCAAATACCAATTCTATCACAGATGATATACGATAATTCTGGTAATAAGCCAAAATTTTGTCAGAAAAATAGTTTTATTTACCATGTTACACATGTTTTGAAGTATGAAGACTATTAGAGATAACTGTATTGTGATTGCTGATTAATATCCATATACATTGTCTCAGCAGAAATTAAGCACCTACAGCTGAGGTTTTAGAAAATCTGAGCCTACAGGTTACAGATTTTGTTTGAATACTAATTGTATTACAGAAGAAACATGGTGATTCTTTTTGACGGATTTGATGAGATCAGTCCAAATTTTGCAAGAAAAATTGTTACATTCGTATTTATTTACAGATGTTACTCAGAGACGATGGTATGATGACCTGTTGGTAAGTGCCAAGTGCATAGAAACATAAACTGCTGCTTATTCTAACATGTGAGTGTAGGTACTTAACCTCCCACATAGAAGCTGCCCATTATTACCTTATTTATCAGGTAAAAATTATATTGACACAGACATGTGACTACTTAAGAGAATCACAAATAAAAGATTTTCTTTCATAAAAGATTTATGTTGCTACCAGCAAGACATATTTGAGCAGTATCACACAGTTTACACATTTTGCTGAAGAAGCCAAGATCACACCAGCACAACTAACAATCTTTCATTGGACAGGCTGAAAATTGTTTGACACAATTTATGTGGTTTTTTTTTTTAATTACAAATAATTCAGATGATGCTGGGATAGTAAAGCAGCATATTCATTCATAGTACCTTTGTGGAGTTGTTTGATTGCAAAACGGTTTGACAAGACTTTAGAAATATGCTTATAATAGTAATAAAAGATATAGACTCAAAGGCTGCTATTCAAGCAATCACTTTCAACCAAACAGCAGAAGTTGAAGCCATCATGGAATGTCTCAAATTGTTAAAACACCTGAGAACAAAACAAATTCATAGCTTTTCAATGGATACCATAACATCTTTAACGATGGAATGGCAGATAAACTTGCAAAATAAAGGCACTGGAGCTTAAATTACACTACACCCTAAACCAGTGGTCGTCAGCACTCGCTGAAATGTGCAACGAGTATGCGGTGCCGTCCCATGTACACCGTCGTGCAGCAGGAAGAGATAGAGAGCATACCTGCTAGCAGCTATGCAGTGCACTATGGTGTGCTGCGTTTTCAGTGGGTAAGAGATGCTAGCCCCCAGCGTGCTCTGTGCTGACGACCCCTGCCCTAAACCATATCTAAGAAGGGTCAGCGAAGTCAAAACAGTCTTTATTCATATCTAGAACATATCCAAGAAAATCTTGAACAAACCAGAGAGAGAGAAGATAGATGAACTCACAGCAGAACTAAAACTTAGGGCAGAAGCTGCAAGATTCAGACTGGAGTGGGGACGTGGCTTTCTGACCCATCATCTCCATAAGATACACCAGACCAACAGATATGCCTTGTGCAACGACCCAGAAGAAGTTATGAACTGCACTGCTCAACCCTAAAACCAAGAAGCACAACAAACCAGGCATCGTTAACACAGATAGCCAGATGACAGTAGCACTTCCAAATCCACAACACGATAGAACAAATAAAGGCTAAGATCAAACGTCTGCAGGACAATGGTTGGACTATCCACATAAATTGGGTGAAGGCACATGTGGAGCTGTACGGGAACGAAATAGCAGACCAATTGGCGAAGGAAGCTGCAAGGAAGACAGTGAGGAGGTGATATATAACAAGATACCTAGATGTCACATCATCCAGGAAGCAGAGGAGAGACTACGCAGGTGGCAAAACCAATGGAGAACACAACCAAAGGAAATTCCAGCAAAGGGTTTTCCCTGTAGTGCAGGAATGGCTAAAACTGAGGATCCCGCTTAACGGTCAAATCACAGCCATCCTAGACTAGGGATTACTATTATAGGTTCAAAATTGTGGAAAGTGCAATGTGTAAGGGCGATCAACACGACCAAACAGTGAATCATTTAATATATTAGTGCTCTTTACTGAACAGTGCAAGAAATGAGTTAAAACAAAGCATTAGACTAAAAGGAGGTCAATGACCGACAACTAACTGCCATCTTGTCAAAGTCTACTTAAAAGAATTCCTAACATTTGTAAACAGAAATTACTTTGATAAACTGTAAGGCAAATAAACATTACTATAGTCCCGTCGCTCTAATTTCCGGCAGCCAATCGTGTTGCAGGTCGGCTACATTTAAACGTGTGCATCTTGTGATTCGCTGATTCATTTCTTAAGGCTCGATAAATACTTAATATAATCGCCCACCATTTTAGCTCTTTATTTGGCGTTCGCAGAAAGCACACGAAGACGTTATTTGCCGCTCAATTATTCGCTGAATTACAGTGCGTTTTATTTATTATCATAGGAGTTACGACATGATAATGTTTAACAGTGTTGCAAATAGATTCCTCGTATGGTAGCTCGGCAACGTAAGAACAAAAATGGCGAATGATACTACCTACCTAGACTTTATAGAGCCTTCACTTTCTAAGACGTAAGCAAAGAGGCGGAGTCAAGCCGGAAATAACAGCGTCGGGACTTTAGTTTTAATTGTAACTAGAGAAATTGTAATGGTAATTGAAATTGAAATAGTTCATCCGTAATCTTAATTGTAATTGAAATAGTTTAAAATAATTCAAGAATTGTTTGTATGTAGTGTTACAATGTAATGGAGCATATTAAATAAAAAAAAACCAGGACCTCACAAGCTTGTACTGGAAGGTCAGAGAATAAGATAATGTTTAGCCTCTGTAATTAGAAAATAAATAATAATAAATTTAAGGGAAGAAAAATGTCTCTCCCTAGGAAAATCTTGAAAAGAAAAGGAAGAAAAAAAAAGTGATGTAAATAATGTAGATAATATTAGTAATATTGTAAATAGTGCAGTTATTGAAATTAATGAGAACAGTGATGAGGTTAGGTTAGAAACACCAGGCAGTTCCACTCCAAATTCACATTTCAGCTCTGTAAATAATTGCAGTGCATCACGGGGAAAGCTTGTTAGTGTTGATTAAGACAGAATGAAACTCCAACAAATGAAATAGAAGAAACAAGTGGTGAAAAAATTACAAATGGGAATGTGATAGTGGATATTGAACTGTTACCAGCTGTTATTTTTAGTTTTATGAAATGTAAATATTGTAATGCTTGTGATAAAATAATTTGTTATGAAAACTCTGATGCAAGACTAGGACTAGCAAGTTATTTAGTGTTTGAATGTAATGTTGTAAGAAGAAACTCTCATTTTATTGTAGCAAAAGACCTGACAATGGTTATGAACATAATTTGAGATTTGTATATGGGCTGAGAACAATATGGAAAGGGGAAACAGCTGGGAAAACTCTGTGTGCTGTAATGAATCTACCCCAAGGACCTACAAGATTTCAGAATTATAATAAATGTATTGGTGATGTGGTTAAAACTTGTGCCCTGTCCTCTATGAAGAAGGCTATGAAAAAATCTGTGAATAATAATGAAGGGTGTACAGATATTGCTGTGGCATCGATGAGAGCTGGCAGATTAGAGGACATACAAGTCTAAATGGTGTGGTGTCTGCTACGAGTGTAGATCATGAGAAGGTGATAGACGTAGAAATTCTTTCAAAATTCTGTCATAAATGTACCATTGAAACAAATGAAGAGCAACTGGAACAACACCAAGAAAGTAAGGAATGCAAAATGAATTACAAAGATTGCAGTGGTCGTATGGATGTGAAAGGTAGTTAATGCTATTTTTTCTCGTTCTTTGGCTCTTCATGGTGTTAGATATACTAAATATTTAGGGGATGGAGACAGCAAAGGGTTCCTTAGTGTTGTGCAGTCTAAGCCCTACGGTGATTTTGTGCCAGAAAAACTTGAATGTATTGGGCACATGCAAAAGAGAATGGGGACACATCTTCGAAAACTACAACTCAAGAAAGAGCCATTGGAAGATGGTAAATCCATTTCTACGAGTGTAGATCATGAGAAGATGATAGACGTAGAAATTCTTTCAAAATTCTGTCATAAATGTACCACTGAAACAAATGAAGAGCAACTGAAACAACACCAAGAAAATAAGGAATGCAAAATGAATTACAAAGATAGCAGTGGTCGTATGGATGTGAAAGGTAGCTAATGCTATTTTTTCTCGTTCTTTGGCTCTTCATGGTGTTCATCATCATCATCCTTCACGAATTAGGCCTCTGTAGACCTGTTTCGGCCCCATCTAGCAGTCTTCTTAAAGGTCTTCCTGGTCGACGATGTCCTCTAGGTTTATATTGCATCATAATTTTTGGGATTCTTGAATTTTCCATTCTTCTTACATGATCTAGCCAATTGAATTTGTATCTGCTGATTTTTTCTTCTACTGACTCTACTTCTAATTGTTCTAAAATTTCTTCATTCCTTTTTCGGTCTAAAAGAGTATATCCTGCTGTCCTCCTCAAAAATTTCATTTCCGTTGCTTTGATTCTGTTCATGTCTTTTTTCTTTAATGACCAAATCTCGCTTCCGTATAAAAGGGTGGGTAATGCTAGTGTATTATATATTTTTATTCTTGTAGATTTTTGTACTAATTTAGCTTTTAATGCATTGTTTATTATTCCTAGAATTTGTGTAAATTTGGTAATTTTCTTGTTCACATCTTTTTCATTTTGATAAGATATTTCACAACCCAGATAATTGAAATTTTGCACTTGTTCGAGACATTGGTTATTGTGTATTATCTTACTTCTGACTGGGTCTTGTCCTAAAAATGCCATTACTTTTGATTTTTGTGCTGAAATTTCCATCCCAAAATCTTTTAATATTTTATTTAATGTACACAATCCTCTTTGTAAATTATCCTCTGAATTGGAAATTATGACTTGATCGGCATAGAGTAAGGTATTTAATGTTAGAGCACTGGTTATTTTGATTCCTGATGTGTAGATTTGGTTCCATTTTAAAATAATTTCATTTATATAAATATTAAATAAAGTTGGTGATAGTGGACAACCTTGTCGAACTCCATTATTAACTAATTTTCTTTCGGATATACAGTTATTTATTTTGACACTTATTTTGCTGTCTGTGTAGATTTCTATTATATTTTGCAATAGCAAATTTGGAATATTTTTTTCTTGTAATATGTCGAATAAAAGGTCTCTTCGGACTTTATCAAAAGCTTTCACAAAATCAATAAAAGCTATATGGGTTTCATGGTGTTAGATATACTAAATATTTAGGGAATGGAGACAGCAAAGGGTTCCTTAGTGTTGTGCAGTCTAAGCCCTACAGTGATTTTGTGCCAGAAAAACTTGAATATATTGGGCACGTGCAAAAGAGAATGGGGACACATCTTCGAAAACTACAACTCAAGAAAGAGCCATTGGAAGATGGTAAACCCATTTCTGGTAGGGGAAGAATGACTGACAAAGAAATTGACAACATACATGGGTAGACCATAAGAAGAAACATAAATAGTGAAAAGAAAATGCAGCAAGACATCTGGGCAATATATTTTCACAAACTTTCCACAGATGCCTCACCATTTCATCAACTCTGTCCATCGGGATCGACATCTTGGTGCAAATACAACCATGCTCTGGAAACAGGAGAACAGTACAAGCACCAATATTCACTACCAGAAGGAGTATGTTTCACCATCAAGCCAATTTTCCGATCTTTAGCGGATCCAAGTCTTCTTCGCAAATGTCTCCAACATTAAAAAAGATATATACCTTAATGACAGATGGACCCATTTCAACACCGGTGTGGTGTCATCATGTCAACCAAACTTTATATAAGTGTTAAAGTGAACAACAAATATAAATGACTCAATCCTTCATCTTTCAGTACAATACAAAATGGAAGAAATATCGCTCTAGTGATTTTCAGAATAAAAACTGGATATGAATGACTTCTGGTATGTCTAATCAGGTTGTACACCAAACCTTTAGCTAAATATAGAACAAATGTAACAAAGCGCCAGAATAGATATAAATTTCAACATTAATAGATCCAGAGTTATGCATGAGTTGGCCCCTGGAAGAAGAGAAGATGGAAATATCAAGAGGAAGATTGTTGATGCTACATTGTTGGGTAGAAAAAGAAACTGCATTGCTTCCACATTTCTGTGATGCTGGATCCTTAATGGAATAGAGATATGCCATGAAAGTTACTGTAGTACTTTTATTTCTTTGTATAACATCCCTTTCAAGAGACACAATCATAACGATAATTTACATTCGGAATCTTGAGAAACAATAATTCTCGATGATGGATTTGATGAGATCAACCCAGATTTTGCAAACAAGTCGTGTTAATTATATTTTATGTAGCACGTAAGCTATCAGAAAGTATTATGTATATTAATACTGAAGAAACACGGGATTAATAGATAATAGCGGGGAAACTGAAATATTCAGATAAAAACTACCCCAGAGTTGCTTGTTCATAAAAAATTCAGTATATCCCACACCGAATCGTGTTGCTTTTGATAAGAATATTTTTATTTCTTTCTGTAACATCCTTTTCGAATTACAGACACTATGATAGCGAATTTACATTCGAAATCTTGAGAAATCAATTGTTGATGGATTTGATGAGATCAGCCCAAATTTTGCAGAGAAGTCGTGTAATTGTAGAATTTTATGTAGCATCATAAGCTATCAGAGATTATTATATATGTTAATAATGAAGAAATACTGGATGAATAATAATAGTGAGGAAAACTGAAATATTCAGGTAAAACCTACCCCAGAGTTACTTGTTCATAAAAAATTCAGCATATCCCACACCAAATCGTGTCGCTTTTGATAAGAATAGTTTTATTTCTTTGTGTAACATCCCTTTTGAATTACAGACACAATGATAACGAATTTACATTCGAAATCTTCAGAAATCAATAATTCTTGTTGATGGATTTGATGAGATCAACCCAAATTTTGCAGAGAAGTCGTGTAATTGTAGAATTTTATGTAGCATCATAAGCTATCAGAAAGTATTATGTATATAAATACTGAAGAAATACAGGATTAATAAATAATAGTGGGCAAAACTGAAATATTCAGATAAAACCTACCCCAGAGTTACTTGTTCATAAAAAATTCAGTATATCCCACACCGAATCGTGTTGCTTTTGATAAGAATAGTTTTATTTCTTTGTGTAACATCCTTTTCGAATTACAGACACTATGATAACGAATTTACATTCGAAATCTTGAGAAATCAATTGTTGATGGATTTGATGAGATCAGCCCAAATTTTGCAGAAAAGTCTTGGTAATTGTAGTATTTTATGCAGCATTGTAAGCTATCAGAGAGTATTATGTATGTTAATAATGATAAAATACTGGATGAATAATAATAGTGAGGAAAACTGAAATATTCAGGTAAAACCTACCCCAGAGTTGCTTGTTCATAACAAATTCAGTATATCCCACACCGAATCTTGTCACATTTGATAAAATATTTTTATGTGTGTAACATCCCTTTTGAATTACAGACACAATGATAACGAATTTACATTCGAAATCTTGAGAAATCAATTGTTGATGGATATGATGAGATCAGCCCAAATTTTGCAGAGAAGTCGTGTAATTGTAGAATTTTATGTAGCATCATAAGCTATCAGAAAGTATTATGTATATAAATACTGAAGAAATACGGGATTAATAAATAATAGCGGGAAAAACTGAAATATCCAGATAAAACCTATCCCAGAGTTGCTTGTTCATAAAAAATTCAGTATATCCCACACCGAATCATGTACCATTTGATAAGAATAGTTTTATTTCTTTGTGTAACATCCTTTTCGAATTATAGACACTATGATAACGAATTTACATTCCAAATCTTGAGAAATCAATTGTTGATGAATTTGATGAGATCAGCCCAAATTTTGCAGAGAAGTCGTGTAATTATAGAATTTTATGTAGCATCATAAGCTATCAGAGAGTATTATATATATTAATAATGAAGAAATGCTGGATGAATAATAATAGTGGGGAAAACTGAAATATTCAGGTAAAACCTATCCCAGAGTTGCTTGTTCATAAAATATTCAGTATATCCCACACCGAATCGTGTTGCTTTTGATAAGAATAGTTTTATTTATTTGTGTAACATCCCTTTTGAATTAGATACAATGATAACGAATTTACATTCGAAATCTTGAGAAATCAATTGTTGATGGATTTGATGAGATCAACCCAAATTTTGCAGAAAAGTCTTGGTAATAAGTAGTATTTTATGTAGCATTGTAAGCTATCAGAGAGTATTATATATATTAATAATGAAGAAATACTGGATGAATAATAAGTGAGGAAAACTGAAATATTCAGGTAAAAGTTATCCCAGAGTTGCTTGTTCATAAAAAAATTCAGTATATCCCACACCGAATCGTATCACATTTGATAAGAATAGTTTTATTTCTTTGTGTAACATCCTTTTCGAATTACAGACACTATGATAACGAATTTACATTCGAAATCTTGAGAAATCAATTGTTGATGGATATGATGAGATCAGCCCAAATTTTGCAGAGAAGTCGTGTAATTGTAGAATCTTATGTAGCATCATAAGCTATCAGAGAGTATTATGTATATTAATATTGAAGAAATACTGGAGTAATAGATAATAGCGGGAAAAACTGAAATATTCAGTAAAACCTATCCCAGAGTTGCTTGTTCATAAAAAATTCAGTATATCCCACACCAAATCATGTCGCTTTTGATAAGAATAGTTTTATTTATTTGTGTAACATCCCTTTTGAATTACAGACACAATGATAACGAATTTACATTCGAAATCTTGAGAAATCAATAATTCTTGTTGATGGATTTGATGAGATCAACCCAAATTTTGCAGAGAAGTCGTGTAATTGTAGAATTTTATGTAGCATCATAAGCTATCAGAAAGTATTATGTATATAAATACTGAAGAAATACGGGATTAATAAATAATAGTGGGCAAAACTGAAATATTCAGATAAAACCTACCCCAGAGTTACTTGTTATTAAAAAATTCAGTATATCCCACACCGAATCGTGTTGCTTTTGATAAGAATAGTTTTATTTCTTTGTGTAACATCCTTTTCGAATTACAGACACTATGATAACGAATTTACATTCGAAATCTTGAGGAATCAATTGTTGATGGATTTGATGAAATCAGCCCAAATTTTGCAGAGAAGTCATGTAATTGTAGAATTTTACGTAGCATCATAAGCTATCAGAAAATATTATATATATTAATAATGAAGAAATGCTGGATGAATAATAATAGTGAGGAAAACTGAAATATTCAGGTAAAACCTACCCCAGAGTTGCTTGTTCATAAAAAATTCAGTATATCCCACACCGAATCTTGTCACATTTGATAAGAATATTTTTATTTCTTTGTGTAACATCCTTTTCGAATTACAGACACTATGATAACGAATTTACATTCGAAATCTTCAGAAATCAATTGTTGATGGATTTGATGAGATCAACCCAAATTTTGCAGAAAAGTCTTGGTAATAAGTAGTATTTTATGTAGCATTGTAAGCTATCAGAGAGTATTATGTATATTAATACTGAAGAAATACTGTATTAATAGATAATAGCGGGAAAAACTGAAATATTCAGATAAAACCTACCCCAGAGTTGCTTGTTCATAAAAAATTCAGTATATCCCACACGGAATCGTGTCGCATTTGATAAGAAAATTTTTATTTCTTTGTGTAACATCCTTTTCGAATTACAGACACTATGATAACGAATTTACATTCGGAATCTTGAGAAATCAATTGTTGATGGATATGATGAGATCAGCCCAAATTTTGCAGAGAAGTCGTGTAATTGTAGAATTTTATGTAGCATCATAAGCTATCAGAGAGTATTATATATATATTAATAATGAAGAAATACTGGATGAATAATAGTGAGGAAAACTGAAATATTCAGATAAAACCTACCCCAGAAGTGCTTGTTCACAAAAAATTCAGTATATCCCACACCAAATCGTGCCACATTTGATAAGAATAGTTTTATTTCTTTGCGTAACATCCCTTTTGAATTACAGTCACAATGATAACGAATTTACATTCGAAATCAACCATTCTTGTTGATGGATTTGATGAGATCAGCCCAAATTTTGCAGAGAAGTCGTGTAATTGTAGAATTTTATGTAGCATCATAAGCTATCAGAAAGTATTATATATGTTAATAATGAAGAAATACTGGATGAATAATAATAGTGAGGAAAACTGAAATTTTCAGGTAAAACCTACCCCAGAGTTGCTTGTTCATAACAAATTCAGTATATCCCACACTGATTTGTGTCACATTTGATAAGAATATTTTTATTTCTTTGCGTAACATCCCTTTTGAATTACAGTCACAATGATGACGAATTAACATTCGAAATCTTGAGTAACCGATAAGTCTTGTTGATGGATTTGATGAAATCAGCCCAAATTTTGCAGAAAAGTCTTGGTAATTGTAGTATTTTATGCAGCATTTTATCAGAGTATTATACATGTTAATAATGAAGAAATACTGGATGAATAATAATAGTGAGGAAAACTGAAATATTCAGGTAAAACCTACCCCAGGGTTGCTTGTTCATAAAAAATTCAGTATATCCCACACCGAATCTTGTCACATTTGATAAAATATTTTTATGTGTGTAACATCCCTTTTAAATTAGAGACACAATGATAATGAATTTATATTCGAAATCTTGAGAAATCAATTGTTGATGGATTTGATGAAATCAGCCCAAATTTTGCAAAAAAGTTGTGTAATTGTAGAATTTTATGTAGCATCATAAGCTATCTGAGAGTATTATATATGTTAATAATGAAGAAATACTGGATGAATAATAATAGTGAGGAAAACTGAAATATTCAGGTAAAACCTATCCCAGAGTTCCTTGTTCATAAAAAAATTCAGTATATCCCACACCGAATCGTGTCACATGTGATAAAATATTTTTATGTGTGTAACATCCCTTTTGAATTACAGACACAATGATAATGAATTTATATTCGAAATCTTGAGAAATCAATTGTTGATGGATTTGATGAAATCAGCCCAAATTTTGCAGAAAAGTTGTGTAATTGTAGAATTTTATGTAGCATCATAAGCTGTCAGAGAGTATTATATATGTTAATAATGAAGAAATACTGGATGAATAATAATAGCGAGGAAAACTGAAATATTCAGGTAAAACCTATCCCAGAGTTCCTTGTTCATAAAAAATTCAGTATATCCCACACCGAATCGTGTCACATGTGATAAAATATTTTTATGTGTGTAACATCCCTTTTGAATTACAGACACAATGATAACGAATTTACATTCGAAATCTTGAGAAATCAATTGTTGATGGATATGATGAAATCAGCCCAAATTTTGCAGAGAAGTCGTGTAATTGTAGAATTTTATGTAGCATCATAAGCTGTCAGAGAGTATTATATATGTTAATAATGAAGAAATACTGGATGAATAATAATAGTGAGGAAAACTGAAATATTCAGGTAAAACCTACCACAGAGTTCCTTGTTCATAAAAAATTCAGTATATCCCACACCGAATCGTGTCACATGTGATAAAATATTTTTATGTGTGTAACATCCCTTTTGAATTACAGACACAATGATAACGAATTTACATTCGAAATCTTGACAAATCAATTGTTGATGGATATGATGAAATCAGCCCAAATTTTGCAGAGAAGTCGTGTAATTGTAGAATTTTATGTAGCATCATAAGCTGTCAGAGAGTATTATATATGTTAATAATGAAGAAATACTGGATGAATAATAATAGTGAGGAAAACTGAAATATTCAGGTAAAACCTATCCCAGAGTTCCTTGTTCATAAAAAATTCAGTATATCCCACACCGAATCGTGTCACATGTGATAAAATATTTTTATGTGTGTAACATCCCTTTTGAATTACAGACACAATGATAACGAATTTACATTCGAAATCTTGAGAAATCAATTGTTGATGGATATGATGAAATCAGCCCAAATTTTGCAGAGAAGTCGTGTAATTGTAGAATTTTATGTAGCATCATAAGCTGTCAGAGAGTATTATATATGTTAATAATGAAGAAATACTGGATGAATAATAATAGTGAGGAAAACTGAAATATTCAGGTAAAACCTACCACAGAGTTGCTTGTTCATAACAAATTCAGTATATCCCACACTGATTTGTGTCACATTTGATAAGAATATTTTTATTTCTTTGTGTGACATCCCTTTTGAATTACAGACACAATGATAACGAATTTACATTCGAAATCTTGAGAAATCAATTGTTGATGGATTTGATGAGATCAACCCAAATTTTGCAGAGAAGTCTTGGTAATTGTAGTATTTTATGTAGCATCGTAAGCTATCAGAGAGTATTATATAAATTAATAATGAAGAATTCAGGTAAAAAATTTACCCCAGAGTTGCTTGTTCATAAAAACGTCTGTATATCCCACACCGAATCTTGTCACATTTGATAAAATATTTTGATTTGTGTAACATCCCTTTTGAATTACAGACACAATGATAACGAATTTACATTCGAAATCTTGACAAATCAATTGTTGATGGATTTGATGAAATCAGCCCAAATTTTGCAGAGAAGTCGTGTAATTGTAGAATTTTATGTAGCATCATAAGCTATCAGAAAGTATTATATATATTAATAATGAAGAAATACTGGATGAATAATAGTGAGGAAAACTGAAATATTCAGATAAAACCTACCCCAGAGTTGCTTGTTCATAAAAAATTCAGTATATTCCACATCGAATCATGTCACATTTGATAAGAATATTTTTATTTCTTTGCGTAACATCCCTTTTGAATTACAGTCACAATGATAACGAATTTACATTCGAAATCTTGAGTAACCGATAATTCTTGTTGATGGATTTGATGAAATCAGCCCAAATTTTGCAGAAAAGTCTTGGTAATTGTAGTATTTTATGTAGCATTGTAAGCTATCAGAGAGTATTATATATGTTAATAATGAAGAAATACTGCATGAATAATAATAGTGTGGAAAACTGAAGTAGTCAGTACCCCACAGTTACTTTGTTCATAAAAAATCCAGTATATGCCACACTGAATCATGTCGCATTTGATAAGAAGATTAATGATTAGTAGTGTAAGAACTTGCTACTAGAAACGTTAAGACATAATAGATAGTATTTTCTCTCTTTAATGGGATTATGAGTTCTCTTCACTTCCATATGGAATCAAAAGACTAGAGATATGCAAGAATTTTGCCATTGGAAGAAGTAGAAGATGAAAATATCATAGGGAGACTATCAATGATGCATTGTTGTACAAAAATAAGTAAGAAGCTCAATGCAATGCTAGATCCCTACCTAATGGATAGAGAATTAGAAGAAAATAAACTTGGGTAGTAAAATATGTAGACATGTAGTAGACGAACTTTATAAAACAAAAGCTTGTCAATGTGTGTAACGAATGTGACAATACTGCACTATTAGCAGCAGTTTGGAATTGTGAGACTATTAATAGAGAGAGGTGCTGACATTAATGCATGTACATGAATTAGAACATTTTTTTCTGGAAATGATCATCATATAGAAAGTCTGAGATCATAAAAAAGAAGAAAGATCATTAGATTTGAAATATATAACTTATTGCTCCAGGCAATCAAGTGATTTCAACAGCTGCTGAATCACAGACAAGTCAGTAATGATGTTGTTTCAGGCCATAGTAGTGCTTAATACGAAGTAAATATGGCTTAGCCAACCCATACTGATGTTAACAAGATAGAATCATAGGGATCTGGAACTTCGCTGTGTTCCAAGAGTTGAATGTTCCACAGAGTGTCATTTCGTGACTTTGGTGAGCGTTCCAAAAGGATAGAAATGTTGGCAGATGCTTGTCATGGACATCCAAAGGTTACAATGCCAGAACAAAATTTATTCGTCCATAACTCGCAGACAACACAGACAGAGTACAGGAGGAAGGCTTTAGGGACCTTGCAGCAGATGCAAGACAACTGTTTCTAGGTATATCGCCTACAGACAATTGCATGAGCACAGGCTGTATGCCCAGAGACCTGAAAGGTGCATCGTGCTTATTGCTGCTCACAGAAAAGCACAAGTAGCCTAATGTACAGAATGTGCATGGAGGACAGATCGGTGGGACTGTATACTGTTTGCTAGATAATCCAGGTTATGTCTCCAAAGTGATTCATATGTGTCACTGTAGTTGAAAAGAGAAGAAAAAGTAGAGTAATGAATACGCAGTATAGTCAAATAAATGAATTTATGTTACTATGGTGTGTCCAAAACTACTTCCGACCTGACAAATGGTGCCTTTAGCATGTTACCATGGCAACCATTCGAATCAACCAATCACAAGAGACGCGTAACCATGGTAATGGGACAGTGTTGCCGTGTCTATGTTTACAAGTTGCAAATGCATACAATGTCTGGGATGACTTTGAGTTGGCTGGTTAGCACGTGCGTTGTGTGAATTAAAAATATTGTTTAGTTTTATTATTATTTTAGTGTATCGGTAATTATTGTGTTTAAATTATATTACACATATTATCTTCGTTGTCATTGGTGAAGTGTGTGACTAGAGTGTGTTTTCTAGTTTCTGCGACAGTTTCTAAACAGGTGACTTGTGCAATGTCGGAAGGAAGGAAAGACAGGCGAAGAACAAAGAATATTGTACAAGGTGTCCCGTTAAAGAGTCAAGCGCAAGAGAAGGTGTGTAATGCAAGACAGTATTTTGAGAGGGAAGAAGATAATGGTGGGCCTCTTTTACCTTTGGCGCAAGTCGTAATGAGAACTGCTGCTAGTGTTAAAATTAATAAGAGCACTGTTATCGATACTGAAAAAGAAAAAGGCTGTATAGCTGAAGATGACACAGGGTCATCATAGCGATCATTAAACCTTTTCTGCATTCCAAGAAATTAGTGGTAGTGTAGGAGTTTATCGCCATGTATTGTGGGTCCCTATCACTACGACATGGCATGTCCTCAGGTTCTGGACAGAGGAGACGGCCTTCAGATATGGAGGGTAGCTGCGAATATATTGAATAAACAGTCACGAAAGAGGATTTCATTACACAACTGCTAGACTTATGTTGGGTATATGTTAACTGAATGTGATGCATCTATCACTATCCAGGGTCATGACAGAGATTATTAAATCTTTTCTGCATTCCAAGAAATTAGTGGTAATGTAGGGGTTTATCGCCATGTATTGTGGGTCCCTATCACCATGACATGGCATGTCCTCAGGTTTCGGATAGAGGAGATGGCCTTCAGATATGGAGGGTAGCTGTGAATATATTGAATAAGCAGTCGCAGACAGCTGATAAGGGGTGATCCTCTAGTGTGGGGGTTGGGCGAAGGGCTAACAACCTATCATAAAAAAACAGCTTGTTACGAAACCCCAAAATAAGCCTCGGAATAGAACCGATTCTCTGGCACGACAACAGCAAAGGGATAAGGTTACGAGATTTGATACTTGAACCTCAGGGTTCCTTAAATAAAGGTTTTTTTTTCTAGCTATTTATCCTTAGGAGACGTTTTCTCATTTTGTTGACCATAAGTGCTAAAGAAAAAAGTATTGTACCAAGTTTTGTGGAGTCTACGTTGATCTAGAACAGTTCGGTTGCAAGCAAGAGTACAGGAAGAAAGCAAAATTGCATTAACAACATTACCCTTAATTTTTGAGCACCAATGTATATGTTAACAGTTACTTTTAAGAATCAACGTACAGAAATTGGTGCCGATGTTAATGCACACAATATGAGAAAGCAGACTGGCCGGTTGCAGAAACGTAAATCAAATCAGTCCCTGACTGCCAATCAGTTGATGTCTGATTTATTTGATTATTCATTGCATTGCACGAACATGAATCTCCAATCAACTTGTCTCGGTTTACTAATTGCTGATTTGAGAAAGAAATGCATTTGATAACAGTGCTATTTAGCAACCACAGCCAATTTGATGCTCTTTAAGAGTCGAGAAACGAATGCATCAAGTGGACGGTGATTAGGAAACAAGTGAATGCTTTGTGCTGTTTTGTTTTTTTTTTTTTAGAAAGGAAACAGACGGATTCTATTTTCATAGACTACAATATAGTGAAAGAAATGAAGCAAACAAAAAACGTGAGGGAGGAAAATTTTTCTGCTAATGATAGAACCCTCTTATTAAACATCATAGAGAGCTTTATGCATATAATTGAAAATAAGAAGACAGATAGTATTTGGGTGAAGCAGAAACAGAAGACCTGGAAAAAAATTGCTTCAGAATTTAATGAAACTACATATGAGGTTGCAAGAACACCTCAACAATTAAAGATTGTGTCTGCATAGATTTGTTTCTATTTTTGAAAGTAACAAAACACATAAATCCTTACTTAACCTAAATCTTTGCTCAAATTCTCTGTCACTATACATAAAAAAACAATTCATGATGCCTTATTCTTAATAATATTTCTTCATTTGAAGAATCTATTAGGCTTATGTCGAAAACAATATTGTTACGCTATAATATTTACTGTATAAATTACTATGAACAGAACAATATAAATATTTGATCAATGATCAGTCACTAGTATTGCAACAGTTGAGAGAGCTGATAAGAGAAGAAGGTGCTAATATTAATGCATTTTATGATAGCTATATTCCATTAAAGGCCCTTTCACATGATGCCATCATCTCTGTGGATTCTTTCAAATATAACCTCTTAAACGTGGTGGTTGCACTCCTGGTAGCATGGCCAGAATTACTTGTGAAAGTAGGATGATACTTTGAGCGGCCAAGTTGGTAGTACCACCACATATTTACAATGAGTTACTGGTAAGTGGAAACTTTCTGACAAGACGAGAATATCTGTGCAGCTAGGCATGTATTTTTATGTGCTGAAAAGTGCTTGTTTGCACTCGAAAGAAATACCAAAACAGAAAAATCTAATTTTGACTGATAAATTTGTATTGAAGTTCAGTCAAGGCATACTCTCTGAGGTATGAATGCCAATGATTATTCAGCAATATTTGAAGAAGAAGAATTGGGAGTAGCTGGTTAACTTTTTTGTACAAAAAAGTAGCTATGCAGCTTCTTTCACGTCTATTTTGAGACTAATTACCTGCTAGCATGACTGGTGGCAAAAAAACAAGTGGTGATGCTACAAACAGAAGCGCTAGCAAAATATGTGCATGATGCAAAAGAGGCTTAATGGTGACAGCGCTATCCCTTCCCCCAGTACTTAATTTAGTTCTTGTCATCTTAATTTGTCAGTATCAAAATGAATTCATCAAAAAGGCAAGTGATATGTATTGGGCTATCACGTTTTTTTTATAAAATAGATGTCTCTAGAAATGTAACCCAGCTTTTCATATAATTTAATATAAACAATATCTAAAGGAAATCCAGAAATGTATTATCAATCTCCTTACAGTTCATTTACAGTGAGACAATGTTTAAAGTAGGCTACTATTAGGGAAAAACAATAACAACAAATTTCCAGTTCTAACATAGTGGCCCTCTCTTTTTCCACATTCTGAGTATATTCTATTTCGAACAAACTAATTATTTCATTGAAGTCTCTTTTTTATTCTAGTAATAGACCTACTTCAGCCTCTTGAGTATTTCTGCAATATACAAGAATAGTATCTTCACATAGGCCACGAAATTCTTTCTTAAAACATCATTAGCTATAAGTGATCCATCTTTAGATTATTCTGAAACATTTCAGCAAGAGATAGATAAAAATATTTTTTTATGATACTTTTAACTGTACAGATCAATGAGCATCAGTGAAAATGTAGTCAGGTAGCAAATAAAAACCAACTAGATTTAAGTCAATATGGCACTATTACAAAAAACGTCTGTATTTGAGAAAAAGTCTCAGAATAATCCACCTTGGAGATCGAAATGATTAACTTTCGGAATACAAAGTCAGAATAATATGTAGTAATCATTTAGCATTAAATATACGAAAATAAGTTAGTTTCTTTTTATATGATATTCATGCCCTGTTTTCTCCTTTTAAGAACGATCAGTAATTTTGTTTTGTAATGGAAGAAACTAGCAAAACAAACTAGTTGTGAAAGACAATTTTTTCACCTTTAGAAGCACAAGTTACAATACAGTTATGAGGGCAGATAATAGTGGATAATGTACGAGCATGAACACTAATTTCCCATCTCCACTTCAAACAATTCAATGTCGTCTCTAAAAAAAAAAAAAGAAAGATCCATCTCTCTTCAGTACTACTCATTTATAGTCGATGCTTTTGAAAGTAGAACTTTTTTTTTACAATTCATTTAGAAAAACATTATTTCTCCAGATATAACATAGTGTTATTTGAGAAAAACAAAGCGAGAGATTTTGAATTAACTTATGTAACTTCAGGCTTTCGAGGTTATCATTGCAGTGTGATGCCCTTCAATTTACAGTATGTCAAGGTAGAATTCGATGTTTTTAAAATATGTAAATTCCATTCTTGACATGAACGTTAAGTAAAGGAAATTCACATATTTTTTGTATTAAAGAAACCAAAAGTGTGGTTCCATTGACTCTTCCCCAGTTGCCTACATAACACGTGTTATGTTAATGATTTTTCTTTTTAAAAAAAAAAACCCTGCTCATCTTTGCAGTTAAAAATGACATTGAAAACTAATAAAAACATTACTAAAAGACACGTGCGGCTCGCAACAGGAACACTTTGGCTTTGAGATGATAACTGCGCAACCACTAACTTGGTTAATAAAAACCTAAACTAACCTTCGTATATGCAGGATGTGTTACTGGAGCATGAAAGGAACTTCTTGATTTGATCTGGAATGTGCACGCGAAAATAAATCCAGTGTAAATAAGGATTCCACTGACACTGCATGAGTGCGTCCAAGCATTCGCTACAGCCAAACTATTCCTGTCACGAGCCCCTCCCTTACGTGACTATTACATTGATGCAAAACCATTAAAATTTGAACAGTTAATATCTGAATCCTTAGATTCGTACCCTACAACACAACATTAAGTACCTAAAGAAGACAAAATGCAGAATTTGAACAGAGCTGCAGCTTCTAACACGAACAAATCTAAAAAACGTAAATTACGTTTATATGTTTGAAACATTAATACTGTACTGTACTGACGTACTAAAATGTTAATGAGCATTCAGATTTTTTTCTGTAACTTTCATGTCTCTTGCATCTTAGAGTTCGGTGTGTTGTTTTGGATTAAATTTTTTAATGATGGCATAATAAAGATTTAAGAATGCATAGAAACTGACGCAAATGATCATAAGGAGCACAACAGTAAATACAACACTAAGGAAACTTCCATCAATAATTGTGTTTCCTGCTTGATTTCTTCTACGTGCTTTCTTTTCTGGATCGTCTATCAGTTTCTTCATAGCATTTAGTCGTGCTCGTAGTTCCTCAACAGACTCAGTGAGTTCTTCAGATGTACCTGTAATTACGAAAGTAAGACATTTGATTCAAGTGCAAACAGTTATTTTACTTATATGTGCTGCTTGAAACATTTATTACTTTTGTTAATACTCCAGCAATGGCTGATGTAGTTAGTCCAACATAAGGTCAGTCTTTTATCTGAATTTTAATAACTTTCTACCGTACTTAAAATGTGTTGTCTTTTTTATCCTGAAGGAAGAGGGTGAAATAGTAGGTAACTGCCTAGCTAGGTGCATTCTCACCCACACCAGTCAAACTATGCCCAAACTACTCTGGTAACTTGATTATATCTGTTCTGCTATTACAGAATTGACATTTATCCTTTGTTTCTGACATTATCTAGTAGGCACAACTTTCATTCTTTGCATAGAGTTGGCCAAGCCACAAACTTTTCTATATCAAACTTTTTCGGCTTTGAAAGAATTGAGATACTGTCAACACAGCATTTTTCGAAGCCATCTGTTGTAGGCCCTGCTTCTATATTGCAGTCTTTTTTTTTTTTATTTATGAAAAACAAATTTCTATATTGCAGTCTTTTTTTTTTATTATTTATAAAGAACAAATTTGTGATGTCGTCAAAAACTACTTTCCGGATTGAGGGATTCCAAATTACCTACCTATAGTAATTTATTTGGAATGTAATTTTTGTAGCAGAGTTACCTACTGAAATCCAACTAAAACTTAACTAAAACTTACAGTACACGTAAGGAATTACAGGCCCATGGTCTAATTTATGTAATATTTTAAAATTAAAATTCACACAAAGAGCAGAATTTTTAATGTTAATCTCATTTCCTATTATTGTTGTTATTATTATTATCTCTGTCGACCCTGTCAAAACAATAGGGGAGATTGAAAGGAATACATAATTATATCAGTAGGTACTTACCATTTCCTCTGCACCTGCATTTTTAACAGTTTTTGTGCAATTCGTCGAAGAAATTTGAATTTCTGTAGTTACTTTCATTCAAAATTAATTCTAACGATTATTAAGCAGTGACAATTAGAAGTTTAAATTCTGGAAGACATTACATTTTTTATTATACCGAGTAGAGGTACAAAGACTAACACTGTAGTCTCTAATGGACTTTTATTTTGCCTTGCTATTTCTATAGGCCTATTTAGAAATGATTTTTTGAAGCCCGAATGGCCGGAAGCAGTTTATTTAGGCCTAGTAAGAACTTCACTGTCCTGAGAGATATGTCAAACTCTTGTAATATTTACTGTTTATGTTCATAAATTGATAATTTTAATTTACCCAAGCTAGTCTATTTTTAAGAAGGGGGAAAAGACTAAGTGTAGTAACTTTCGAGAAATATCACTTTTATTGACGTCGTACAAAATGTTGTCCAATATTCTTTTGAGATTTGCTTCATATATAGATGAAACTGTTGGGGATCATCAATGTTGTTTTAGGAGTAATAGATGGGCTCTTGATATAATATTAGTATAAGGGCACAGTAGACCTACATCAGTTATTCACAGATTTCAAAAAGGCATACGATTCGGTTGAGAGAAGTTTTATGTAATATTCTTATTGAATTAGGTATTCTCAAGAAGCTAATTCATAAAATGTGCCTCAGTGAAACATACAGCAGAGTCTGTTTAGGCCAGTTTCTGTCTGATGCTTTTCCAATTCATTGCGGGCTTATGTGAGGGCAGCTAACAATGAAGGGAAAGCCCAATGAAGAACCTCCGGGTTCTCTAAAAGCCATTATAAGTAAGGAAGAAATTATTGCAAATGTTATGTTGGATCTTCAATAAATGGCTATCTTACTACTATGACTGTAATCCATAAGACTTTTTTTCGTGATTTCATCATGTTACAGTCTCAATGCTGAATTTTCAACTATTTTTTTTTAAATAAAAACTTGTAAAAGTTCAATAGAAACAATTTTACATCTGGATTTAATAGGCCTAATAAAATTTTAATATTAGGCCTACACAAGGAGTTTTGAATGTCGCCATTAATTTTAGATCATAGTCAATAGGGTCATTGATCATTTTCGGTTCCCGTTATTAAAATAATAGTTTGGGACTGCGCACACTGTGCATAGATACGGTTGTACTATGTCCTGTATTGTTTCCCTCATAGATTTCACACGCCTTAAAATAGCATTGTTAAGTTATCCGGGGCATTCTTAAATAGGTAAACTTCGCCAAAGCAGAAAAGCAATATTATCCTTCCCTTGAATAAATGTTAATAAACAGAATTTGCTACTTAAAACTGAATAATTTTCTTACCATTATTATCGTCCGTCATGTCGATGTGGGTGGTTCGCATTTCCTGATGGTTTAATAATTTAAGTTGACTATTCACGAACTCTGGCTACCTCCAGCAATAGCACGTTTGTTTATAATTTATAGCGTTCGTGAACGTCAATTTAAATGGATTATAATTCCACATAATTTCCACTGATCACTCCAACTCATGCTGCAACTGAGATCGAGCCCGTCTTCCCTCCTGCATTTATAGACGCGGTAGGGGATGCTGAATATTGATCGCGTCGGTCCATCGGTGGCGCACTATGTAGGGCAGCACTAAACTATTCAACAGCAAGAGAACTATTGTTTCTTAGTATAGAAAATATAGGTACATTAGCACCATTCTTTATATCTAAAAAATTAAATATAGTACTTACAGTTAAAACTGAATCAAATATTTATACTTATAATTTCTGTAATTGTTAACTTCAAAGCTTCACCCTACCTATAACCACCTACAACAGTGTTTTGAACGAAGAAATTGCAAATGTATATCACATCGTAATTGCACACGTATAACGCTAACTGGGATTTAATTATGAGCCTCTGCAAACAGCATTGTAATCTTTATCCTATAACTTGCACAAGATTGTGGGGGATGGAAATCACAAAGTACGTAAGATACATTTGAAAATTAAATACACCGGCACTCAACCGTATAAAAAATCTACTTCCCAGTTCCCACAACTAGTAGCCGTTTGCGTTGATTGACTAGAACTAGGCAAGACGTAGACATCATAATATGAATTATAATAATGTTTAACAATTTATTGCAAGTGAAGCGTAATTAGAGAAAATATATGGTCGTATTAAACAGCGACAAACTAGACTTTAAATGGCGGCTGCTTTCACAAACTACCTACAAGAGCTCATACGAGTCACATTGAACAGTGAAATATTCCTGAAATTTACATTGAAAGATATGTAACCTTACAATTATCAGTAATTTAAATCGCCTGAAAAGCAGCATAACATTTCTTTGAAATCTGCGACAGTGAAAAGTACTTTTAGTAATCGGAAGTGAAGAAGTATGTTGTTGGCGAAACGTGCCACACATCGCAACGTGCCCACCGAATCGAGCATAGATATCGAATGTGCTAGATAAGTGTAACCAATCAGATCTTTTACAGCTAAATCTGGTTCCTTTTATAATTTGCTGGGAAATGAGTATTCTTGAACTACATGTCGAATTTTATTCTCCTGCAATAACTAATTAACGTTTGTATTAAATATTTTGCTGAAAAGCTATATTATTGTACAGTATTTCACCTTATATGAGTCTTAAATTGTATTCTTCATACTGCAGTCGTAATCTTGTCTATGTGTAAATGCCCTGTTAGAGAGCTGATGGCCTTATCTCTACCAGGTTAAATAAATAAATACTAAACAGTTCAAATACACATGTGATAAATATTTGAAACTGATAAGCTATAGCCGTAGCTTATACTACGTTATATTGTCTTGTATTAAGATTATTGTTACATTAAGAAGGCTGGCATCATTATATTCACTACATTTTGTCTTTGATGTTTCAACTTCTTTATATTTATATGTTTATTATATTTATATCATTAGATCTGTCTTTGTCTTCATAAATATATATATATATATATATATATATATATATATATATATATATATATAATTTTTTATTAAATAATTAATATTGTACTGATACATGAACATTTTACTTGGGTATATCCTATTTTATTTTGACATTTTGAATTACCGGTAAATAACAACCTCTCAAGTCTTGCGCGTTGATTCGACTGGCTGTTTTGTATTCAACACATTCTTGTCTTTTGCTTGGTACTCCTGCGTTCGATACATTTTATTAACTCTTCTTTAAAATTCTGTTTCCAAATTCTCTGTTATTCTTTCAGCATACTCTTTTGAAATGACGCAATTGAAGATTTTGTATTCAAAATTAAATATAAACTTTTTCTTATTAAAATGTTGAAGTTAGTTGATTTAAAATAATATTTCTATCTATTTGTTACACTATAATCTTCATTAAATTTATACATTTCACATTTTGCACTCATAAATGTATTCATCTCTTTTTCGTGTTTTCTTTTTATTTTTATGGCATAAGTAACTACCGGTATACCTAGGTTGTACTATCTATTGTAATTATTGGAGCTTATAGACAAATAACATTTCATGATTTTTTACGTAACTTACCGAACAGCTCGTAGATCTATTCATCTCACAATGAAATTATTACGTTATTACTTTCAAAGTTATATTGTTTAACCATTCTCATTTTTGTGCTGTGTTTAAGCCCTGAGAAAGCGTACGCGAATAGGCCTACTTTTCCACTCTTGTTTGTATGCATTTGCGTTGGCATCTACGTGTCTCATTAGTGTAAGATTTAGCGAATTTTGATGGCAGTAGTTGGCGACACTCGAGCTAGCCTGCCGTAGTAATCGTAGCCTATGGAGCCAGCTGACAGTGGCACATTGTGTAGATATTGTAATAATTATTTTATTTTGTTGACAGGATAAACAGGTGATAAATTTAATCACAATGGTGTTAGCAGATTTGGGACGTAAAATAACGTCCGCTCTGCGGTCCTTAAGCAATGCGACTGTAATTAATGAAGAGGTAAGATGCAAAATATGTGGGCTAACTTACAAAACGGATGAAAGATTGCATGATTGTGTTACTGAAAACATTAATTATATGTTATATAGATATAGACTTATGTACAAATATCGCACGTTTTTGTTAAGCCATGCAGCTCTTCACATTACGAAAGCTTTCGAAAAAAAATATTACATGACATTTAAAAAGTCAGTGTCGTAAAAGCGTGTATGTGAAGTTACGGATAAAATATTGTAGACCACGTTTACAGTTTCGTTGGGCCTCTTGGTCCAGGTCACTATAAAATGCTTTTATTTATGGAATTCTCTTGAAACTGAGGACTATGTATGTTGAAGTTCTAAGTAAAATTGTTGCACCTTTCAAGTGATGATGATGATGATGATGATGATGATGATGATGATAGGTACATTATTTGCGAAGTCTTGTCATTTGCATTTATTAAGATTCAGATTAGGGCATGGAGATATTCTAAGTGCTTTGGGCATTAATTTGCTGCTACAACGAGGCTGCTTTTGAGGTAGTATACATGTTCATTTTTTAAATTGTGCGGTTCATGATAATCATGGTTTTACTCATTTGCCTCATTAATGTTGAATGATTTATACTTTCGGAAATGTTACTAAATAGCATTACGTAACAACTCAAGACAGGTAAACAAAAATAACAATGCAGTAGTTTGTAAAAATGCACAAGGTTATTGGGAAGGACCAGTTCCAACACGAAAAGCATTATTAAATTACCAGTAGTTTTAGTGGATAAATTAAGGTAATTTTAAAGATACGATGGAAAAGTATGATGTCATATCACTTAAATAATCCCTTCAACTAACCCACTAACCTTGTCACATATACCTCGACTTAATGTCACTTAGCTATCCCCTCATTTAACCCATATAACCCATAAAGAACGTATGTGACAAGATTAGTGGGCTAGTTGAGGGGATTATTTAAATGAGATGACATATCTTTCCATCGTATCATTAAAATTACCAGCTTTAATAAAACAGGTTCTGCAACTGATGAAAAAGAAAATGAAAACGTCATGGGCCACAGGAAATTACGTCTAAATACTTGTGTTGTTCTGCCATATAACTTTATATTGCTCTTAGAGTACTTAATTAATTGAAATGATATTTACCTCGTCGTAAGAAGACTGCATTTCGATCTTCAGTTTCGTTATTAATGCCTTCCTCTCTTCGCCGATAATATGAGTGTGGATATCAGAATGTTTAACTTCAAAGTGATGCTTAATATTGTATGTTTTTGCTTGTACATTGATATGACAAATTAAACGTTGAACATTGTTGTCGTCAGATTAAACAAGATACAAGGGGCGCGCTTCCGAACAGGGGCAGCGGCATTTCCTCTAAGGTTAGAGCCCAGTTTAGGTGTGTGTATATTAATCGAAAATTAGGGGCTAGAAAATATTCAGAATAGGACGCATGTTTATATGACATTTTTTCCGATTAATACACACACACCTAAATTGGGCTCTGACCTTAGGGGAAATCCCGCTGCCCCTGTTGGAAGCGCGCCCGTTACAAGCCCTCCCAATAGGGATTAAATCCAGAACTGACTGTCGACACACTTCTCTTCATTCTTATTCAAAACAGTTAAGCACAAACGATAGTACACCATATGGATGAATGACTGATGGAACGCATAATCCAGCAATACCTGCAGATTGTCATCGAACAGATGAGAAGAGTTGATGATCGCATGCATTCGTATGCCACCACAGCCTCAGCGACAGAGAGGAGTGGGGGTCCACCCTGGGCAGACACAGGGCAGCGTCTGAGTGTCCTAGTCCTCAAACGCTGTTTTGGAATGGTCTGCTATACAGCGAGACTGTCAGCTTGTTTTTCAGTATTTCATGATATCCACTGTGGCTGTGATGAATAGAAGAGGGTTTATTGAGTCTTCTTGTAGAACGCTGTTGGTCTGTGTGAGTCCTCTTAAAAGATTGTTACTCCGTCATTTATGTGAACTGCGTTGTATGCGAGAAGGTTGCAACAGAAGTTGATGACTTCGTTTTCGTCTGGTGATGTTTTCTGATTTATCCACAGGAGTTTCTTCCTACTGAGTAGGTCAACAGCTTTACTGTAATCAATGAAGACGGCATGGAACTTGCCTTTAGGGTATGAACACGTTGACGTCTGGCTTTAAGACTATCTTTACTATCAGTGTTCTGAAATACAAGGAAGCTTTGTGCTTGATTTGCACAAGATGGAGCATGTTTACAGCTATTGCTCTATCATTGTAGCTAGCAGCCGAGAACGGTATTTCCCGCTCCGTTAAACATATATGTCATAGCTCCTATAATAGTTTACCAATGGTGCTGTAATTATTTGATTTATTGGTCAATGTCTAAGGGAAGAATAGGAAAAAATTATAAATCAAAATCTCTTTTTAAAAGTCAGAAAAAAATACTAACTTTGAAGTGATCTGTTCAAAATAGATATTTATTCCTTCAAAAGTTAGTAAACGGCAAACTTGCTTGTTTTTTTTTTTACTTTAGATGTGGGGTCAAAGCGAGAGAAATATTGTGAAAGAATGGAAATTATTTTTAAAAGTTGTCACTGCTGAAAATCTTTACTAGTTTCCGAATTAATGGTAAGCTAAGAATCAAGACTCAACCAAACATGTGTGGTTTAAAATAAAACACAAATTTGTGTAAACTAATTAATATTAGAGGAGAAAAATTCGTCCCGGCGCCAGGGAGCAAATCTGGGTCCTTGGTTTTATGTACCAGATGCTCTAACCATTGAGCTACGCCAAAGTTAAATCCACAGCACCGGATCGAAGCCCTCTCCTCTAGCGTGGATTGAACTTCAGTGTAGTTGAATGGTTAGAGTGCTTGGTACATAAAACCAAGGACCCGGGTTCGATCCTCGGCACCAGGGGCGAATTTTTCTCCTCTAATATTAATTGTTACTCTAACAGACGTATTCTGTAGGAACAAAAAATTAATCTTATGTAGATTATGTGTAAATGGAACTATAAATTTTGGAGATTTATCCTTCGAAGAGGTGGAAAAATTCAAATATCTTGGAGCAACAGTAACAAATGTAAATGACACTCAGGAGGAAATTAAACGCAGAATAAATATGGGAAATGCCTGTTATTATTCGGTTGAGAAGCTTTTATCATCCAGTCTGCTGTCAAAAATCTGAAAGTTACAATTTATAAAACAGTTATATTACCGGTTCTGTACGGCTGTGAAACTTGGACTCTCACTTTGAGAGAGGAACAGAGATTGAGGGTTTTTGAGAATAAGGTTCTTAGGAAAATATTTGGGGCTAAGAGGGATGAAGTTAAGGAGAATGGAGAAAGTTACACAACGCAAAGCTGCACGCATTGTATCCTTCACCTGACATAATTAGGAACATTAAATCCAGACGTTTGAGATGGGCAGGGCATGAAGCACGTATGGGCGAATCCAGAAATGCATATAGAGTGTTAGTTGGGAGGCCAGAGGGGAAAAGACCTTTGGGGAGGCCGAGACACAGATGGGAAGATAATATTAAAATGGATTTGAGGGAGGTGGGATATGATGATATAGACTGGATTAATCTTGCTCAGGATAGGGACCGATGGCAGGCTTATGTGAGGGCGGCAGTGAACCTCCGGGTTCCTTAAAAGCCAGTAAGTAAGTAAGATTATGTGTAAATTAAAGTAAAGTTACAAATAATGAATAAAAGTGGTTCCTAATAGGCCTAGTTAGAAAAGTTACCACTGACATCTGGTCCATGGGCCACCCACAATCACCTCTCCTTGGTTCTGCAACAAGTCGAGACTTGCCAGAGAGAATGACGAACATCATTTATGGAGTAATGTGACCAGTGAAGAGTCACCATGTATGGTGTCGTATGATCCTAGTGATTCGTTTTCTCCCACCAAACTCCCTGTTGCTCTCCCAGCCAGTCTTCCATCCTCAACGTGTTTGTGCTTGGGAGCATCTTCCAGTGGCGTGCAGTAGCATGACGTGAAGGGAAGCAGCACCTGTATGTATGCCATTGCTCACTGGGCTTCGATGCCTGTTGTCTACATACAGGTTTTCCGCAGAATTGCTTCCCCGAAAATATTATCACCGCATGCCGCTGGCATCGTCTATGTCGCTCATAAGTTTTCTAACAGCTTATATTGCAGAATTGCCTCTTCTATAGCCAAACTATTGTTTCGGGATTGCTGGCTCTATTTCCATCTAGTTGTGAACATTTTTTAAAAATTGTTTTCAAGGGCAATCTCCTGGTAGGAGATTTGGTTGTGGATGTCTCCTTTTCCATTATAAAGGACTCGTAGGATTAATTACTTCCTCAGTTTTCTAGAACTATTCTTTATGATAAGCTGCTATTGAACAACTTGATCCATATCTGCAAGGAAGTCTGCGAAGTCTTTCAGAATTTTGGCAAGAAGGCATTTGACTCCCTCGAACATGCCAGTGTATTCCAAGCATTGGTCAATCAAGGAGTAGAAACAAAATATGTCAGATTGCTGAAAACAATTTACAGCCAAAGCACAGCCAAGGTAAAAACAGAGAAAGTGTGACAAACATTCACTCTCGGCAGAGAAGTAAAACAAGGTGACCCCATCTCCCCGAAGCTCTTCACATGTGTATTGGAAGAAATATTCAGGAAGCTACAGTGGAGCAGCAAATGCGGGATAACCTTGAATGGCAGGAGACTGACAAACCTACGCTTCGCCGACGATGTTGTATTATTTGCAACTTCACACAAGCAACTTCAACAAATGCTTCGGGAATTAAACGAGATAAGCAAGCCAACAGGCCTGGAAATGAACTTCAGTAAGACACAACTTATGACCAACAAAGCATCAATACCAATCAAACTCGAAGGAACTGAACTGAACTATGTGGATGAATATATATATATCTAGGACAATTAGTTTCACTCACCAGCAGGATGGAAAAAGAAATCAAAAGAAGAGTGACGCAAGCGTGGAAAGCCTGGGCATTAAAATTCATACTACAAAACAAGTCACTAAATAGGAACCTCAGACTCCAAGCACTCACCATCTGTATCTTTCCAGTCCTTTTGTACGGCTGCCTTCACAGCTAGACAGAAAAACACCCTAGCGGTATGCCAAAGGGGAATGGAGAGGAAAATACTCGGCATATCTTTGAAGGACAGGATTAACAACAAGAGGTTGCAAGAAATCACATCCTCCAAGAACATAGTTCATGAAGCAGCAAGGATAAAATGGAGATGGGGAGGATATGTGGTAAGGCTGCAGGGGAATAGATGGGCGCAAATAACAACTACTTGGGACCCCTACCAAGGAAAGAGAAGACCGGGAAGGCCGAGAGTCAGATGGGCTGACTCCTTCAGGCAGCAGATCGGAACACACTGGAGCAGAGTAGCACAATGTAGGAGAGGATGGAAGGAGCTAGGACGACAGCTAGTTGAGTAGAGACAACGCATCCTAAGGACAAAGTGATACATGTCCTAATATGTTAATTTAGTGCGAATTAAACAGAGTAGGAACTGAAATCACCTGAATGACAAAGCCTAAATATTCTAATGTGATAACTAACGTGCAGAACAGACTAACAGCAATGAGTACAATCCTAAATGACAAAAGTGTTGAATATCTTAGTTATAATTAAGTGACAAAGTGTTAATATTTAGTCATAATTGTCGATGTGTAGTACACAACTCCGCCCTCGTGGACTAGCTCGACACGTGAGCAAAACGGAGCCAAAGCTTTCCCTCTTGCAGGAGGCCTTAGCCCATCTAAGGGACACTAATAGGCTATTTCATTTCATTTCATCCCGTCAGGTCTACTGCTTTCCTGCAACATGGTAAAGGAACTGAATTCTTGCAAGAAGTGTACAGTACAATAGACCTGTTTGAGAGAAGATATGCATGATCTTTGTGGCACTCATTCGGTCTTCAGCACCTACTACAGTTTTTGTAGTATAATTTAGAAAGAAGCTTTTCTTACTATTGTATGAATAAAATAAATTGAACTTATCGTAATATTATGTTTGGTTTGGTTGTTAAATCTTTTCCAGTATTACACATTTGGCCCATTCCATTCTCACTATCTCAGCAAGTATGAGTTGAAGGTATGCTCTCACAGTTGGCAAGATTCTCTTATCTTAATGACCAGAAACTAGCAGAATTCCCTTATCTTAATGACCAGAAGTTATAGTTTCTGGACAATATAAGAGAAGTTCGTATAGGCCGGGTTGGTGGAAGTCGGGTATATAAATGGTCTTTTTATAAGTTTAGAGACCCATAGTCTGTTAGTATAATAAAATTTTTCAGTCAGTTTTTATATGTTAGCACAGTGACCTTCTGGAATGATTATATTGAATCTTCAAGTATGTTGAACTTTTCATAACAACCCTAATTTGGGTATAATGTGTAATGCTGAAGTAAAAAATTCTTTAAAGTCCTTATAAAATCATATTATCCCAACAATAGGCTAATGTATGTATCCTAGACCAGAATGTACAGGTTACATAAGCATTTAAAAGTTAGGCATTGGGCCTAATGTTGAAAAAATGTGAACCAATACTTTAGTTCCTGATGAGACTTAATTTGTACATTTAAAATATCTCCTATTAAAATCAGGAACAGAAAACACTTTGGATATTTGTCTTTCACCAGTCCATAATTTGTGTATGTGACGTGATCTGGAACAAAAAACTAAGTTAGGCCTAGTTGCCAATTAACCTACAATTATACCCAAATTACCCCATGTTTATAAATTGTAATATACTAACAAACTAATAATGATATATTACTAAATTTATTTAAAACATAATCTAAATGAGTAATGTAAACATGCATGAATTTGGTTACTCTATCACAGCTGGTACTGCTTTGAGTGTGATGGATCACTTCATAGACTGGTAAATATTTTTTTTTTTTTTTTTTTTTTTTTTTGCCAGGCAGTATCAATGTGATCAGCACAAATTCTTAACCCTCCATGATAGGTAATTGTGAAATAGTCAGTATATATTAAATTGGCATGTGTTTGAAGATTGGGTAAAGTTTTATTCAATACATTGTAACTTATATCCAAAATACCCCAAGTTTGTAAATTGTAATTTACTACTAAATTATTAATGTTATATTACTAAATTTATTAAAAACAGGTGCAATGTACATATACATGAATTTGGTTACTGTTACAATATTTCTTTGAATGTGATGGTGTCATTTCATAGACTGGCAAACAAAGAAACTGTTTCCTTTTTTTTATCTAGCAATGTCACTGTGATCAACACAAATTTTTAACACTCCATGATATGCAGTTGTGAAATAAACAATATTAAATTGGCATGTGTTTGAATATTAGGTAAAGTTTTATTCATTAAATTGTAACTTATACCCAAATTACCCCACTATACCCAACTTACCTCGACCTACCCTATATAATATACAGTAATATAATATAGAGGTACACACCTGTGGACTAACGGTTAGCGTGTCTGGCCGCGAAACCTGGGTTGGAATCCCGATTGGGACAAATTATCTGGTTGAGGTTTTTTCTGGGCTTTTCCCTCAACCTAATATGAGCAAATGTTAGATAACTTTCTGTGCTGGACTCCAGACTCATTTCACCGACATTATCACCTTCATTTCATTCAGATGCTAAATAACCTGAGATGTTGATACAGCGTCGTAAAATAACCTACTAAAAATGTATGTAGAGAGAGAGAGAAGGAGAGGGAGAGACTCTACTTCCTGTCCAGTTGAGTTTGAATCAGTTTGGTAGCTCAATTACCATAGAACACAATAAGCACATGTTTAATATTGTGCAAATACATGTGAATAGAAAGCACTACTATATAGTGTGCTATGAAATTAAATCCATCTATGTTCTGAAATAAAATAAAAAACCTTCATTGACAAAAAGTATTACTGTTGCTGTGGGTGTTACATATTACATCGTGTTCAAGTGGTTGACCTTGCCAGTCACTCGACTTTCGAAGGTCTCGTGTAGCTGTAACATAAGCCACCTAACTGTTTCGTATTTTAGCATACTGACATTGATTTTGAAAAGCTTTGTAACTTACAACTTACACATATCTTGAAATTATTTCTGCATGATAACTGAGAAGTAATTGTGGGCTAACAAAATGTACACTTTCGCTACGTCTTGATAATATGTTATTACGCCATGTTTCCTTTCCATCAAAGTTGACTGAAATCTTAGTTCAATTTGAGGTTTTAATAATGGAGAAGATTTCACTTTTTAACGTTTAATTCTGTGCTGGTAATATATCAACTGGCCAATTCAAAAGAGAAAGAGCTCAAAATTTAAAGTTTTGAGAAACATGCATTTTAAAGTTTGATGTTGCTGTGAAAAATCCAAGGAACATTGAAATTACTCCAAATTCTGTTAGTGATGTTTTATATACAGGGTGGGTGCTAACTCTGCACCAAAATGAAACTGGTACTAGGTCATGAGGAGAGATTTAAAAAAAAGCTAAACAAGTTTTTTTTCTCTAGCATTCACCATTTTAGAGGAAATTGTTGTGTTTCTATGAAGCATTTGGCAACATCACGGCTACTGCAAGAACTCTAAGCAAGCGCAGCATGCACTCTCCCCTTCTGTTGTATTTAGTAAGACGCGATGTGCGCTGCGTTGCAAGATTTATTTCAACAATATTCGCTATTATCCAATTTAAATTCATGACTAAAAGTTTTAATTTGGAAAAAAAATATTTAAGACATTAACTGTTCAGATTATTTTTACCTATCTGCTTGTATAGCAATCAGCCTTTTCTCTCGGGCCATTACCACAATAGAGCACTGCGAACTTTGGGCAAAGACTATTTTTTTTCCTGCTCAACAGCGGTTCCGGACAATTGGCCACAGAAAATTGGTAATAGGGACAATTTGCCACAGATAGACAATTTGCCACACCGTCCATTATCCAAAAATGGGACCGTAACAATTTATTTAAATGTGAATTAGTGGCAAATACCTTCCTCCTGGTACGGTCTTAGTGTATCTGTTGGCTATAACGTTCAGTTCATCAATATTCCTTGGTTCAGGTGGTAGGTGCAGCTTCCTGGCATGGCGCACAGTTTCTTCGGTAGATTCACATTGGCTTCGCTTGCAATACGCTGTAACTCATTTTGAATAATGACAGACGTTGGTTCTCAGGAAGTCCCCGCCCTTGCCTTCATGTTCTCTACACATTCCTTTGCCTTAATCCTTCCCCAGTCTGCAGAATGATTCTTGTGTTCAGACGATTCTTTGACGACACTGCTTCCATCTTCTGATAACGTGACTGTTGCATTACACCGGCCACGCATGTCACGGCGCCAAACAACTCCATTCTTATTTTCTCTAAGTCTCGTGTACATGTAGCCAAGATATATTAATTTGTCAGAGCCTCTTTCTGATTATGTGAAGCGAATTTCTTCTGCCGTAGTTCCGAATTAGTTTACAGCTTCTGGATTTGTCTTGTGTTACCATAGAAATATATTATAAATTGTTGCGAATTTGGGCATTGTCTTAATGTGTGGCTAATTGTCTTTGATACGAATTTCAATTATGTGGCGAGTTGCCTCTGTGACCAGTTGTCCCCAACCCACTCAACAGTGCTTCTTCGAAGGGAAAGTGTAATAAAAGTTTTGTTATATTTAACTTGTAGAATCAATCACCTCTTAAATTTTGGTGCAGAGGTTATCATTCACCCTATATACGTAAGTTTAGGTTTAGAATGAAGTTAAATGAATTTTTCAAACAACAGCTTTAAAATGCTATTTTTTCAAAACTTCAAATTTTGAGTTGTTTCCCTCTTGAACTGGCCCGTCGATAAGTGATTTTCTTGCAGGTTGCCTACACATAAATGTTTTTGTGATACAGTAGCAAATCATGTAAATTTTTGTTATATGAAAACCATTATTTATATCAATGATTCTGACTAATTCATTATCAGGTAAATAAGAATACCCCATTCCTTAGATCATACTCATAATAATAGTTATTTATAGTAGCCTATAAGAGAGTAAAATTATATTTTGTGCTTGAGTGAAAAGTTTAGCATCCGAGGTGAAGCCGACAATGATAATGTTCATTGATGAGTTTTGAGCAAACGTTCTTCGTCACGAAAATATGTGCCAGTACTCTAGTTATAACTTAAATGTAGAACACTATTACTACTATTATTAATTTTGCCACTTCATTTTGATGTGACTACTCTCTACAAACTCAGCACAGGACTTGTACGTTTACGTGTTTGCCATGACCAAGAATTATGGGAGGGGAGAGTATGCATGCACATTACAACTGTATTTACAAAGTGGTAGCCCTGTAGCTGTAGGTGTGGTTTTCCTTGAGTACTAATTTCCATACATATATAATTTGTATTGTTATTCTTTTCATGATTAAAATGTATTAATATGTTCAATATTTTTTTCACACAGGTCCTAAATGCTATGCTAAAGGAGATATGCACAGCTCTTTTGGAAGCTGATGTAAATATACGGCTTGTAAAGAAGCTTAGAGAAAATGTGCGTGCAGTCATTGACTTCGATGAGATGGCAGGAGGGCTGAATAAACGCCGAATGATTCAAAGTGCAGTCTTCAAAGAACTGGTTAAGGTAAAAGAAAACGTTTGTTTTGTGTTTAATATTTACTTCGTGATTTACGTGTTCTTTTAATTCTGATGTAGTATTTATTTAACAAGCATAGAAAGTTCCTCATTTGAGTAGATGGTATGATTGTAGAGCTAATTCTGTTCTAAATTTCTTCTTAAAGCTTTAAGATTATTAGGAAGTCCATTGATGACTGTAATACGGGTACATGATTAGTGAACTTTTTTATAACAGCTGGAAATAACAGAGGGTAGAATGACATCTGATTTGTGTCTTGAATTGAAATTACGAATATTGTGATTAGTACTGAAAGTATCTTGAGTTCTAACATAAAATATCATCAGGGGAAAAAATACACTCACAACATAAGGTGAAGATTTTTAAGTTTCGGAAATCTTTTTACAGGATATCCTTTCATGTATACCTGTTATTATTCTTCTTAGGGCTGTTTTTTTTTTCTTTTGTAAAACAAAAAAATATTTTTAGCATCAGATGAGTTATATAGCAAGAATTCCTTCTAAAAATAAAACATAGTCGTGTATAAACATCATTTTTTTTTAGATCATACAACTCTGAACAAAATTATGTATTAAGTGCAAGAAATATTATCCCTGTAACCTGATCCTTTGATTAATTTACATTTCATATAGGACTTTAACAGACAATGGTTAATAAATGCTGTGAAATTATAGAAACACTGAATTGCTTGTTTACTTCCACATTGAAATTAGCAGCTGACATGTTCTTAGATGCCTATGTCACATTGCCATCGGGCCAACAGAATGCAATGATTATGTACAGAAACGAAAAGTGTGTTACCAAACAAACGATTTACATTTTAATGACTGTAAGAAATAAAACTGACATGCAGTATGATTGCAAATTAATTGAATTTATTGGTATTAAATAGCAATTGACAGTAAAACTACGTTGTTGAAGATGAGGATAACGGTCCTGTAGTCAGTTATTCTTAGTTCTCCAAGGACTGTTGCGCCATTGATGATGATGATGATGATGATGATGATGATGATGATGATGATGATGATGGTGGTGGTGGTGGTGATGATTATCATATTATTATTAGCATCATTATAATTGTCATTATTAGTGCTTTTCACCTAGAGAAAAAGGTGATGGAACTCTGTGTATAATATTTTATAGTGGACAGGGAGGTGGTTACTGTTCACTGCATGGGGATTTTGTCCAACTAAGACTTTCAATGTCTAAACAGAATTCAAAGAAAAATTTTGTTGAAACATAATTTTGAGTTTTATGATGAAAAATGCAACAAAAAGATGCCAGAACGCCGTTCCAGCACATTCCAAAAATAGCACTATTATTATTATTATTATTATTATTATTATTACTACTACTACTACTGCTATTACTATTGCTACTGCTACCTAATTACTAACTACATAAAATTTCTTATGTGCTGAATGTATAAATATTGATGGGATTAAATGATTTTCAGCTTGTAGACCCTGGAGTGAAAGCTCATCAGCCAGTGAAAGGAAAGCCGAATATCATCATGTTTGTAGGTCTACAAGGTTCTGGTAAAACAACCACATGTACTAAGTTGGCATACCATTACCTCAAGAAGAACTGGAAGGCTTGCCTTGTATGCGCAGACACATTCCGTGCTGGTGCTTATGATCAGTTGAAGCAAAACGCCACCAAGGCCAGGATACCTTTTTATGGAAGGTAGAACAAATTTATAATATGTCTAATAATTTTTAAGCCATTACTTAGGATAATATTTACATTATTTATCTAGCGTAAAGATGTGCATTGAGCAGTTAATGGTATTTTATGATAAACATTTCCTTTTTGCAAAATTTCTATGAGCATAAACAACTACTCTTAGTTTAGAACAATACATGTGCACAAGTTCCTAAGATGAACATAAACAAGGAGAGATTTTTTTTATTAAGGGCAATAAAAAGTTAAGTGATTTCCTTCAGAAGGAAACTAAATCGAAGTTCCTTTGTAATAGATTCATATTTGGTAAATGAGATGGTTTCAGGCGAAACTTAATGGCTGTTTTTGCCCACTTAAAAATTTAATTGCTTGGCATTTAATTCTTACATCATCCTGTGATCAGGAGTAATGAAGTGTCTACTTTAGTTGCATTCAGTTTAGAAATATAATTTCATAGGTACTGCCATACTAGTTAAGAATCCACAAAGCTACTAATATAACTAAAAATCCTGGCTTACCTCAGATGGTAGTGCATTAGGGTAACCAATTTCTTATCACAAAAATATGAGAGAGACTTGGTTACAACAAATTTCTTTAAAAAAATTAAAATTTTAAAGAATTTCGATTGATAGTTTTAGAAGGTTCTATTATGTGATGAAGTTTTAAGGGCATTCATATCTTTCACATAGAATATCAGTGTTTTAAGGAGTTTGTAACTGGTGTTATTCTCTGCTTGTAACTTTTTCGGAAATTGTCGCTTTTAAATCATAGGAAATGTATTTATTATTGATATAATTTCTTCTCTTTTTTTCTAGCTACACAGAAGTTGATCCTGTGGTTATAGCACAAGATGGTGTTGAGATGTTCAAGAAGGAAGGTTTTGAAATTATTATTGTTGATACCAGTGGAAGGCACAAACAGGAAGAGTCACTATTTGAAGAAATGTTGCAAGTCTCTAATGCCATTGTGAGTTGTTTGTTTCTTTCAGTGTAGGAAACTTTTTAAATTCTTAATTATTTGCATAGGAGTCCAGCTTTGTTTGTTGCTATCACAATATCCCTTGTCAGTCTGAGACCAAATAGTTGTGTTAGTCAAAATTTGGTTCTTTTTATTCTAATAATTTAATTTCTTTAATGTTTCTTTAAAGTATATAAATATTTTTAAAGTAGTTTTAAGTAGAGGTGCAAAATATATTTTGAACCCATTATTCCACCAGACATACATTTTAAATACAAAATTTCTCGAAAATCTAGTGTTGTTTAAGCTGTTCAAAAAACTTGCCTTTCTTGTCTTCTTTTATGGCTGTATAGGCAGTTCTTGCAACATGAAGTCCCACTTTTTCATGCTTCATTTTCATTATAGCATTTTTCTTATCTGTAGTTGTAAAAAAATTAATAAACCACTGGTGTGCCTTTGATTGTAAATGATCAGTAATATGAGTTTTTAAATTTGGAAATTCTCTACTTTGCAGTAAACTATCTTCACTTGGAAGAGAAAAATTATCATGTGATAAAAAATATTGCATGGCTAGTGGTTATAGCAATTAAGATTTATGATGAAAGAGTAATGGAACAGAGAAAAATTCTCTCCAGCACCGGGATTTGAACCCGGGTTTTCAGCTCTACGTGCTGACGCTTTATCCACTAAGCCACACCGGATTGCACCCCGGCGTCGGAAGAATCTTCTCAGTTTTAAGTTCCAACTCTTGGGTTCCCTCTAGTGGCCGCCCTCTGCACTACGTCATAGATATCTATGAACCTAGAACCGAAGTCCACACATGTGCAGAGGTGCACTCGTAATGAGTGACTAGTTGGCTGGGATCCGACGGAATAAGCGCCGTCTTAAATCACGAAGTGATTTACGCATATCATATATATTATTATAATGTACCGAAGTACATGTGATATTTCCATGCAGATATTCTGCGTTATCATACGATGAAAGAGTAATGGAACGGAGAAAAATTCTCTCCGGCACCGGGATTTGAACCCGGGTTTTCAGCTCTACGTGCTGACGCTTTATCCACTAAGCCACACCGGATTCCACCCTGGCGTTGGAAGAATCGTCTCAGTTTTAAGTTCCAAGTGTGGACTTCGGTCCAAGGTTCATAGATATCTATGACGTAGTGCAGAGGGCGGCCACTAGAGGGAACCCAAGAGTTGGAACTTAAAACTGAGACGATTCTTCCAACGCCAGGGTGGAATCTGGTGTGGCTTAGTGGATAAAGCGTCAGCACGTAGAGCTGAAAACCCGGGTTCAAATCCCGGCGCCGGAGAGAATTTTTCTCCGTTCCATTACTCTTTCATCGTATGATAACGCAGAATATCTGCATGGAAATATCATATGTACTTCGGTACATTATAATAATATAATTAAGATTTAGATTTAGTTGTGGTGGAAAGTGATTAATTGAGGACCATTTTTGCAAAACTTGCTAACTGAAAAAACTAAATTTTACAGGAGAGACAAAACACTATAGTAAGCAAATTTTTCTGTATGTCTAACTTATAGTAGAAAGCAAGTTTTGAAAAAACGATCACACTTTGACACACTACAATGAAGAGAAATAACCCAATTTTACCAAGACACCTTGAACATCATGTAGAGGCCTGCCTTATGTTAACGAATCCATCAAAATCTCAATTTTGCAAATTTTGCAGTTAGCAAATTTTGAAAAAACGGTCCTCAATTACAAGTGTATCTATTTATATAGATTGTTTTCTTATGAATTGTGTGATTGATGTCATTTCAGAGACCTGACAATATAATCTTCGTGATGGATGCTACAATTGGTCAAGCTTGTGAGGCCCAAGCCAGAGCTTTCAAGGAGAAAGTCGATGTTGGTTCTGTTATCGTGACGAAACTGGATGGCCATGCAAAAGGTGGAGGAGCACTTAGTGCGTAAGTGTTGCAGTGATCGGATTTTAAAAGTAAAGAGAGCATGTTCATTCGGAAAAGGTGCTGACTTTCTGCTCAAGGGAGCCAGAATTTTTTCTTGAAATCGATTATCGTATATGATTTACAAACACAACAACATGGCGGTGGAAGTAATAGTGATAATAATGATTTAATGATTTTAGTGTTGCAGCAACGCAGAGTCCCATAATTTTCATTGGAACAGGTGAACATATTGATGACTTCGAACCATTCAAAACAAAGCCTTTTGTGAGTAAACTACTTGGAATGGGTGACATTGAAGGACTTATCGATAAGGTGAATGAACTGAAACTGGATGACAATGAGGAACTTATAGAGAAAATAAAACATGGACAGTTTACACTCCGAGATATGTACGAGCAGTTTCAAAATATCATGAAGATGGGACCTTTCTCTCAGATCATGGTAAATGTTTCTAATTTCTTAGGTACTATGCTTTATATTTACGTAATAATGTAGTGCTTTATTACTGTGTATGAATGCTGCTGTATGTTTTTTCGTATTCTTAGTTCCCCCTCTCCCTTCCCTCTTAGATACTATACTTTATATTTAATATGAGACCAGCCTCATGGTCTAGTGGTCAGAGCTTCTGGCTATAGTTCATGAGGTCCCGGGTTCGATTCCCGGTTAGAGCACAGGAATTTTTCCTTAAAGGGGATTATTCCTGTGTTCGTCCATGGTCTGGAATTTAGGTTAAGTTTAGATTTAAGACCTCTCCTGGCAGTACATTATCATAATCATCCTATCACATCATCGGGGTAATGTAACTCCGCCTTCCAGGCGCCCCAACCTCAGAAGTGGGTTACAACTAAGCCATGGCCAGGAGAGGACCAGAAATGTCGAAAAGACAACCTGGTGGCATTGGATTAAAAAAAATAAATAAATAAAAATATTTAATATGGGTCCGCCGAATTAGCTCTGTTGTATCGTGTCTACCTCCAGACTAATCGGCCTGGGTTCGATTTCCGGCAGGATCAGAGATTTACGTGTGAAATTTCTACCTTGGGACTAGGAGAATTTGCAGTGCACAACTTATAATCACTAGATGGTGCACCAATATGTCTGGGTTAAATCCCAAATCTCTCAGCAGTACATATGAAGAGAAGACACATATCACTATTAACAGTGATTTGTCCATCTGACGAGGACGTTAAGCTTGATAGCCTCCTTGGTATTCGATAGGAATAGGCTACATGCCGTCATCGGGTTTCCTCTTCTCCCTTCCTCATCTTCGTCATTATCATCCTCACCCATTCCATACACTACACTTACACATACTCACCCTAGTACATGACATAACTCTCCACAGTTACACATCATGCATAACGTGCCCGCCAAACTTGAAAATGGGTCACAGTCCTGCCATCTGTCTGCAATTTGCGGAACCCGAATCACGCAAGTGAAGTGGGTAGACACACACACACGCACGCACACTCTCTCACTCTCTCTCTCTCTCTCACTCACTCACTCACTCTCTCACTCTCAATATGGTAGCTGCTTTAATTATTGTGTCTGAATGCTGCTGTGTATTTTTCTGTAGTCTAAAGGTACAGTCACACATTGCTACTTTTGCTGCGCAACTTTTGTACTGCAGCTGCAAAAGTTGCGTGTCGTGTTCACACGTAAGCCAAAAGTAGCGCGCTGCACGCTACTTTTCATGCTGCAAAAGTTGCAACTGGAGGTTGCGAGTCTGTTCACACACAAGGTGCTACTTTTGCAGCCGCAGTCATGCTGCAGGTTCCCATCTCCGTGTTGACTTCTCATTATACATTTTGTGGTTATATTCGCATTATTAAGAAACTCATGCAAAAGCTTCCTTATCTATTATTTGCTTTTCTGTTGTATCTAGTATTCAGAAATTGGCATTATTTTTACTATAAAGCTTTTAAAAACGCCTATATACTTAAATGATAACCAACAGCATGTTCACGTAATCAATGTTGGCAGCCCTCCTGTTTGGAACTATGCTACGGAAAATTTAAAAAATGAATTATATTGTCAGCAATTATGCTCAGACTGTGTTATGTATTTAATAACTGGTACAAATAATTTATTTTCATCACATTTAACATTAAAATATATCCAAACAATAAAAGTATCATTGGCATATTTGGGTGGTAATACTGGTTGCAACCGCAGCAAAAGTTTCAACAAAACCGATATAAAAAATGCTGCTGCTGCAACCCTGAGAACCCTGTTCACACGTCGCTACTTTTAAGCTGCGTGCAGCATGGAAAAGTAGCGGGCAGCAGGTTCGGCAGCCGCTACTTTTTGGATTGCACCGTTGTTCACACGTCGCTGTACAAGAGTTGCGCAGTTTTTTGTACTGCAGCGCTGCAAAAGTAGCGATGTGTGACCGTACCTGTAGTTTATTTAAGTCTGATTGCAGCTTGAGTTTTTTTATATCTCTAAATTACTTGCTTCTTTATTGCTTTTATAGAAAGAAAAAAGTTTTAAATACATAAAGGTTGCTTGACATGATTCACCATGAGTTTTTTCATGCCTCTAAATTACTTACTTCTTTATTTCTGTTATAGAAAGAAAAATAGTAATAGTAAAATACAAAAAGATTGCATGACAAGAAGTATATCGGACAAAATGTAAAATAAAGCTGTTGTTTAAAATCTTACAAAAGTCAATAGCATTAGCTATGAAATTGTACATGTCTGGTTTCTATCACTGTGGTAGTAGTTTTTTTTTAATAGTATTGTTTAGACTTTTACAAGTAATATAACTTATTTTGATAGACCTTTTCGTAATGGAGGCTTGTCATTACTAAGTAAATAAAGGTAAAGGATATTCATATTTTCTAGACATTCCAGGTACACCTGTCCACGCCTGTGGAGTAACGGTTAGCACGTCTAGCCGCGAAACCAGGTGGCCCGGGTTCGATTCCCGGTCGGGACAAGTTACTTGGTTGAGTTTTTTTCCGGGGTTTTCCCTCAACCCAATACGAGCAAATGCTGGGTAACTTATGGTGTTGGACCCCGGACTCATTTCACCGGCATTATCACCTTCATCTCATTCAGACGCTAAATAACCAAAGCTGTTGATAAAGCGTCGTAAAATAATCTACCAGGTACACCTGGTATTAAAATTATTTGCCATTTTACTAAAAATGATTAATAAAATTTACATAATAGATTAGAAACAATATTCACTTTTTACTCTTTCATATAGTGTACTCAAGATGGCGAGTTGCTGGTACTACTTTAACAATTTTACAATAGTCAGTTTGGTTGGTGACTCAAAATTTAATCTTGAAATTTAGTGATCAATAAGACGAATATCAAGAATTCAAAAACATATGTGAAATGGAAGTTCTTTGGTGATTAAACATCTCACGTTCATTGAGTTGTCTTGGTGATGGTTGGTTGAAACAGTCATTTGACTCTTGCTATCTAGACTAAAAGAATTTAACTTAATTTATGAATGTCTTCAACAGGGAATGATTCCAGGCTTCAGTCAAGACTTCCTGTCTAAAGGTAGTGAGCAAGAATCAATGGCGAGACTAAAACGTCTAATGACAATAATGGACAGTATGAATGATGGAGGTAAGACTAACAATCAATCATTCAATAGGTATTATGAAGCATATCGACTCCAAAACAAACTCCCAAAGCATATCCACCCTGTTCTGTTCATTGCTAGGTCCTCCCATTTACAGCATCTTTGTGTCAAAACACCAAGATATTTGTTTTTTTTTTCTCTCTCTTTTTCTTTTTTATCTGATAATGGATACTTGTGTCATTCACCCAAGTGTTCCCATCTAGAAGTGATGCACTGAAATTGTAGTTCTTTTTGACGCCATAGGCATTGCCCTCGGAAAAACTGAGAATAGCTGCGTTTCGGCATATAAACCATCAGCTGTATTTGAGTTAGAATTAAAAAAAAAGATTTTGTTGTGCAGAACAATGTAATATTTATTGGAAATAAAATATATCATTTAGATAAAACAATTTTTTATAGTGTTCAGTTGATCACAAACAAACAATTTTGTTGTCTTACAGGTTAGACAAGAGTATAGTCATAACTAAAATAAAGAATGTCAAAATTACTCACAGGTATAATAAATATAAGAGAAACACACAATGAATTATTTTCTGTATTCAGAAGAAACTTATATGAAAATGTTGCATTAAGTTTATACAAAAGGAGAGAATATTGGATTTCTTTTCAAATTCATATTCATATTTATATCATCAAGCGGGTTTCATGTAGTGGTTTCCCTCACTTAAGTTTTTAAGAGTTCTTGTGTTAAATATACTCTATTATTATTATTATTATTATTATTATTATTATTATTATTATTATTATTATTATATTACCGTATATAAACTAATACTCCGCACATCTAATTTTAGGAGAGAAAATTATGAAAGTTTTTGAGGCGAAGTGGTACCAACTTTATTTCAAATAATGCGCACACTCCAGTTTTTTTCGCTAAATTCCGAAAATAAAAATATATATGCGGTGTATTTGCATATATATATGGTATATTAGTATATAAGTGAAATTGCCTACTGTAGGATGCACTGGAAGGATTGGTGAATGGGAGAAGAGTTTGGGACAGAAGAAGATATGAAATGATAGACGACATTAAGATATATGGATCATATGAGGGGATAAAGAGGAAGGCAAAACATAGGAAAGATTGGAGAAAGCTGGGTTTGCAGTGAAAAAACTGCCCTTTGGCAAACCAATGAATGAATGAATGAATGAATGAATGATGTAAGTGTAAACCTAAAAAAAAATATATATTTTCTGTAGGCATAAAAGAATAGACTTCTGACATTTCTTGTGAAACGGGTGAAAGGTACAGGATTAGAGTGTTGCATAATGCTAACAGTATTCCCCTTCCCCTCATCCCAGAGGCAGACAGAAGGTGGCCAGCCGGGCAGAGTTTGTGTTCATTACTGATAAGATAAGCGGGGAAGTGTTTACAATACAGTGACGACAACTGACAAGCAAACATTCTTATGGGGGCAGATAAAGAAGATACTCCACTCGAGTCCCCCAGAAAGTAAGTTTCTCTGGCGCCATTTACAAAACGAAAACACAATTTCATGGAAAGATTTATTGGAACAGAGGCAGCAATTTTATACGGAAGATTAAAGAATCAACAAAATTTCACATAGAAAATTGACAAATTATTGTTTACTTACTAAAAAAAAAAAAAAACTTTATTCTGCACTTCAATAGCTAAGCTTAAATTAAGACTATTTTGAGACAGATTTTGTCTCGCATAATAGTTGAAGTCGACTGCAGTTTTCAGCTCTGATTTTATTAAATGTGTCATGCTCCTATTTCGAACATCTGTCCAATTGTTCATGACGTGAAACACCCTCTTTGTATCAACATTACTACTTGGTATGCTTAGAACAAAACTAGCCAGTTTTTCCAAATTTATAACATTAACACGGTTTGATTTTAAACGGGTGAACACTAAAACCCATTCTTGACAAGCATTAATTAATACCAGTATGTATTCCAATGTGTTTATTATTGTTTTCATCATTTTATTAGGTAAATTTTGATTTAACTGTCTCTTTTGATAATATCATTATGTAAATCGTATATATATGTAATTACTTAAATCCGATTCAGTTGTATGTTCAACTATGTAAGCAAGTTTTAATTCTGGTTGAGTGTAAGAGAAGGTCCTACTGTCTTAACTCTGCCAGGTTATTATTATTATTATTATTATTATTATTATTATTATTATTATTATTATTATTATTATTACTCGGAAAACGTATTATGTGTCTTTCACATGTTAAATTTTATGTTACCTTGTTAACATGTTTCGGCCTGCTATTGGCCATCATCAGAACTGGTTGTTGCTGGTCTTGGCGCTTTTTGTTTTGTTTCCTGTGGGGATATGTTTGTGTAGTGTATTGTGGACAAAATGCGCCAAGACCAGCAACAACCAGTTCTGATGATGGCCAATAGCAGGCCGAAACATGTTAACAAGGTAACATAAAATTTAACATGTGAAAGACACATAATACGTTTTCCAAGTCATATAGTGTTAAAAGTTGTGTAATGAAGATGTACGAGGGGGATCCAGGAAATAACGACCGTTTTGTTGTAATAATTAAAAAAAAAAAAATATTTATTTGAAAAAACAAAGTCTGTTACATAACTGAAGCTTCCTTTACTTCTCTACATAATCACCACCTACATTTAAACATTTGTCATATCTGTTCACTAGCTTTAGAATTCCTGTGTTATACTCCTCTGCCGCCAGTTCATTAAGCCAGGTGTTCACTGTCTTCTTCAACTCTTCATCACTTCCAAAACGCGTACCACCCAGAAAGTCTTTCAGCTTAGTGAAAAGGTGAAAATCGCTAGGAGCAAGGTCTGGACTATAGGGCAGATGATCAAAGATTTCCCAACCGAATTGATCCAGCAATTCTCGAGTTGAAGCAGCAGTGTGCGGGCGGGCGTTGTCGTGAAGAAGCACAACTCCTCTCGAAAGCATTCCTCGCCTCTTGTTTTGGATGGCTCGCCATAGTTTTCGTAAAGTCTCACAATAACGATTTGCATTGATCGTAGTGCCTTTTGGCATGAAATCCAGCAAAAGAACACCTTTGCGATCCCAAAAGACAGTAGCCATGACTTTTTGTGTTGAGAGAGTCTGTTTGAATTTTCTCGGTTTCTTGGGTGATGAGGGATGATGCCACTGACATGATTGGCGCTTGGTCTCTGGGGTGTTGTGAGACACCCAGGTCTCATCACCAGTCACAATTTGATCAAGAAAGGCGTCTCCATCTGTGTGATATCGCATCAAGAATGTCAATGCTGAGGCCATTCTCTGAGTTTTGTGTTGGTCACTCAGTTGCCGTGGAACCCATCGTGCACAGATTTTGTGGTAGCCAAGATGTGCGACACAATTTCACCAAGCAAAGAACGAGAAATGTCAGTAAAGGCAATATGCAATTCGTCGAGTGATGTGCGCCTGTCTTGCAAGATTCTGTCGTTCACTTTAGTCTTCAGGTCTTCTGTAATAAGTGATGGGCGTCCGGGTCGAGTTTCATCGTGGACATTTGTTTGCCCATTGTTGAACATTTCGCACCATTTTCTCACATTTCTTTCATTCATTACAGTATCACCATACACTTCTTTCAATTGCCGGTAAATTTGTGCAGGTTTCAAATGTCGGGCATTCAAAAATCGAATCACACTCCTCACCTCACCTCACAGTCGGCGGGATTATCAATCACGTCGTTCATTTTGAAGTAACACAAAATGCACAATGGCGACTTGTTGCAACCAGTACTCACAACATTATGAGAACACATGTTAAGGAAGCCAGTTGACCTTCAAACAAGGAAGGGGAGTCAGCTGTGCGGCGGGTATGCGTGAACGGTCGTTATTTCCTGGATCCCCCTCGTATTATTATTACTTTCTATAAAGACTGCATATTTCAGTGCATCACTTGAACAACAGAACTCATCACATAAACAATCATCATTCACGGCAAAATCAAATATTTAGAATAATGATTTTTACATTATACAAAAATAAGGGAGAAAAGTGCTCAAAGAGAAGGAAAATACAGGCACTGGGAGACTATAAAAAATTAGGGAGATTCCAGGAAATATGGGAGGGTTGGCAACCCTTTTCCGCACCCGAATTGAGACATTTCTCATACCATGGGATCAAGAGATAGGTGTAGATGGCTGTCACACACTGGTTCTTTCTCAGGCAAGCAGACTTCTACGACACAGGGATAGAAAATTTGATCCCACGGTATGACAAATGTCTCATTTCCAGTGGACAGTATGTTGAAAAATAGTTTAACAATATCTATATCTGTTACAATAAATCTTTCCATGAAATTGTGCTTTCTTTCTTGGGTACTCTCGTAATTGCTCTCGAGTGGCCAAAATTTGTATAAACCCTTGTTTTGACATTATTAACATAGTGGAAGAAAAAAATTAACTTTTTTATTTTCTCCTATGCTAATGTTTACTTGTGAGCTATACCTGTGTTATAGATTACCAGGAAACAATTGGCATTCATACATTCCTCTCTGTAGATTAAAAACTCAGAAAAGTTTCATATCCATGGTTCAAGACTTAAAACAGAAAATCAATATCCCGAATTTAAAAGAAAACTTACAAATTAAACCAAACCCTTTAACTCTCTTAAATATAGAATATAATCTACATTTAACAGAAGAAATACTGAAATCAGAAGTAAACATTGGAATAATGAAGCAATTGTCTTTAGAGACAATTAATATTAGGTACCCTCCACAAAACTGGCTTCATTTATACACCGACGGATCCTTGATCTCCAGAGAACAAGGTGCCGGTGCAGGTGTTACGTGCTGTCTCTTCTCACTTTATAGATCTCTTGAATATGGAACAACAAGTTTTGATGGAGAAATCATTGCAATAAGTGAAAGTCTCAGAAATCTTCTATGTCGCATCAATAAATTTAAGAATGCAGTTATATTGTCAGACTCCAAAGCAGCTATTCTATCAATAGTCTCTAAACACACACCTTCATCTCAAACAGCAGAAATAACTAAAATGCTCTCTCAATTAATATCACTCAATAAAAGAATTATATTCCAATGGATACCATCTCATTGTGGAATCCTGGGAAACGAGAATGCAGATGCATTAGCAAAGAAGGGCAGCATTGCTACTTACAGACCTGTTACTAAATCTAGATATTACTCTGTGAAAAGATTTATTAAATCTAGATACTTAGACTTCAACAAACAAAATTTGATAACACAATCCCAAGGGAAAAAATGGAACTCTCTGCATCATAATCCACAGTTAATTCCCAATTTACCACGAAAATCGTCTGTAGCTGCATTTAGATTGGCAACAGGCCATGATTGTTTGGCCAAACACTTGCATAGAATTGGAATATATCAGTCCCCTAACTGCCCATTGTGCAACTCAAGCCAAGAAATGGATTCGGAACACCTCAAAGTCTGTGCTTCATTGGCTGACCATGATAATATCTTTGAAAAATATTGGAGTGCAAGAGGTCAAATGACTTTATTGTCAAACGCCTGGCATTAGAAAACAACAACAACATACCTGTTTTATTTTAAAGCGAGGACATGACAGTTAAGTGAGCTTGGAACTACAGCGCTATGTTGAATGTTGGCCAGCCTCATGGTCTAGTGGTCAGAGCTTCTGGCTATAGTTCATGAGGTCCCGGGTTCGATTCCCGGTTATAGCACAGGAATTTTTCCTTAAAGGGGATTATTCCTGTGTTCGTCCATGGTCTGGAATTTAGGTTAAGTTTAGATTTAAGACCTCTCCTGGCACCACATTATCATAATCATCCTATCACATCATCGGGGTAATGTAACTCCGCCTTCCAGGCGCCCCAACCTCAGAAGTGGGTTACAATTAAGCCACGGCCAGGAGAGAAGACCAGAAATGTCGAAAAGACAACCTGGTGGCATTGGATAAAAAAAAAATGTTGAATGTAATTATTGAATGTATAGTATTGGACTAATTATTCAGGTTAAATTTCCCTGGGAGTATTTCTTTGGGTGTATTGTTCCTGTGGGAAGGTTCCAAATCCCTACTGTATATCTTAGGAAGATTCAGACGTGAATGAACTGTCAGCATGCCTCTCAGGAGTGTCTCTATTGAGCCCCACCCCTCTACATCTACAATTGCACCACGAAAATGTTAATAAATGTCGTCGAGTTTGAATCTGACTATATCACATTCTTGTACTTTTCAACTTTTAACTCTGCATATTTTAACACGATTTTACCTTATATGTTTCTCTGCTTACAGAATTGGACAATAGAGATGGAGCAAAGCTCTTCACAAAACAGTCCGGGCGTATAATCAGAGTGGCCCAGGGTGCCGGTGTCACAGAGAAAGAAGTCAGGGACCTAATCTCACAATATACAAAGTTTGCAGCAGTAGTGAAAAAAATGGGTGGTATCAAGGGACTATTCAAGGGTGGAGACATGGCAAAGAACGTGAACCAAGCTCAAATGACGAAACTCAACCAACAGATGGCCAAGATGATGGACCCAAGAATCCTTCACCAAATGGGTATGTACGAAATCAGAGAAATATAAAAATAGGAGAGTGAATCATAATAAAACTGTATTGATAGTGCTTAATTTTCGTGGAAAGTTAGATAAAAATGAAATTAATATATAAAAGGTCATTAACGTAGTCTTCGGACTGATTTCCTAATTGGGATTCAGGTAATCCTGTGGCAAATTCTCGAACTGATCTGGTTGTCACCAGTTCCCTCTCCAATCACGTAGTTGATGCAATGTTGTTAAAATACTTTTTAAAAATACTTGTATGAACACAATTTTTGTAGGAATAAATTAATAATACCGTAGATAGTTTTAAAAATATTACGCATTGCATTTCGACCACAAAACTATTTTCTTAACATGTAGAGTTTCTGTGTTATTGATGGTTTCAAAATTATTGAGTTTCACTTTCAATATTGTAAAACTGCTATACTTCGTTTACTTGAAATAATAATTAATAATCTTGGATGCGACCGCCCATAGAGGGCCAAGGCTGACCAATCAACTGCTGGCCTCAGGTCCACAAACCTCAGCAGAGATGAATGATCATCCATCTAGTATGTGTGGTTAGCACAGTAATTCCCCTGGCCTTTATAGTTGGTTTGGAAAACCAGATTTTGCTACCTATCATAACTCCCAAAATTGATCATTGTTCTAGGTAGGCACTGATCCCATACTTACTTACTTACTGGCATTTAAGAAACCCGGAGGTTCATTGCCACCCTCACATAAGCCCGCCATTGGTCCCTATCCTGAGCAAGATTAATCCATTCTCTATCATCATATCCCACCTCCCTCAAATCCATTTTAATGTTATCTTCCCATCTACGTCTCGGCCTCCCTAAAGGTCTTTTTCACTCTGGCCCCCAACTAACACTCTATATGCATTTCTGGATTCGCCCATACGTGCCCCTCTCAAACGTCTGGATTTAATGTTCCTAATTATGTCAGGTGAAGAATACAATGCGTGCAGTTCTGTGTTGTGTAACTTTCTCCATTCTCCTGTAACTTCATCCCTCTTAGCCCCAAATATTTTCCTAAGCACCTTATTCTCAAAGACCCTTAATCTCTGTTCCGCTCTCAAAGTGAGAGTCCAAGTTTCACAACCATAAAGAGCAACCGGTAATATAACTGTTTTATAAATTCTAACTTTCAGATTTTTCGACAGGAGACTGGATGATAAGTTTCTCAACCAAATAATAACAGGCATTTCCCATATTTATTCTGTGTTTAATTTCCTCCCAAGTATCATTTATATTTGTTACTGTTGCTCCCAGATATTTGAACTTCTCCACTTCTTCAAAAGATAAATTTCCAATTTTTATATTTCCATTTCGTACAATATTCTCGTCACGAGACATAATCATATGCTTTGTCTTTTCGGGATTTACTTCCAAACCTATCTCTTTACTTGCTTCCAGTAAAATTCCAGTGTTTTCCCTAATCGTTTGTGGATTTTCTCCTAACATATTCACGTCATCTGCATAGACAAGCAGCTGATATAACCCGTTCAATTCCAAACCCTCTCTGTTATCCTGGACTTTCCTAATGGCATACTCTAGAGCAAAGTTAAAAAGTAAAGGTGATAGTGCATCTCCTTGCTTTAGCCCACAGTGAATTGGAAACGCATCTGACAGAAACTGACCTATAAAAACTCTGCTGTACGTTTCACTGAGACACATTTTAATTAATCGAATTAGTTTCTTGGGAATACCAAATTCAATAAGAATATCATACTGCGCAAAATTTAATGAGGAAATATGTTTCACCCATGAGGACTCGAACCAGCACTTATTATGTAACATGAGTCCAGGTATGATGCTACAACATGGGACTGAATCTTTTTCTGTGAGAAATTGAATGATACCTATATCTGAAAAAAATTATATAAGTTACAAGGCTTTATTGTATTCTGGTTCATAACACAGTATAATATTTAGTCATAATTACTTGAATTACCTAACATTCTTAGTTTTCAGGATGTGTTATATTAGGCTGTTCTGTCAATCTTTGCAGGTGGAATGTCGGGACTACAGAATATGATGAGGCAGCTACAGCAAGGAGCTGGAGGTCTAGGAAATCTCATGGGTTTTGGAGGAAAATCGTGAGCTTGTGTAATTCTTAACAGACATTAAGAACTGGAATAACCTTGCAGAGAACAATTTTATTAAATTCTCGCCAATATAAATAATTCTTGAGGTGCATTATGGATGTTCTGTACAGATCTTGTTAGTATGGCAAATTTTAAAGTGATAAATTTCGAAGCCACATCTGTGCACTGTTTGCGTACCTAAGTATTGGAGCTCTGTTGGGAGAACGAGTGAACTGTGGATAAATATAATTCTTTTAGTAACATTCTGGCAGTTGACATCTCTCATGAAAACTGTTGTAATTATTGAAGAATGGGTGACGTGTGTATGTATGCTGGTATGTATGTAATTGCACGTTAATTCTAGATTTGCAAGATGCAGGTTTGTCTTGTTTTAGTTTTCCCGAAATAATACTGGATTCTAATTTGTACAGTCTTCTTTGATGAGAGATTTGGCTCCAGAACAGAAGAGGGTGCTGTATAAATTGTTTTATTTGGAAAAGATGTACATAAATCATAAATGTAATTCTTTTTTAAAAGATAAATGCATATTATTGTTTTTGTAATAACTTTAATAAATGTATTTGGAGTGTTCACTTCATTATTTAATTGCAGTCCATGCTTGTGTGGCCAAGATTACGCTATAGAATGGTCAGACTGAGAACAGCATTAGTGCCTACTCTTAGACTCTTTCACAACCGGATCTTCATTTCTTTCACATACAATTAGCCCACACAATTTCTTTGCAATCTCACCTTGAAATAGTTCATTACATGATGAAGTAAATCTGAAGTTTGGTTACCAATAACTTCTTTAATTTCTGGACGTATATCCTGTTCTTCAACTTGCGATCAGATGGGATCAATTGTTCTATATCATCCATTACTAGGTTTAGGCCTGGAGGTATATATATTAGTGCTGGATAAAAAGTAATGGCAACAGTTCGATATTTCTGACATGGCTTTATTCACAGGGGTACAACATTTACGTACCTTCTATATAGTCGCCCCCCTTATTTATTACCTTTTGCCAAATGTTTGGAAGGCGTCGTACACCATCAGCGCGTCCATCTTGTTGATGTTCCGTATTGACCGCCCTATAGCACGGATAAGTTCATCTTTAGTATTGTACCGGGTCCCTCGCAGTGGTTCTTTCACTTTGACGAAGAGATCGTAATCGCATGGACTCATATCGGGTGAGTACTGTGGATGTTCCAGAATCTCCCATTGCCAGCGACGCAAGAGGTCCTTGACAGCAGCAGCGGTGTGACTCCTTGCATTATCATGAAGAATGATGGGATTCTGCACCACCAAGTATCGTCGTTTTCTCCTGAGGGCTGGATGAAGGTTGTGCTGCAGGAACCTGCAGTAGTAGTCCGCATTTGGCATCTGCCTTGGAGGTAGCGTGGTGCAGTATTACCCCATCAATGTCATACGCCACAATGAACATCACCTTCACAGCACTTTGTGTAGGGCGCACTTTCTTCGGACGAGAAGAACCTGGATGCTTCCATTCATTTGATTGACGTTTCAAGTTTAGTTGGTTCGTATGAGCGAGCCCAGGTTTCGTCCATAGCGACGATTCGTCCAAGAAAGTCGTCATCTTTCCTTTGGTACTGGTCCAACAAGGCCTGTGCGACTGCATAGCAGTGCCATTGTTAAACCTCGGAAATTTCATGGGGTATCCAATGCCCTGTGATTTTGCAGTAATCCGGAATGTCTTGCAGAATGTGGAGCACAGTTTTGTGACATACTCCAACTTCAGCTGCTACTCATGCGCAGTCCATCGGCGATCAGCATCCAACAGGGAAGCAAGGAGTTGAACTGTGTTGTCCTCCACGCGGGGTCGTCCTGTATGGAGGTTGTCCTGAACGACATCCCTACCTTCCTGGAATGCTTTAACCCATCGTGCCACTGTGCGATATGGCAATGCTGCATCGGCATATGCTTTCCGCAGTCCCTGAAAACATTCTTGTGCACTACGACCTCGTGTCACTTCAATTTTGATCCAGGAACATTGCTCTAGTTTTGTAAACATGGTCTTAGGGTGCTCGCACTATCCCTATGAAAGTCAACGTTCTACACACTGCAGTAGATTGACAGAGTACTGTCGCCGCTGGCTATACTAACTCATCTAACAGTCCTTGTTCATATCCACACAGCTGGCAGCTCTCGAACGCACCATCGTCACATGACAGCAGTGTTGCCATAACTTTTTATCCAACCTATGTACATTGACAAGTGAAAATGAAATATTATTTTGAAGTAATAATTTTTTCCTAATGTATTTAATTTGGCCTTTAAATTCGTGTTAAGATTCAATTACATGAAATGGAGTTGTGGATCATGGTAACAACACCTCCAACCCCTCTATCTTCACGAAACAGATTAAAAATTTTGTAGTCAGCAAATTTGTAAAATTTTAAAATATCAGCAATCTGAAAAGATTCTTGTATGCATATTATAGAAGGCTTTTTGTCTTGAATATCTTGCTTTAATAAATCCATTTGCAACATATTTGCAACCAAGACCTCTTTAAGTGATATCTCTATCCAACGCTTTTGCTTCAGTAAAGTCTCATTTTACAAACCTATGGATCAACAATTGGCTCTCTTCTGACAAAGGAAAAATTTTACAGTCTGTACAAAAGAAACCAAATGACCTGGGAATGTACAAAAACTTGCCCAGACATGTTCAAACATTTTTAACAAGAGCCAGAACAGGTCAAATTGTCACTCAATTGTACCTACACCGATTTCAGATTTCTGATAATCCTACTTGTCTGTGGTGTAATAATCATAATGAAGATCTGGAACACATTCTTCTATACTGTCCATCCACAAACCACAAAAGAAGTAAATTAAAATCATCAGTACCAGTTGCAGAAGAGACAGCCCTGCAGTATATATTGACTACACCCCACCTCTGGCTACTAGCAACAGGCATCTATAATGAACACCGATCAAAATACCCCTCATTTCTCGTGAAAAACAACAACTGAATAGACTACAGTGGACTTTATGTTGTCAGCAAACAGCTGGATACATTAGGAAGATTGATTTTCGTATCCTGTTCTTCAAATCCCAGATAGATTCTTTTTTTGTTAGTCTTTTTGCAGATATACTATTCAGTAATGATTTTTCTAAGATAATGTTTGCTCCTTTCTTTGCTAAGGTATAGGCTTTCTCATTCCCTTTTATTCATACGTGGGAGGATACCCACTGGAGATAGATCTGTTTACCTCAGCTGGTTAGCTGTTATTTTAGTATCCTAGTTTTTTTTATGGTTTCCAAGCTGGAGTGGTTATTTGCCGCTATAGTATTGCTGATGTATAACTGCTTTATTAAATGCCTGAGGTCTGTGTCAAGAGGGCTATAATAGAAGAGAGGGGCTCATAAGCTGGATTAACCATATCTGTCATGAAGCTTCTCGCAGCCATGAGTGGAGCACCATATGCACAAAAAATGGCGGGAATTTCAGATGACTTCCCTGCACAAAAAATAGCGGAAATTTGAAAAGACTTCTGTGCACCTTCCCGTTATATTAATATGTACATCAATGTTTGAAATGTTACCATTCCTATTACAATTTTGACTTTTTTTCTTCCCTTCTTTTGTAAAAAGAAAAACTTCAGCCAGAACCATAAGCATTTACAGAACGTGATATCCCAGAAAGTAGAGGTAGGAAAAAGGCTGTGAAATTTGAAATGATTTAGACATGACCAACCAAATCTGTTCTGTTAGAATGCATCATATTTATTTACTAACAATATTTTATTTTGTACATAAACATACAAAGATCTTTATTGCAATTAATTGTTTGCCGTTTCCAGTAACATATGATTTATAATGGTGCACGTGGCTAGGAAAATGTACCAATATATCAAATTAGTTTTACGTAATAACATTGGTATATGAGAGACTGCCTGTGAAACCCCACCTCATGTCGGCAAATATCAATTTTATGTTTTTTACTGCATTAGAAAAGAAAATGTTGAACATTTTAAACAAAAAATTATGTTCCTACGACAAAAATTACATTTTTTATTGAATTTTGAAAACTTTACTTTCAAAATAGGCATTTTGAGTAAATTGCATTTAAAGTGGAACTTACAAAACTGGATGCTAATATAACATGTTTCGACAATGTTCGCATCCTTGAAGTCGTATTTTATAATATATGTATAATATATCGATCGTCCAGTTCAAAAGTGCGATAGCTAAAAAATTGTCATTTTTTAGTTATTTATACTACTGAAAGCCCCTTTCGGAGCTCTTTCCGATTCAGTATTGAGATAAGTCATATTTACAACCAAAAAGAAAAAAAAAACGAAATAAACTGCTTTAGAAGTAATTATAACTATGGACTTTACTAATTCATTATTAATACATTTAGAAATGTATTAATAATGAACTGGAAGATTGTGACATACTCGTCCTGAATACTGACTCATTTCTAATTGTCGTGGTTATGAACCAGAAATCTGTTCCTTTATAGGTGATTCATTTGAAACTTTCAACTGAAGATATCTCAAAACTTGTTTTTTTGAGTTGTCGCACTTTTGAACCAGATGATCGATATGTAGTTCATGAAATAATATAAGAGATCTCAAAATCGATTTTTTTGTCCTGATTTGTTTTATTTTGCTCTACTGAAAAATTATGTCTGTCGACTTAAGGTGAGATTTTCCAGGTAGCCTCACATATACAGGATGGGTCAAAATTATGTTATCACGCAAATGGTAGAAATATACTATTCATCAAAATGTGATAAATAATTTACATGACGGTCTCAAATTGAAGAGATAATCAATAGACAATAGTTAATCGATGACAAAAGTTCGATGTAAGATATATTTGGTGTATGCTTAATAAAAAATATAATAAATTTAATAAATACATATTTATAACATTTGAGTGGTAACATAATTTTGGCTCACTCTATATTCTAATGAAAATTCACTTTTCACTATCTATTTTGAAGAAATATTTTGTGGGGTGACTACTCCTATTTTTGCAATCAGGATAATCTCATTTACTAGTTTAGCCATTGCAGTGTAACAGATATAAATAATAATTCTGTAACTAAAATTCAAAAAGTTCAAAATGTCTTCCTTAAAATGTATTTACAGGACTAACAATTTAAAACAAGAGCACGCATGTTAATTCTCAATTTCCAGGACTAAATTCAGTGGTGGAATGTTGGTAAGAAATTATGTTAGCACTCTCAATGGAGGCTACTTAGAGTTAAAAGTGATTAACAGGAAAAAAATTGGATTGAACCCCTCTCTTCTATTATAGCCCTCTTGGGCTGTATATCAGTTTTTGAAGTGCTATATGCACAACTTTAATTTCAGCGTCAAAATTTATTTTGTTTTAACCAACTGGTAATGGGGAAAAAACTTTAGAATGTATGCCTGCTCTTTCTTTTTCATCTTTGTAGGATCCATCAATGTATATTCTGAGCCATTCATTGGAGTATCTTTCTTCTGTTATTTTTTTTTTTGTTATCTGTTTCAACTCCTCATCATTACTTCTCTTTTTTTAACATCTTCTATTAGAGATAGATTTATGTTGAATGTCTGAAAATCAATTGGATTTGGTGCTAAACAGACGGGTTCAATTATTGGAGGTATGTTGAATATTGACATTTTCAGATGCTTTTACCATTCACTGCAATAGCTCTCTCATTATACATCTTGATTACACAACTTTTAACACTATATCACTTCGGAAAACGTATTATTTGTCTTTCTTGTGTTAAATTTTATATTATCTCGTTAACATGTTTCAGCCTGCTATCGGCCATCTTCAGAACTGGTGGTTGCTGATCTTGGCGCCTTTTGTTTGTGTTTCCTGTGTGGGTGTGTTTGTGTAGTGTAATGTGGAGTCAAAGAGTGTGTTCTGAAATTGAGTTGTGTGTTGAGAATTTCATTTGGATGTGTTTTTGTGTGTCTGTATATTTCCTTTTGTGAAATGGATTCGGAACACCTCAAAATCTGTGCTTCAGTGGCTGACCTTGATAATATCTTTGAAAAATATTGGAGTGCAAGAGGTCAAATGACTCTGTCAAACGTCTGGCATTAGAAAACAACAACAACAACATATTTCCTATTGTTCTAGTGTGTTTAGTTTCATTTCAAACATGTTACAAAGAACACATCACAAATGCTAGCCACACCTACAGAGACATCAACACAGACATGGAAATTCTACACATCCAACCAAAAAGCCAGAAACTAAATACAATAGAACAATACGAAATATACAGACACTCAAAAACACATCCAAATGAAATTCTCTACGCACAATTCAATTTCAGAACACACACACTCTTTGACTCCACATTTCACTACACAAACACCTCACACAGGAAACACAAACAAAAGACGCCAAGACCAGCAACAACCAGTTCTGAAGATGGCCGATAGCAGGCTGAAACATGTTAACGAGGTAATATAAAATTTAAACAAGAAAGACAAATAATACGTTTTCCGAAGCTCTCTCATTTCCATCTTCAAAAAGTAGGGACCAATGATAATTCTAGACGAAACAACTCACTGATACTATATACATTCACTTCATCACAATGTAATAGCCGTTCATGCAGTATCTTTAGGATTTACATCACTCCAATAACGACAAGTTTGCTTTTGACGAAGCCTCTTAAGCGAAAATGTGCCTCATTTTACATACATCATCTAACACAGTGGTATTCAATCTTTATTGCTAACATACACCCAAAATACATTTTAATTACCCTTGTATCCCCTAACACTGCATTACAATATTATTATATGAAATAACAAAAGATTATGATTGATGTTATATGCAAAATAATAATATATTATTATTGTTGTTATTATTATTATTATTATTATTATTATTATTATTATTATTATTATTATTATTCATAAGGTAGTTATTGATGCAATAATAATAGTTATTAATTGTAAAATGTTACTGAAACAACAAAAAACAGCAGTTGATATTGTAAAAAAAATGTAAATTGAAATAATTGTGTACAAGTGTAATAAAATTAATATGTCAATATTTTTACATATGTAGTCAATGGAATGTGTATCCCTTGAGACAACTCCGCATACCCCTGGGGGGGGGGGTACACTTACCATAGATTGAATACCACTGATCTAACACATTCTCATTTTCTTAAAGAGCAGCAGTAGTCTGTTGCAAGCTAAAGTTGACTGGCCCAATCTTGTGGTTTCAATTCTTGAGTGAGCTGAATTTTATATAGGTGCAATCATAAATCTTCATACAATATGCAACTGTTTTGTTATATGTATGGCTACAGTATGTTGCAATGCAGATTTTGTGGGGCTTTTCTTCACGTCTAACCTCACTGTGTCGAGATTTTCTGGAATACGAACAATGACCACTACCAGTAAATTTTGGATTTATGTGCCTCTGTTTATATGTAATATCTTTTAATTTCAAGAATGACAGTAATTTATTTTAATATAATGTATGTATGTATGTATGTATTTATTCACACTGCAATGGGTATATACCCGGTGGCAGTGGTAACTAATTACACTCAATAATGACAATAATAAACTTATTAATTAAAAATACAATTAATAATAATACTAATAATTAATACTAACAATAATTTATAATAATAATAATAATAATAATAATAACAGGGAATATCCTAAATTAAATGAAGCACAATCACTTAAAATAACATTTAAAATAAATCTAATAATTTGTATCTTAACGCTAAGTTCGAACTAAAACCCACGAGTATGATATGTTCATATCTGCACAAGTACCTTTCAATATTACACTCATTTCGCTGTCAACTCACTTACTGGACTGGAACTACAACACATTTCACTGATTCTATCCTGATTTCACTAACACTTCAAAAACATTTCACTGTTCAAATACTTTGCACTGCCACTATAAACTATAAAGCTTCACTGACAGGAACACGTTTCACTTACACAACACACTTCACTGACACAACATAATTCTTCACTGATACAACACTTCAATAACAAAGTGTTGTATTTATTGATTAGTATGTATTGCTACATACAATACAAAATAAATACATATTATTGACGTAGCGCATACCCATTTGAGCAAGGTCATGTATGGGGCGGTTCCTATAAATAACTGTTTTGTACTAAATGGAACATAAAGTTTTAATAAATTTACAAAACCAGTACAATTATTACAAAAGAGGGAGAACTACGAAGATAAAATTAAATAAGTCAAGAACAGAATATAAGTTGGAATGAATATCGTCGTCGTTCCTCCTATGTGACATATTTATCGATTTTCAGATTTTTGCTCTATTAAATAACTTAAATAGTGATACAGCAAACAATAAAATCTCCTATATGTAATTATATTTCTTTGTTTCGAAAATGTTAGAATTCACAGTCTCCTATGTATGCCTGCCATAGAATGAATAAATGTGTTTTTTCTTCTTACTGAAAAATTTTATATTTTGCACATAGGAGTTATTGCAGTAACTATGACGATATGTGTAAATAGTATATTGAAATTAAGGAAAAGAAAAAAGGGACATGAATACTAAATGATTTGTTTTTTTTTTTTCTTAAATTGATTAAACTCAAAATAACCTAGGTGAGGATTTATTATCAAAATAGAGTTGTATAACCTTGGCCTATAACTCTGGCTATGATTTATTCCAGTGGTTGTGTAATGTTTAGGTTCAGCTAAAAGATATGTCAAATTTCTTCTGGTAGGATAAACATGTTCTTCTTTATATTGATAGGTGTAAGTTGGGAAATGACATCTATTATCCATAAAATACTGTATTAATCATTTAATTAACAACAGTAAGTCCTTTAAATGCCCCAACTGTCTATGTGCTTTGCTACAATTCTCCAGTATGAAAAATCCCGCTCCAGGGGCGTATATTGTGGGTGTCCAAGGTGTGCGCTGGACACCCTGTAAATTCAGTAATCTCATTTTTTATTTTAAGTTGTTTTATATAATGCAACCACAGTCTACTATATACAGTCGCGAAGCTCAATATGTAGTAAAAATGCAAACATGGGTAGTTGCTACTATCGCCTCCATCGCAGATCTCTCCTAGCAGACGACAAAATATGTTACACTTCTGTTGTCGTGTTCTTTTGGAAAAATTAACACCTTCCTTCCAGTATTGAAATATTAAATGCATAAAGTTAATTTATTATTTTAATGAAGTATATTAAATTCCACCATAAACTCTAAGATACCTGCAAGAAATAAGTTAATATAATTTTTGTTTGTACAAAACGAACTGAAATTTACTATAATAGCTTCATTCATTCAAGATTATAGTGATAATTAATTATGAAACCAATAAATATTAATTTGCATTTCCCTTTACAACAATAATAGTGGAAATATGAATTAATGGAGTAACTTACGTGTACCGGTACTTGTAGTGTAGGCTTACGTAGTTAACAAAGTGGGATGAGGTTAAGCAATAATAATCACACCAGAATTGGAAATAAAACGTGATCAATAAATTTTATTGTAACAGACTTTTTCTACGTCTCTAGTAAAGCAATAAATAAAAATAACAACAAAATTAACAGCTATAATTAAAAACATATCCTTCGGAAAAAAAAGTAGGCCTAAGCAATAATAATCCCACCAGAATTGAAAATAAAACGTGCTCAATAAATTTAATTAAAACAAACTTAATTTTTCTACGTCTTTAGTAAAATAACACATAAAAATAACAACAAAATTAATAGCTACAATTAAAAATATATCCTATGAAAAAAAGTAGACCTAACCTTTATTTCTCTGGAAATTTAGCAGCCTAAGTGACAGAACTTTAACCGGTATCTAATGTCCTTTCGGTTAGACTGAAACATTTCATTGTGAAATTTAAGGATATAATGTATTCTAACAGTCACAAAGAACTTCAAAATTAAGAGTTTTGTTTCTGAACAGCATTCTTGTGGAAACCCAGGAACCTTTCTGAATCTTTTGGAAATCGGAAAAAGGATAACTCTGGCCTCTTTCTCTTACTGCTGCTACAATTTATAGCACTACAAACGTCTCCTCCTTGTCCCATTTTATTATTCCAATTATTTTATTTTAGCCATTAACATTTTCATTGCAACCAATAACGAACATTTCACAAGCAATGTGAAATACGCAACGAGCTAGCACTCGATAGAAATACGACAGAGTCCAAAGTCGACCATGGACAGTCTATTGTTTCTAGTTGCTAACCGCTTGGAGCGCTTTATCACGAGATTTGCAAAAAACACCTCAAGCTTCGCGACTGTATATAGTAGACTGTGATGCAACAATAATTTTAATTTATCACAATTTAAATGCGCGGTAATCTCATTGGAAGTTGACGTATATACTGTAGTTCAAGACTAATTTTAATTCATTACCATTTAAATATTTTAAATGCCTGCTTGAATGTGCACACCATCCCCAGAACGGCTTTCATTCTATAACGTACGCTCTGCCTGACGAAGTGGGATGAGTTCTGGTCTGGTTGTCCTGTCCGTACAAAAGAACATCCCCTGCTGAGAGTTACTGCTATAATTCTCTGCGCACGCAAGGTGGCATGGTGGGGATACTCACTTCTCTCAAGCTCGCAGGTCGTCCTGTATACAGGCAGCTCAACTTGTCAATAGCGTTACAAAATATTGTGTTTACGTGAATTTACTGTGTTTAGGTTTTACTAGGGTTCATAGTTGTGTGCCAGTGCAGGTGAACAATTTAAATTACTCATTTAATGATAATAGCACTTGGAAATGTACACTGTAAAAGATCTTTTGCAAAAGCCATTGTCTTCTCGCCCAATAGGAGAGAAATTACATATAGTGAATAATGGTAGATCTACCCCCTCACTTCCGAATTTAGTGCAACAATATAAAACAAAAAGCGAACAATATACTAGACATTTTTCTATTTCGCAATATGAAATTGTAGAATAGTTAGCGGGTTGTGGAACTTCAAACAGGTTATTTTGCTATCCATGGTTATTGTTTGATCATAAATAATGCAATTTTGAATAACGTTATTTGTAGTTGCCTCCTTTCTCCGGCATTTGCAGGGCAGTCATTGAAACAAGATGATTAATTTTTAAGAAGTTGTGGTGCGAGTACGGTGAATAATATTTAAATGTCATTTTCTTTTAATTTTATGTCATTTTTCCTTTAGTTTAAGGGCATTTTAATGATCATTTTAAGTAGATTTTTAGGCCATCAACATCCCCCCCCCATAGTTATTATTTATAAATAATACTACATTATATATTAAAAATGGCAGTTAATGTTGACCCGATATTTCACTTAGGCCTATAATAATTGTGCGAGATAGACCAACTATATATTTTTAACAGAACACCCAAACTCCAGGTTCAGCATACGTCACTGTCCCAATCCTAGCAGTAGAATTAGCATTACGCAGTAACTAATTGACAGCTGTTTTTCAAGCACTAGGCTATATGCCAGCGTGTATCATTACATAAGCAACAGCACCACACCAAAGATATATTCGGCTATGATGAAGATGATGTGATCTGTCTGTGGTAGTCATATGAAATAATTTTTGTGTTTCTTCTGTTTTGTATAGCCCCTTCTGGACATTCATTTCCAATACAATGCTTTTAGGCCTAGAAATGTTTTCTGTCATTAAATACCAATGATTTAATTGTAAAAAATATTTATGGGAACTCACCTTGTCACTTAGCAACCTCCAAATGGACTTTCACTGGTGTCAAGTTTGGCATCTTCATTTTTTTTCGAGATCCATACATGTTTATTGTCCAGAACAGCATTCTTGTGTATTCCAGTCCAACTTTACTACCGTTTACTACACAATATGCATTACACTCTATCAACCCTACAATTATTGAATGTATCTTCTTTTCGTGCTTACTGCATCTTAACGTTCATTACCAAATGTAAAGTTTATCTTTTAACTGTTACATTACAGTTTTGAAATAATGCACTTCTCGGAAGATAAATGGACTGCAGAAAAATGTATGAAAATTAGTATCAACAAAATTCATGCCATTTTATGAAATATGCTAATGCTCGGTCATAAACATTGATAAAGTTTTTCTTTATTAAAATTTTACTTTCATCCATTGAAGTCATTCAGACAGTTCACACCTGTTTGAGTTATTAAAATTTCTCAGAATCAGTTTTTGAAATTTCTCCTATTTCTCTTCCCTGTTCCAGAAACAAAACGTTACAATCCAATATGTTGCTGAATGGTTTTCGATATTTTGTGGATGAACATGATTTTTCGAAAGCTAAAGTTTCCGAAACCATCAATGTTGCAATTTAAAAACATGAAACTAGTGAATTCTGCAGAAGCAGTTTAATGTGCAAATATAGCAACCAGTGAAAGGAATTCAATCCTCATTTAAAATACAGTACCTCTAGCACCGCTTGCCTCATAATTGTATAGCTAACAGAAAAATCTTGGAAGGAATGGAATGCAATACCGGTACCATTTGTACAGATACAGAATTTGGACCTAGTTTCGGTAGCAGTTCTCCTTTATGTAGGCAACAAGCTTCGCAAGACTGTCCACAAGTAGCATACATTTAGGCGCGCTTGTTTACTGCACAAGCGCATGGGTAGTATCTGGAACTTGCTAAAATTAGGTGGTCAAAATTTTATTTTTGGGCCTACAATTATGGTCATGGTGACTATTGAGTCAAGAAGAAAGGAAACCCCAGCAGCCTTATGGTCTCGTAATTTTCTCTCAGCCAATGGTGAGTTTTGCTAGTAAGTTACAGTATTTGCATGTAGATTAATAATAATAATAATAATAATAATAATAATAATAAAAAATTATATAACCGATTGTTTAATATTTTGAATGATACCACTGGTTTTGTCTAATTGGTGTGCTAGGAGTAACGATGTCTTCAATTATCGGGGGTTTTTCCTTTGCAATGTTCATAAAATCTAGTGTAAATTACACAATGTTGGTTATTCTGATAGGTTCTCAAGATACTTCCCCCCCCACCCACCAAGATACTCTGCAATGTTTCTACAAATTCCGCACAGATGGCAGCATGAGTGCTGACAGCTGTAGGGGTTTTGTATTATTCATAATATGGTAACTAAATTTTCCGTGGTGTTGACTGGAGAAAATAATTAATAATTAAGAAAAGTTCATTATTGATTTTTAACTGTAATTGATTACATTATTTCACTGATGATAACATTTCCAATGATAACTACAGCACTAAAACACTAACGTATTATCTCAGGTTAGCCAACATTATAGAAGCCGCATACAGTTAACCAATCAGATGATGCTGGATCATAACGAGATTTTCACGATGTTTTCGCGTAAGATGACGCGAGAAGGCGGTTTGAAAAAAATATGCTAGGTGTGGACATTCTATAGTAAAGCCAGAATACATCACAATATTGAATAATCAAATAAAATATACTAAAAAGAAAGAAAATAACCGGTATAATACTAGTTGGTGGAACTGTACGTTATGAAATAGTGTAGCAACCGTCAGTACGAGAAATATCATGAAGCTGTGAGCAAGTGTCTGTTTGTGTGTGAGTGTGTGTTTGGTTGTAAATTGACAGAAAACCATTGCATTGGATGTGTGCGCTTACTGGAGAGCATCAGTGGATGTAAGTGGGTTTATTACACAATATGAAAATCGCATGTTCTTCACTTAACATAAGGAAACGTATATCGAAGTGCAATCGTTCCCGGGTTCATTTACGTATGTACTTGCGGTTGACCGTCACCTGGTTGTTGGAATTCGGAATGTGTGTCGTCACCTGATAATAATGCCGCTAGTTTTGAAATTTCCGGTGAATATCTCTGTGCTCTGACCTTGTCTACCTACTAGAAAGCCATCCAGGTTCTGAATAAAATTACTTTCCAAGCAGATGCAGGTAGTGTGCATCTGAAGCCTTGTTGTTTTCGGCTTTGTGGAATAATACAAATATTTTTGGGTTTTTATGGAATAATACAAATAATACGGAACCTTTGGAAATTTAAGTGTTATCAATTTGTCGTTACTCATCTGAAGACACTTAAGTTATCTCATCATATTCCTATCTGTGTAATTTATTACTGAAAGGTATTACAGAATAGATCCATGAACCTTGCTGTATTTTTTTTTCGCATCCGAATTAATAAATTACATTTTGATTAATTGTATACCTATAATACTCGTAGCTCTTATCATTTTACGCTTTTCAAGCATACTCTGAGATTACGTGCGAAACGTATGCGAGTGTGCTCTTAAATATATATATTTTTTTAATTCCTGTTACAGAAATTTAACTTATCAACTAACAAGTAAGATTTCTGGCGATGTTATTCATTTTTTTATACAATGGAAAAAGAAACCTGAGTATTTTCACTAGAGGAGGATTCATACTGTAAATAGAGTAGGTAGGCCTACCTGTATTTAAATGTGATTTTCATCCACATATTAAAAATACAGTATGTTTTAAATGAAATAGCATAATTTTTATATTTCTATGCAATATAGGATACCCATTTAATTACATCCCAGTTAAATTATATCTTAATGAAGTTAGTACATACACAACAGAGTTTTTCATAACACGTGGAATTCACTTCTAATTGAGGACCTAACATAAGTAATAAAATAAAACGTTAATATAATTATTTTTACTTGCTGCTTTGATTCCAAGATAAAGTTGTTTCGTTGCCCCAAGAAGCAATATTGCCTATTCTTTAAGGAAGTTCTCGAAATGAGCCCTTTACGTCAGAATGCACGCTCTGCACTTCATCGCAGACAACCTCATCCATTCAAAATTTCATGTCCCTATTGAACTCGACGTGAGCTTTGTCAAATGGAATATTTCAGAATTATCATTTGATATTAAATAAACAATGAATGGTATGTTCAATTTTCGCAATGTTCATGCTGGGTTGAAGAAAATTGTCATAACCATTGTTGAATCAAGATATCAACAACAACAATATTCTTAACGTAAGGTCAAGATAATCGGAGATAATTTTGTCCGGGCCTGTTGTTATTTTAGAGGAAATAACAGAAATAATCTACTGAAATTTTAAAGTGAAAATCAGATTGAGGTACGGGATGGTACCAATTTGTGTAACTAATTGCATGTGCTTTATTCGCGATGAGGCCCCATCTCATTTTAGTTGCTAGAAACTTTTTGTGTAACTGCTTCCAAAATAGTAGGTGTATTGATTCTTGAGGTCCCATTTTCTAATCTGCATGTCCGTCTACACGTGAATTCCAGGTCAATATAAATGGCGGAAACAATTTAAAGATATAGACGAAAACGCAAGAGAATTTGAGGCTAAGAAGAATTGAATGCAGTAAAACATCGTTAACCCGGACTAATTGGGAGATATGTTGACCGGTTTAACGAAAATCCGGATTAACTTAAATAACCTAAAAGAACCGTAGAAATTGTATTAAAACTCCGTTTATAGCAAAACGTTTATTATGGTGTATTTAAAGGGCATAGGCCTAAATACACTTCTAGCCACATTTAAAGCCCTGTATTCTCGTTTTGCCTCTTATTTATACTTTAAACCTCTGTTCGTGTAATCGATAATAACTCTAGACATCATCTTGTAAGATCCAAAATTGCTGCCGCATTAAGAACTAAGGGCTGGATAGTAGAAGAAGAAGTCTCCTGTCTAGCTGAAAATGGGTCGAGACGAATAGATATTTCAGCGTACAATGCTGACACTAAACAGGGCATCATTGTGGACCCCACGATACGTTTTGAAGTAGGATGTCATCAGTCAGCTGAGGTCCACCTTAAGAAGTCGATCTATGAGGCCTTAATTCACGTTGAGGTATTCGGCTTGCTCATAGGTGCTCGAGGGACTATACCGGCTTTTTTCGAAGAATTTCGACGGAAATTTGTTCTGCGAACATCTTTGAGGGATAACATTGTGATAATTGTGTTAAAAAAATCCTGCCAAATCCTAATTAATCACATGGTGCCACATTAATAGCAATTGTAATGTTTCACGCCCTTTTCTTTGTTTCCCTTTTTTTTTTTTTTAAATTTAATACCTATGTTTACATATGTATAATAATTTTTTTGAGGATATACCGAGTCCGTAAGGGCTACCCTCAATGGGGGGCAGTTTAGTATTATTATTATTATTGTAATGGAAACTTGATGGATTTTCTTTATTTTTAATACTGCGTAATATTGCAATTCCATAGTTCTAATGTATAAAAGTCCGGATTAAGCGAAGTCCGGATTAACGAGATTTTACTTATGTGAGCTCCAAGTCTGGCCACTTGTCTCACTCCGAGTTTCGCCGTTCCACTGAAGGTACTTTAAATAGTTCTGAAGGGGAAAATATCTGAATCCATTATATGTTTACTTATGGAATCATCTTGTAGGCAATGTTTACGCAATTGAAAACTTCGAAATACTTCGGCATTAATATGTTAAACAAGATTTTTCCGTGTAATGGCAGGATTCTTAACTTGCCGTTATTCGCCCCGACTCTACGAGCGTGGCTCATAGATATCACTAGTGTCGAAAAGCGTAGACCCTTAGTTATTCGGAGATTAACCAGAGTGCACCACAGGCGATGAGTTTACATTATACCCGTAATGAATAATAATAATAATAATAATAATAATAATAATAATAATAATAATAAATTGTTGCGACGTCATAGGGGAACCAGAGTACCCGAAGAAAACTCCTTGTGTTGCCTGGACCCACAAACTTGTCCAACACAAATTATAAATATTCAGGGTGGTATTAAATAAAGTTGACTACGTATTCCACTTGTTTTGTCTTGAATTTTTTACTGCAGAAGAGGTCTTAATTCAGTTTCGTTTTGACTTTTTTCTCATAGATCTTTATGTGAGACTTTCTTCTTCTGACTATCTGATTCTTAATATTCTTCGTAAACATCTATTCGTGAAAACTTGCAATTTATTTTCGATAATTTTACTTGACTTCCAGGTTTCACATCCATATAATAAAACTGACTTGGCGTTACTATTGATGTATTGAAGATCTTCAAACTAATAGGCCTACCTACCCTATAATGTGAATTTTATTTCATATTATGGGAAGTCAAATTCGCGTCTGTTAATATGAGTTTATACTCGGGAGTTAGAATACGAAAATACAATGCATAAGCTTAGGCTAGATTTCATGTTTCCACACTCGCAGGAAGCAGGGCGGAAGCGGCATTGCACAGCCCAGCTGTCCACATACGAGCGTGGAAACATAAAATGTACAGACTGTATAATGGGCCAACTTGAACAGCTTACTTTAGACCAGCGGTGACCAAAGCGGGTGTCGTGATTACATCGTGTAATCACAGACATTCAAACGGGTACGAGGAGTTTCCTGTACATTGCTGTGTGTTTCATTCACGTACTGAAGTCCACACCTGTGGAGTAACGGCTAGCGCGTCTGGCCGTGAAACTAGTTGGTCCGGGTTCGATTCCCGGTCGGGGCAAGTTACCTGGTTGAGGTTTTTCCGGGGTTTTCCCTCAACCCAATATGAGCAAATGCTGGATAACTTTAGGTGCTGGACCCCGGACTCATTTCACCGGCATTATCACCATCTCATTCAGACGCTAAATAACCTGAGATGTTGATAAAACGTCGTAAAATAACCCACTAAAAAATTTACGTACTGAAGGTAATCAGTGGCGATATGTCACTCTACAAACTGTCTCTACAAGCAGTAAGAGGTGGTTTCGTAAAGAATGAGAAGGAGAACTTCTTTGTTGTTCTGTCGGAGAAAATGTAATACGTTTACTTTGCTCAACGGTTGAATTAGGAGTATATAGAAACATTAATTTCCCGCTGGATAATGTATTATTATTATTATTATTATTATTATTACTGACCACTAAGTATGTGTTTCTATAATTCTTCTGTACGTGCATGAATATTGATATTTTTAGATCTTCTCCCTAGAAGAATAAAATTATTAGGTTTTATCTCAATTTTAATCTTCTTAATCTTTAGATGAGGGTATTTCTTAACTATTTATTAGTTATTCATTTAATAATAATATTGTAGAAAAATGATTCAATATTATGTGCCAACGAACTGTTAAACGCAGGAATTGACATGTCTTAAATCATAGCCAGGAAGAGAAAGATGACATAAATAAATGTAAGGAAGTCAGCTATCTAATGGGGTTTGAAATATCTCGTGCCCTAAAGCCTTTTAATAGAACAGAATTTCTCAAAAGAGTAATGATTAAAATAGCTTAAACAACCTGTCCATAAGAAGTTTTTAATTTTGAAAAAACTACGAATTCCTCGACCAAGTATCGAGAGAAGAATTTAGAAAATTCCTGATTATATTTAAGAGGAAGGTTTAAAAAAGAAGCAAGAAAAATCGTATATTATTCACTGGCTCTTGATGACAGCAGTGACATTACTGATACAGCAAAGCTTGAGATTTTTATCCGCGGGATTGATCAAGATGTTAGTACAGGAGCCACCACTGGTTGTAGTTTTCATGCCAAGTACCTTTCCTCCGTCTCCTTACTTCATAGGCTGTCTGTCGCATGTAATCATTGCAGCTCGAGTTTTGGTCACCGCTGCTTTAGACACTAGATACATGTTCTTTTAGGAATAAGCCCCATTCACTGAGTGTTGTAATGTTATTTTCTGCTTCTATCATTTAATCTCAAATATACAAAGATGACATTCTTCATGATCGTCTTGTATTATTGCCTCCAGTATTCGATTGCAGACGTAAAAAATGTTTATGAACATCTGCTGCGACGGAAATATTTTGCGAATGTAACATCGAAAGTGCGGAATGAATGTTAGTAGAGCATTGTTATTTGTATAGAAGGTTGTTTCGTATTTGCTTTGCTATTTGCGATAGCTGGATGTACAAAACAGCAGGAATTTGCTTATGCCATTAACAGTCTGAGAAGCATTTTGTATTTGCATTTACCGGTAGTCTGGAAAGTTTTGACTAGAAGAGAAGTGTTCAATGTTTCTATCGAAATGTATGTCACTGTGTTTCGATGTAAAATATGACTGTTCGTAGTACTGCAAATGTCTTAATTTCATTAAAGCGAAATGCACATAATATTTTGTGCGAGATCGTGCGTATTTGCTTGTTTTCCGCACAGAACCAATACGCGGTAAGTGTGAAATATCACATTCAGTATTCCCAACGTAACACACACAACAATTTCCCTCTTCTTACCGCTTAAGCGCGACATTCATTTTACTGCTTTAGGCTTTTAACGTATTGTTTTTAGAGACGTTTAACATAGTAATAATTATAAATTGGAAACTTACCACTGCAATTTCACCTAAATTGCAATGTTAATTATTGTTTTTAAATATTTGCAAAAATTAAGTAAAGTCTACTACTCCACGAAACTTATTGCATTCCTGATACAAGTAACATTAAGGAAGCCGTGAAAAAATCAACAAGATTCCAGATGCGGATGTTATTACTGCAATATGTTATATAAATAATATTGTTAAAATATTAAAATGAAAAATAAATCATTACATAACCTTAACGTTTGTTTTAAGTTCGCATTTATAGACTGGGGGAAAAAAAAAAAGACAGACGTATATCACAGCCTGCTGGAGTATAGTAAACACAGAAAACATTTTATAGCAACAATGTTGAAGAAAGATATTTTGGTTTTCCGAAGTTGCCGTCATTAAACAGAAACCAAGATGGAGATTTCATTGCAACTAATTAGAAATTCGTCTTTCAGGTATGTAATAAACGATCTTCGCACAAAATAATGTACGATACACGAGCGGTATGTTTGTTTTCATGTTCTCGGAAATTAAAAAAGCTCAACTACGTTTCGCTTTTTCAATCTTTTCCTCGAACATGAAAACGTCAAGATACCGCTCTTCTAACGTATATTACTATACTGTACTCAGGATTTAGTATTACACTTATGCTTTTCATAGTCATTTGTAGTTATTTCTAGTCCAGTAAATATAGGCCTACTTTTATTACAATCCTGAAAGGGAATGGCGAACCCTAGCGCTACGTTCGTTCATCTGAGTGAAGTATTAGCTGACCACCAGCTCGGCGCATAGCCAACCCAACCAGCTGATTACGCTAAGGTTGATTGACTATCCATTTTTTCGAGCAATGTAACCTCGCTCTTTCCTAGATCTTCGCACGTCGACAGTCTGCGATCTGGGTGTGCTATGGTTAGGAGCCCAATTTTTTTGGTAACCACGATAAACGCGAAAACATGTTAACATAAATGCCATTTTTAGCCTAATTGCGCATTTATTTTCTTAGATGTATCATAATTAAGCGAAATAAAGCAAAATTTGTTTTGTTTGCGCGAAATATGCCTTTTGCCAAGAAATAAGACTCTTCTATCGCGAAATACCTCTGATTAAGGTTCTGGCTGATATGTACATCTATTATCAGGCAGTAGATCTACATCTCTCTTGACAATATGTGTCAGAGGAAGAGAAATAATTGTTTGTATACATCTGAAGTCTGATTAGCGTAATATGTTACCATACAGCGATGTATGCAATAGAGAGGGAAAGGAACTGGCCTCCATGCCCATTATCTCCTGGCTTAGTTGCCTCATGAATTATACCTTATTAGTGCCACTTATGAGGGTCCAACCAGCTTTCGGTCTGTTGACTAAACATACAAACTTATCTCGAAAATTACGAAATATATACCTCAAAAACGTAATTAACCTTGGCTTTAGCTTTTCGATGGCTAAGAAATGATGCCACGTATCTACAAAAATGGTAATTTAGTTTAACTACATTATTATTTAGAATAACTACGTTATTATTATGTTCATAAAATTGGACAATTAACTAATATTTTGTCCTCTAGTAGAGGATCTTGCAAAGCAGAAACAAATACAACAAGTTTATCTATTTTGAGATAAATTAGTTTTTAATATAGTTTTCAGATTCACTTGCAGTGGAGTAATGGTTAGCGCGCCTGGCCGCGAAACCAGGTGGGCCACCAGGTGGGTTCGATTCCCGGTCGGGGCAAGTTACCTGGTTGAGGTTTTTTCCGGGGTTTTCCCTCAACCCAATATGAGCAAATGCTGGGTAACTTTCGGTGCTGGACCCCGGACTCATTTCACCGGCATTATCACCTTCATGTCATTCAGACGCTAAATAACTTAAGCTGTTGATAAAGCATCGTAAAATAACCTACTAAAATAAATTCACTTGCAAAGTCACAGATACGAGGTATCACTTCTTAGCCCGGGCTTGGTCACTAATAACTCAATTGAGTCACTGCAGATTTCCCTCCCCACTGGACATTCTCCGGCTGAGACGAGTAGACTGGAAGGTAAGCGTTGCACCACAGTCTACTATATACAGTCGCGAAGCTCAATACGTAGTAAAAATGCAAACATGGGTAGCTGCCCACCACTAGGATCGCTACTATCGCCTCATCATCGCAGATCTCTCTCCTAGTAGACGACAAAATATGTTACACTTTCGTTGTGTTCTTTTGGAAAAATTAAGACCTTCCTTCCATTATTGAAATATTAAATGCATAAAGTTAATTTATTATTTTAATGAAGTACGAGTATATTAAATTCCACCATAAACTCGAAGATACCTGCAAGAAATAGGCTAATATTACTTTTGTTTGTGCAAAACGAAGTGAAATTTACTATAATCGCTTCACTCATTCAAGATTATAGCGATAATTAACTATGAAACCAATAAATATTAATTTGCATTTCCCTTTACAACAATAATAATGGAAATATGAATTAATGGAGTAACTTACGTGTACCGGTACTTGTAGTGTAGGCTTACGTAGTTAACAAAGTGGGATGAGGTTAAGCAATAATAATCACACCAGAATTGGAAATAAAACGTGATCAATAAATTTTATTGTAACAGACTTTTTCTACGTCTCTAGTAAAGTAACAAATAAAAATAACAACAAAATTAACAGCTATAATTAAAAGCATATCCTTTGAAAAAAAAGTAGGCCTAAGCAATAATAATCCCACTAGAATTGAAAATAAAACTTGATCAATAAATTTCATTAAAACAAACTTAATTTTTCTACGTCTCTAGTAAAATTTCGAATTATCACGTCGCCAGGAAAGCTTCAATAATTACTTTAAAATATTATTATTCCAATTATTGTATTTTAGCCATTAACAGTTTCATTACAACCAATAACGAACATTTCACAAGCATCAATGTGAAATACGCAACGAGCTAGCATTCGATGGAAATACGACACAGTCCAAAGTCGACCGTGGGCAGTCTATTGTTTCTAGTTGCTAACCGCTTGGAGCGCTTTATCACGAGATTTGCAAAAAATCACCTCAAGCTTCGCGACTGTATATAGTAGACTGTGATTGCACAGTGTCGGATTGTATAAGGTAGGCATAATAGCTTTTACAAGCTTTCTGCTCTCGCTGGTCGCCTGAAAACCATCACTGGTACACAGTGCCTGCTGTGCGTTTGTTTATAAGGCAGGGTAAGCGAAAGGAACATGGGCGGTGGTTTATGAGTTCTGTTTCACTTTCCTGTTGTGTCTAGGACTGTCTTAGCTATTACTTTATTTCTCTTTTACCCCCTCCCTAGATGATTTGCTTTTAACTTACATTTAGAAATGCTTGTATATGTTTTCGTCATGTGCGTAGTCATCTATCGTATGGGACAATTTCTCTGGGCTTACAGTGGAGAAGCAGATAGATTGTTTAAACTACAGAAAAAGGGCGTTAGTATGGATCCTGTTTTGCGATGAATAAAAATCTTAAATTTCGTTTTAAAATTTACTTAATTTCGATGCCATTTCGCACAAAAACAAATTCGTTATTATTTCACATTAAAAAAATACAACTTTTATACCTACCTTCCCCTTTGTTGTATATTGCAGGCTGTATTTTATATAACATAATCTTTGTCGGCCACTAATTTAATACATAAACGAAACGAAATCATTTTTTATTATGCACCGAGATAAAAACATACATTTTTGTTTTCCGGATTGTACACAACGAATTCATTCATGTTCGAAAATGAAAGCAATAAATTCCCTTCACTTTCCAATAGGCCTACTTCTCTCGACTAGGACTCCGTGTTTTTTATGGTTCTTGGTATCGTAATATTTTCGAATCGTATTGGTGAATTCCTGCAAAGAATTATCAAGTCTTTGATCGATTAGAACATGTTTTTATTTACCTTCAAGACTATCAAGTATTGTTAGTGACTTGACAATAAAACTTGTGAAGTATTGGCAAGTCTTGAAAAATCTTGTGAAACGTTGAATATGAATAAAATTTGATCGTGTACAAGGAGCTTGACAATTTTTTTAGTTGGTTATTTCACGACGCTGTATCAACTACTTCAGGGCTGGGCACCGAGAGCGAATCCAAACTCTAATATTCACCCATTACGGCATTAACCTGCGCGGTGTTCAGCGGGGAAGAAAGGGGTTGAAGAGAAGTCATATGGCTCCCCGTGAGAGAGTAGAATCCGCTCTTGGTGTCCAGCCCTATACTAGGTTATTTAGTGTCGATGATATTGATGGTAGCGTGATGGTATTTGGCGAGATGAGGCCGAGGATTCGCCATAGATTACCTGACATTCGCCTTACCGTTGGGGAAAATCTCGGAGAAAACCCAACCAGGTAATCAGTCCAAGCTGGAATCGAACCCGCGCCCAAGCGCAACTTCGGATCCGCAGGCAAGCGCCTTAGCCGACTGAGCTACGCCGGTGGCCGACAAAGTACAGAGTCTTTCCCAAGTAACGAGTCTATCGAAAAATCAACTATTTTCGATAATTTTTTGAAATGATGTTCATCCTCACGAGAAAGAAACTTTCCCGGTGCCGTACAGTCGATTTGCAAAACAAACACCCCCTCCCTCACTGCCAGAGGAAGCTACTTATCCATGTGTAATATGTATTTGATGTCAACTTAAAATGACCTGGAGCATGGCCTTCTATACACCGAGGATAATGGCACACGGCCATGCCTATACACGTTGTGATAGACTGGAATGATAAAATGCCACGCAGCCGCTTAACGTTATTGCAGAAGAAAAAAATTGCTGCCTGGTTTGAACTTGGAAACAGTGTCGCTCAAATTAAGACTTTATTTCGTAGACGAAATGTTTCCAGGCAGGTGGATCGGTCGCACAGGTCCAATCCATTGGCCTTCGCGATCACCTGTTTTGACTTCCCTGGATTTATTTTTCTGGGAATTAGTCAAGGATCGTGTCTGTACGACTAATTCACGCACTATTCCTGAATTAATGGAACGAATTGAACACACGATACAAATGGTTACGCCTGACATGCTCACCAGAGTCCATGAAGAGTTGATACGTCGCTTACATTTGTTGTGCATTCAGCAGAACGGAAGACATTTGGAAAACTGTATACCATAATTTGTGAACAATTGAAACTGTTGTTACATTTATGTGTTTTAATAAAGGTTTAAAACACTAACCATTCTTTCGTTTAACAGCCCTGGCGGCGGGGGGAGGGAGTGTTTATTTCCAAATCGACTGTACGGCACCGAGAAGAGTTCTTTCTCGTGAGGATGAACATCATTTCAAAAAACTATCCGAAACAGTCAATTTTTCGATAGACTCGTTACTTATGAAAGACTCTGCGTATAAGTTACTTCCAATAAATTGTAGGCATCTTAAACATACGAGTATTTTCAACATTTTACGAGTAATTAACATAAAAAATAAAAATATTTTCGCAAGCATTTTAGTATTAATTATTATTTCTGCCATCTGGTCCGCGTTGTAACAACATTTCTGTGTGGCCCTTGAAGGAAAGTAATTGGAGAAGACTGCTGTATGCAATGCGTGTCGGTACGACGCTGTAGCAGTGATAAATTGCAGACGATTACGTGAAAATGACTTCCGGTGAACCAACTGGTCATACTCGTTCTATAGTCTGCACCGGATGAAATGCTGTGCAGAGGAAAGATGTTTAAAATGACATCACAAACACGAGATGAATTGATTGAACATAAAGTCAGTCGCTAGCGGGTTGAAGCTGGTCTTAAGTGCGTCAGCTGCTGACAGGTCAAAAAGTATATAATACCCACCAATTGATGACTCAGACTGCGCTCTAGGTTCTCCTTTTATGTACCAGCAATAAAATGTATACCGTAACACTCGCAGGAAGCAGGAATGTAAACACAGTTGCCTTTATAACCGCCATAAGGAGTTTTATTCAATTAAAATCACGCCAATTGTGAGGAAATGAGCTAAATATCAATAATAGTCTGGAGATATTTTGTATTCGACAGATAATGGAGAAAAAATGGGGGTATAAGGGTACAGTGCATCAATTAATTATTCATAGATTTCAAAAAGGCATATGACTCGGTTAAGAGGGAAGTATTATATGATATTCTTATTGAATTTGGTATTCCTAAGAAACTAGTTCGATTAATTAAAATGTGTCTCAGTGAAACATACAGCAGAGTCCGTATAGGTCAGTTTCTGTCAGATGCGTTTCCAATTCACTGTGGGCTAAAGCAAGAAGATGCACTATCACCTTTACTTTTTAACTATGTTCTAGAGTATGCCATTAGGAAAGTCCAGGATAACAGAGAGGGTTTGGAATTGAACGGGTTATATCAGCTGCTTGTCTATGCGGATGACGTGAATATGTTAGGAGAAAATCCACAAACGATTAGGGAAAGCACGGGAATTTTACTTGAAGCAAGTAAAGAGATAGGTTTGGAAGTAAATCCGAAAGGACAAAGTATATGATTATGTCTCGTGATCAGAATATTGTACGAAATGGAAATATAAAAATTGGAAATTTATCCTTTGAAGAGGTGGAAAAATTCAAATACCTGGGAGCAACAGTAACAAATATAAATGATACTCGGGAGGAAATTAAACGCAGAATAAATATGGGAAATGCGTGTTATTATTCGGTTGAGAAGCTTTTATCATCCAGTCTGCTGTCAAAAAATCTGAAAGTTAGAATTTATAAAACAGTTATATTACCGGTTCTTTTTGGTAGTGAAACTTGGACTCTCACTTTGAGAGAGGAACATAGGTTAAGGGTGTTTGAGAATAAGGTGCTTAGGAAAATGTTTTGGGCTAAAAGGGATGAAGTTACAGGAGAATGGAGAAAGTTACACAACGCAGAACTGCACGCATTGTATTCTTCACCTGACATAATTAGGAACATTAAATCCAGACGTTTGAGATGGGCAGGACATGTAGCACGTATGGGCGAATCCAGAAATGCATATAGAGTGTTAGTTGGGAGGCCGGAGGGAAGAAGACCTTTGGGGAGGCCGAGACGTAGATGGGAAGATAATATTAAAATGGATTTGAGAGAGGTTGGATATGATGATAGAGACTGGATTGATCTTGCTCAGGATAGGGACCTATGACGGGCTTATGTGAGGGCGGCAATGAACCTTGGGGTTCCTTAAATGCCAGTAAGTAAGGAAGTACAGTAAGTCTGGAGATAGTAGGTTTTTCTTCCAATTGGCTTGTTATTTGCAGAGGTGCCAACTTTCCCAGAATGGGGAATATGCACGGATTTTATTTTATGTCGAAAGTTGGTTCTTTCATTAAAAATATGATCTAATTAATCTCATAATTCATTCATTTATTCACTCATAGTTTCCTTCCCAAAGGCAGGTCCTTCACAGCAAGCTCAGCATTGTCCAATCTACCCTTTTTTCGCCTTCCTCTAGGTCTCTGAATACGATCCATATATCTTAATGTTGTCTATCATCTGATATCTTCTTCTGCCCCGAACTTTTCTCCCATTCACCATTCTTTCCTTGCATCCTTCAGTAGCCAATTTCTTCTCAGTCAGTGACCCAGCCAATTCCTTTTTCTCTTCCTGATCAGTTTCAGCATTATTCTTTCTTTACGCACTCTTTCTAGCATAGCTTCCTTTCTTTTTCTGTCTGTCCATTTCACATGCTCAATTGTTCTCCATATCCCCATTTCAAGTACAGAAGTCGTTTCTCTTCTCTTCGTCCTAATGTCCATTTTTCTGCACCATACAATTCCACACTCCACATGCTCTTTTTTTTTTTTTTTACTAAAAGCTTCCTTTGCCATTGCTATCCTCCTTTTGACTTCCTGGCAGCAGCAATATTCTTTCTTCACCCATTCTTTCAACACAGCTTCATTTCTTATTCTGTCTGTCCATTTCGCACGCTCCATTCTTCTTCATATCCACATTTCAAATGCTTCTAGTCGTTTCCCTTCACTTCGTCGTAATGTCCATGTTTTTGCCTCATACAATGCTGCACTCCACACAAAGCACTTCACTAGTCTCTTCCTTAGTTCTTTTTCCAAGTGTCCGCACAAGATGCTCCTTTTTCTGATAAACCTTCCTTGGCCATTGCTATCCTCCTTTTCACTTTCTGACAGCGACAATATGCTTTCATCACCTGCTCTTTCCACCACAGCTTCATTTCTTGTTCTGTCTGTCCATTTCACACGCTCCTTTCTTCTCCATATCCACATTTCAAATGCTTCTAGCCTTTTCCCTTCACTTCGTCCTATTGTTCATGTTTCTACCCCATACAATGCTACGCTCCACACAAAGCACTACACGTCTCGTCCTTAGTTCTTTTTCCAGAGGTTCGCAGAAGATGTTATTTTTCTATTAAAAGCTTTCTTTGTCATTGCTATCCTCCTTTTGACTTCCTGGCAGCAGCTTATGTTACTGCTTGTAATACACTCCAAGTATTTGAAGCTGTTCACTTGTTCCACTCGAATTCACACGTTTACCTTCTTTATTTTGCCTCCGATTTCCATGGTCTTGGGGATATTATTTATCTTTCCTGTGCGATGTAGTTGTTAGATGTATAAGATGTAATAAAATTAAGAAATATAATTTTTTTTCTTGTCGCACACTGTGTACCTGAATATTTTTTAAACACTAGCCTAATGTTACTCCATTTGTTTCCATTAACTTTTATATTATTTATTTATTATTTAAATTTAAATACACAGAATACGGAATATAATTACAACAAATAGAAATATAAATAAAATAATACAATAAAAAAAAAGAAGGTATAGTAATATTAACAAAATTTGAGGACCGAATGAGCAGCGCTCGTGTTCGGTCGCAGTTCTGATATATTATTAATAGGCCTATAAGAGAATATACAAAATAAAATAAAATAGAATAGCAAATAAATTAAAATTACAGCTGCAGTGAAATTATATAATATAATAATATAAGAGGAATATAGAAAATAAAATAAAATAGGAACTAAAATTAAAATTACAGCTGTAATGAAGTTATATAATACAGGGACATCATTTTATATTTACTAATATTTTTAATATTAATCTGGCTATACCTTTAGAGAACCGGAGACACCGTTCGCTATCCCCTTCCACGGCTGGAGTTCGATGATACTGGCGTAAAACACATATCACTTTACTAGGTATAGGAGAGAAGAAAAATACTTAATCCATTTACGTAAACTAGGAAATATCGCAATTTTGAGTTCGATAATTTTCATTAGGTTTTTGCAGTGTATATTATACTGTCTACAGCACATTAACGTACAATTTAGAGAACGAAGTTAAACTGAAAAATAATCATAATATGGATATTTAAACACATATTTGAAAATGGTGGCCGTTCATTTCGATACAGGCTTCGGTTCTTTTGTGCATATTTTCGCACTATAGACTATTGCATCTAATTCCAATCACCAGTTTCGTCCTTCGTACTAGTAACTCATGTTGAAATAATTCTGTACCTACTATATAAAAGAGTACCTTTCGTACTGTAAATTCAATCTTCACTTCTGCCCGACCCGCATAGATAAAATTACTCAGACATGCTATCTACTATCCGTCCAAATGGTTATGCCGCAGGATCGTCGAAAGGGGGGAAATCACATGACAGTTAATTACTTAACGAGGCGCTTTTAAGTTATTTTAAACAGTTGTATAATATTACGTAAACGTCCAATTCCTAACAGAAATTAATGTTTTCAGAAAAGAGCTAAGACAACCCAGCCTTTACAGAGGGGAGTGCAGAAGCAGATGGGGGAAATCGGGATGCGACGTAGGCAAACGGACAGTACCTACCTGTGCGAAAATATGATTCAATATTGAAAGCTCTTTCGTCACTGGAAAACGCGAACATGTTTCTGGAACGTACTATACTCACTAACTCAGTGCTGTTTACTATATGCGGCCTCGATTCTATCTGGAGGACAGTTGGAACTTCATTAGTAGAAGGGGTGGGAGTGAAGTACATTCAAAAACTCAGGTACAATAAAAATTGAAGTAAAAATAAAATGATGTCCCTGTATAATATTAACACAGAGAAGAATAATATCGTACGTGAATAAAGTAGGTCAATTTATGAAAAAAAAAAAATATATATATATATATATTCCAAAATTATAGAATACAAATATAATAGGCTGATTAATTCATAACATAGGCTATAAATTTATTTAATCAAATAGAAGACATTAACACATTTCTAATTTTCTTTTTTTTTTTAATTGGGTTATTTTACGACGCTGTATCAACATCTAGGTTATTTAGCGTCTGAATGATATGAAGGTGATAATGCCAGTGAAATGAGTCCGAGGTCCAGCACCGAAAGTTACCCAGCATTTGCTCGTATTGGGTTGAGGGAAAACCCCGGAATAAACCTCAACCAGATAACTTGCCCCGACCGGGATTCGAGCCCGGGCCACCTGGTTTCGCAGCCAGACGCGCTGACCGTTACTCCACAGGTGTGGACTAATTTTCGTGTTATATGTTAGTGGGTTACATGTTAGAAGTTCTGGGTGTAATTCAGCTAAAGAATTATAGAATGGAGGGCCAAAATTAATGCTATGCTTTAGACCAGCAGATGTGAAACATTTAGGTTCTACTAATGTTGAATTATTATTTCGTCTTGTGTCATGATTATGCGCCTGTAATATAAGCTTATTACGATTTTTATGATAAAATTTTAATAGAGTATATTTATCAATTTGTTCAATATTAAATACACTAAATTCAGAATAAATTAATTTAGTTGGATAATGAATACGTTTCTTCAAACAAATTTTAATTATTCATTTTTGTAGTAAATTTAACGGACTAGGATTAATTAATCTTCGTTGATTTTATGAAACCTCCTATGTGAGAGCACAGAGCATATTTTTTTTTCATGCAAATGTGTCAGCTGTGCGTAGTGTACCTGGCAGGTCTTCGGGCATTAACCTCTGTCGACGTTGCGACAGGAAGGTTGAAACCCTTGCCCATGTCCTGGGGGCCTGTCCACACGGTGAACATCTGCGAAATACGCGGCATCATACAGTAAGATCTATAATAGCAACTGCCTTAAGGAACAAAGGTTATTCAGTATATGAAGAAGTACACGGCATATCCAGTGAGGGCAGTAATCGAAGAATTGACATCATTGCATTTAAACCTCCCTCTCTTGAAGGTTACATCATAGACCCTACTGTGAGATTCGAATCGCACGAACACCAGCCAGAAGAAGTACACGAGGTAAAAAGGAATATATATGAACCTTCCGTCAGTTTTTGTAAGGACAAATACCATCTGGAATCCATCGTCATTATGGGACTAATGATAGGAGCCCGTGGGACCATATCCCGGTTCCTAGTCGACTTCTGTAAATCTTTTGGCCTGCGTAAAAGTATTTTAAGAGATCTAACAATTGCAGCACTGAAAGGCTCAATAGCTATTTTCAGGCATCATACATATGGACCATGACTAATTCGCATCTCCTTGACGTTACTTCGTTTAACATCATGTGTTTCAATATAATTCAAATTGTTTATTTTTCACTCTAACAACAATGTATCACTAAGCCTCAAGGCATTTACTCTATTGTATCATGGTACTCTTTGTCGATGGCAACCTGTAGTGGTTACAGGAAGAAATTAAATTAAAATTAAAATTAATTAAATATAATTCGATAGAAAACGTTGATATGAATATGATGGACATCAATGACATCATCGAGGATCAGTGTAGGCCTATTGATATTTAATTAATTTTTCTTCCTCCTGAAAAATAAAATTATGCTCTGTACTGTCACATAGGAGGTTTAATAAAATCAACGACGATAATATAGCTATAACATTTTATGGTAAAATTAAAAGTTACGCGTTACATTCAAATTTTTTTTTCTCTGCATTATTGTCATGGTAACCTGTAAACGGCGTTGTCAAATCCATTACAAATTACGACTCCAGCGACCCCCCATGCCCGTAACTGCAGCGCATTCATAACCTACATTCCCAGAGCGAGCCGTGATGTCAAGGTTCTTGTGATCGGCGCGCCGTGTGCAGAACTACTGACTCCGTCCGTCTCGTGGGGCAGAGAGTATAGGAATCCAATCACGTACGGAAACTTGCAGGCTGTCGCCGTTGTACGGTTTAGATTTATTGGCGAAAGTGCACAAATATATGGCGACGAGAAGACTTTCGCTTTTACATGAATTCATCGATCATCCTCTTAGATCTTAATGGAGTGGTGATAGTTACTTTCCGTCGTACGAAATCGATATTTGCTCTTGGTAAGGTTAACAGACTCATTCCATCTTTCTCTCTCGGCTTCTACCTAGTCACGCGAATCGCAAGTTTTCTAGATGCTATGTTAGGAATGTTGCCCCTCGTAGGGAGAGGCTATATTTAGGTTCGTGTCGAGGTCTTTGGAACTCATTGTGAATATTAAGATTGATTGAAATTAAGTGTATTAATTTGAAGGTGAAATTTACTTTACTACACCCATTGAGGCATATGGAGAACGTAAAGAGCCTTTTATGTCGGTGTATGTGTGTATGTATTTATTCACACTGCTAATGGGTTTATACCCGGTGGCAATGGTAACTAATTACACTCAATAATGACAATTAATAATAAACACAACTAATAAAAAACAATAATTAATAATCATAATAATAATAAAAATAATAAAATAATAATAATAATAATAATAATAATAATAATAACAAGGAGCATCTTAAATTAAAATGAAGCATGGTCACTTAAAATAACATTTAAAGTAAATCTAATTTGCATCTTAACCCTAAGCTCGAACTAAGACCCACAAGTCTGACAGGTTCATATCTGCACAAGTACCTTTCGGCATTACACTTATTTCGCTGTCAATTCACTCATTGCACTGATTCTACCTGATTTCACTAACATTCACTGTTCAAATACTTTGCACAGCCACTTCACTGACACCAACACACTTCACTTACACAATAGACTTCACTGACACTACACACTTCACTGACACAACACACTTCCTCACTGATAGAACACTTCAAATAAGATATCAATTAACTAGTGTGTATAATATACTACCGTCTATTAGTAAAGTCCTTAAGCCTATTTTTAAATACATTTTTGGTTATTGGTAAAGCCTTTAGTAAGTCTGTAGGTAAAGCATTCCAGTCCTTGATAGTACGATTGAGAAAAGAAAACTTTCCAGTGTCCGTCCTCTGTCTTCTTTCCCTCAATTTATATGAGTGGTCGTTCCTTGAAGAGAAATTTGGCGGCTGCAACCTATTTTTTATTTCGCTCCAGGCAGGCTCACCTCTGTATGTTTTGAACATTGCGCATAATCGAATTCGCGTTCTCCGGTCCGTGAGTGTGTCCCATTTTAATGGTGAATTATTACAACACTTGAGAGCCCGTTTTTGAATCTTTTCCAATGTCTTAATATGTTCTAATCTGTAAGGATCCCAACATGCAGCACCATATTCCACCAGGAGGTGAGCATTTAACATCTCGTTATGATCTCTTTTTCTACGCAAAGAAGAAAATCTATGTTACGAAAATGACACATACAGGGTCTTTCATAAGTAACGAGTCTATCGAAAAATTAACTATTTTGTATAATTTTTTGAAATGATGTTCATCAAAACATAAAATTATTTAGGGCCAAATTAAAGAAGTACCTAATTTCTCACGCCTTCTATTCTGTAGGTGAATTCATGACATTCAATAACACTTCATGAAATTGATACTAAAACTATGCGTTGTACTAGTAGACTATATTGTAAATCTCGTCTGTATATATTTCATCTAGACTGTGACTATAAATTAAGATTTTATAATAGTATTAAGTTTTTTGACTTGTTCCATATTATAGCTGTAAGCATGTATGTATACCATGGGATGTTAATAAATACAATACAATACAATCCTTAAGAGAAAGAATCTTCCCCGATGCCGTACAGTCGATTTGGAAATAACCCCCCCCCCCCGCCGCCAGAGCTATTAAACGAAAGAATGGTTAGTGTTTTAAATCTTTATTAAAACACGTAGCCTAAATGTAAGACCAGTTTCAATTGTTGACAAATTATGGTGTACAGTTTTCCAAATGTCTTCCGTTCTGCTGAATGCACAAATGTAAACGACGTATCAACTCTTCAAGGACTCTGGTGAGCATGTTAGGCGTAATTAGTCGCATAGACACGATCCTTGATGAATTCCCAAAAAAAGAAATCCAGGGGAGTCAAATAAGGTGATCGCGGAGACCAACGGATTGGGCCTGTGCGACCGATCCACCTGCCTGGAAACACTTCGTCTACGGAATAAACGCTTAATTTGGGCGACACTGTTTCCAAGTTCAAACCAAGCAGCAAGTTTTCTTTTTTGCAGTAACGTTAAGCGGCTGCGTGGCATTTTATCATTCCAGGCTATCACAACAATGTGTATAGGTATGGCTGTGTGTCATTATCCTTGGCGTATAGAAGGCCATGCTCCAGGTCATTTTAAGTTGGCATCAAATGTACATTACACATGGATAAGTAGCTTCCTCTGGTGGCGGAGGAAGGGGTGTTTGTTTCCAAATCGACTGTAAGGAACCGGGAAGGGTTCTTTCTCGTGAGGATGAACATAATTTTAAAAAGTTAACCAAAATAGTTGATTTTTCGATAGACTCGTTACTTATGAAAGACTCTGTACTTTATTATAACTTTTTACTCATTTAGAACATGCGATTTGTATTGGTGTTAATAGTTTACTTTCTTCAATTGTACCCAAAAGATATATCCGAATGAAATCGAGGGCATCATGCCAGAAGGACGTATCAACAAATTTTGTGATATTGAGATACTTGTAACCATGTATTGTGGGTCCCTATCACCACGGCATGGCGCGTCCTCAGGTTGCGGATAGAGGAGACGGCCTCCAGATATGGAGGGTAGCTGCTAGAGATGAACAAAACTAACTGCCGCTCTCGCTCGCTGTGTTCGTTGCATTTGTCTTTCGAGTATCGTCTCGTTATTCTCGTGCGCTTCGAGTCTCGCTCATCATTCTCGAAATAGCATTTGGTCGACGTGAAAAGATTTCGTAACTTTGAATAACATACATCATTGAAATAAATAACATTATAAATGTTTAAATGAGACAAAAAGACAAAACAGAACAGTATCTTAGTTATCAAAATGGTCTGGTTCTATTATATGATATTACCTATGGTTATATAAATAGAAAAAAAAAACAATTCTTAAATAAATTTGCATTTCTAAGAAATATAAAACATAACGTTAATATATTTTTACCTGAGATTGCACACTTCATCATAAACATATGAAAAGAAAATTCCTAGCCATTTAATAAGGGCCTAGTAATTAAATAAAGACTGGGGAACGGATTATTATACACTGAAAGGTAGAGATGATATTTCAAATAAGCTAGTTGATTGTTTATACATATATAACAGTTGACAAAGTAGATAAAAGTTAAGTCAGGCATAAACAACTGTGGCGATTCAAGGCTGCTTGACGTTCGGGACTTCGGGAGTGATCAATCTCGAAACACTCACAAGCAGTCTTTACGTCAACGACGCGACGTATGCAACATTGTCGTGCGGGTTTTCGGCTTTGCGGGCGCTGTTAGTCTTGCTTTCTCGATCGTTGTTCATCTCTAGTAGCTGCGAATATATTGAATACGCAGTCGTGGACAGCCGATAAGCGGTGGTCCTCCAGCTTGTGGGTTGGACGAAGAGCTAACAACCCATCACCATAAAAAAACAGCTAGTTACGAAACCACACAATAAGCTTCGGGAAATGGGCAGGGCATGTAGCACGTATGGGCGACTCCAGAAATGCATACTCGTATAGACTATTAGTTGGGAGCCCGGAGGGAAAAATACCTTTGGGGAGGCCGAAACGTAGGTGGGAGGGTAATATTAAAATGGATTTGAGGGAGGTGGGATATTATGATAGAGACTGGATTAATCTTGCACGGGATAGGAACCGATGGCGGGCTTATGTGAGAGCGGCAATGAACCTCCGGGTTCCTTAAAAGCCATAAGTAAGAGATACTTGTAATGGAACTTTTTTAAACTACTACTACTACTACTACTACACTACTACTACTACTACTACTACTACTACTACTACTACTACTACTACTACTACTACTACTACTACTACTAGCCACCGGCGTGGCTCAGTCGATTAAGGCGCTTGCCTGCCGGTCTGAAGTTGCGCTCGGGCGCGGGTTCGATCCCCGCTTGGGCTGATTACTTGGTTGGGTTTTTCCGAGGTTTTCCCCAACCGTAAGGTGAATGTCAGGTAATCTATGGCGAATCCTCGGCCTCATCTCACCAAATACTATCTCGCTATCACCAATCTCATCGACGCTAAATAACCTAGTAGTTGATACAGCGTCGTTAAATAACCAACTAAAAAAATTACTACTGCTCCTGCTACGACCACCATCACCACCACCACCACCACCACCACCACCACCACCACCACCACCACTACTGCCACATTTACTGTTCCTACTGCTCTTTCCATCACCACCACCAGTTACTTCTATTAAAATATTTGTTAATAGCGAAGAAAAATTCACTCCGGCGCTGGGGATCGAACCCAGGACCCCCAGTTCTACGTACTGGGTGCTCTACTACTGTGCTACGCCGAAGCTCAATCCAGAGCACTCGGTGTAGCTCATTGGTAGAGCACCCAGTGCGTTCTGGGTTCAATCCCCGGCTTCGGAGCGAATTTTTCTCCGTTATTAACCAATAATAACCATAACATAATTCTGTAGGACCAGAAAGTTAATAATCTTTACATAAAGTATTTGTGTTGTATTCTTGCACATTACAAGAAGCCAATCTAAGTAACAGGGGCTACATCTCTATGTAAATCAAAGATCAGAGGGTTCTTCAACTTTTTTTCATAAAGCCGTAGGAATGAACCTGTTAATTGAAAGTGTAAAACTAAAAATCTTGTGGTTAATTCAGTCTATCCTTCATTTCAGATGGCAGAATTCGTCTAAACAAAGTGGATTGTGACGGGTAAGTTATTTAATATTATATTCATATTCAAAAATAATTGCTAAGTAGTGTTAATCCTGAAATACTTACACAAAATGGAGTTTTGCTACGTTTAAATTAGTTTATATGTTAGACTTCCTGCTGACCTAGATAGTATTATTTTGCTTTGGTTTATTTTTTACGTATGAAAAGTATTTATGAGATGAAGAAAAGCTTTTTCTGCTTCATCTGTAGTTCATGTTATGATTCTGTGATAATACTTGTGGTATTTTGTTGTAAAAATGTGTTTCCAACTTCTTAAATTATTAGCTTACACATGGCCTACGGTTATTTGGCGAGTTTCTTGTGACGTTATGCGAAGGACAGCACTGCTTGGATATTTGGTATATGCAGTACGGTTGCCATAGTCAACGGAATAATTCAGTAATTGTTGTATTTATCCGTTCAGAGACAATGGTATGTAAAAGCGTAAGTAGCGTTTATAAGCCGCATCCTGATTTTTTCAATTGAAAATTGGATTAAAAAGTGCGACTTATATTCGGGCCAATACGATAATTTCGACATTTAGACGACGAAGAGACTTATCCAGAATAATGTCTGAATTTAAAGACGAAAGTCGTTGCCCACTTTGATAATTTTAGCAGATCGCACTGTATTTTGTGCCTGCAAATTAGCAAAAAAGAAAAGCCTCAGCAGTAAAATAGCATGTGTAGTGCTGCGAATTCAAGGTTGGGTTTTGTCCCACAGTAATAAATATAGTTGGAGACTACAATCGCATCCGGAAAAACTGACTCGTCGCGTGGCGTGCGCACCTGTCTAATTTATCTGAACGTTGACTCGTTCTTTGCATGTGTTCTGATCATGAGTTTGTCCGATGTCAGCTGCAACACCGCACAGAGTTTCAGAAACTCTTACTGAAAAATTCCAAACCGAGATTAATATAGAGCAATACACGTCGTATTTTATGAACCTTCTACGACATATTATGATACATACCTACATACTATACATACATAGCCTACGTACATACATAGGCTACATGACTTATGTCCGGTTGCACAAAACTCGACATATCTATTCCATAACTTTATGGAATGGATAAGTCTGTGCCGTTTCTGAAAGCAAATCTATGTAATCAATGGGTAGTAAGAATAAAGCTTAAGTACTGTCTCAAGGTTTATACTATTGAGTATGAGCGCTTCCTGTGATTATATACTCGTAACCACTAGAACATACTCATTTTCGTAAGAATAAAGACATTCTACCTAACGCGAATATATACTCATCTCTACAGCCTTCTTGATCGTTTAAAAGTTAGTATGTACTCGTGTAACCTATCCTCTTTGACCACATTGCACCGTGATGCTCAGTTTTTTTTATAGACTTTCACAGTAAGTAAATAAATAAATAAGTAAATGAACATAAATAAGTAAGTAAATTAAATAAACAAATAAATAAGTAAATAAATAAATGAATAAATAAATAAAGATGAAAGAGAGAGTGAATCAGATAAATGACATTAATAAACAGGAAACAAGAAAATAGTACTGGGAAATCGTCATTACGGGATGTTGGATAGAGATTACAATCCATTTCTAGAATTCCAGTTATGCTAATTCTATTTTTATTACAGAGAGTTATATATATATATATATATATATATATATATATATATATAATTTAAAGTTACAAGCCTAGATCATATATGTAACAGATATGTCGGGGTTATAGGCTTTGAGGTTAACAACTTTTGTCAGGTTTACTACGCTGCCGTCTAGTTGTTACATAGAGAGTCACGTCATAATACCCATTTGAATTGCATTAGCAACTGTGCTGCCATCTCGTGTTCGTTTACGGCGGACGGGTGGCGATCCTGGCGGTTGTTCTCTTCAAAGTGCTGCCGATTTTAACGTAGCGAGGAGTTATCTGTTACATATATGATCTAGGGTTACAAGTAATTGCATTTTGCAATTCAAATTTTACAAAATAAACTGTAATTGTTAATTATATTTAACAATACAATCTAACCTTATAATTCATATTTTTATAGGTTATGTTTTTTATGAATAACAAATACGTGTTTACCTTTTCCACATTCACTTTTGTGAAACGTTAAAGGCTTCTGAAGTTCACGTCTTTTTCTATATTTTTCCATGAGGTACTACATCGTTCATAAATTCTGCCATTTTTTTTATTTAACTTTAAACTGAAAACAAATCAACAAATATTCAGAATTGAGCCTGCTACAAACCATACTCAGAATAACATGAGAACGAACTTATAAATATGAGAATATACTAGCTTTTATTCTTATCAAGCATGAGTATATATTCTGTACAAGATGGACACTTAAGTATATTCTACTATGCTTCCATGTTATGAGTATGTAATCAAAAGTGAGTAGGTACTCAAATGTTTTATTCTTACCACGGAATAGTTTTGTTTCTGCAGTGAGTTTGTGCTGTTTGAAAACTGTTTCAACCTCAACTATTGGGCATGATCAGCTATGATCGGTTTGAAATTAATTTCAAACTATCCCTGCACGAATGTTCATGTACTGTAAAATAATTTACTGATCTCGTATATTGAAGATATAATTAAATTTCACAGTATATTTTAATAACTAAATATAGATAAGCATGGAAACATAAAATATTAATGCAAAAAGTACTCTACTGCCTCATTTACCTTTATCTTCTTTATTTTTATTCCTATTACCATGCTCTTCGTCTTATTTGCATTTATCTTCATTCCGTATTGCTCACAGCTGTCATTTAGCTCCAGTAGCATATCCCTTAGGCCGAATTGTATAAAACTCCCTGACTAAAGATCAATTTTGATCGAAGATCGGAAAGTGAACCGAGTTCAGACACTTCTTCTATTGTATAAAACTTTTCCGCGATCAAATTACCTTGGTTCAAATGCAATCTAAGTTCACGTGAAAAGGACTTGGCAACATCGGATAAACAGGTGAAGTATGTGATGCGCGGGCCATGTTGTACAGGTTTGTTCAGTGTAGCCAATTTAGCGGCTTTAACTCTTTTTCGACGATAATTTATTTTAACTTTTATATTGCTTAAATAAGGATTTAGCGACATTTTTAGCACCTCATATTGACAAAATTTAATCTTTCTTTGTTGATAATAAGAAATCTAGCGACTTTCCAACTACTTTTTGGCGACTTTCCGCACACTGTTGGAGACACTGGTTTGTTTTTTGCGTTGTAAATAAGGCGGACAATAAGAAGAAGATTGACCGTTCTCCAAATTGTTATGTTATGATATTTGATACTGCTGAACATAATAAAGCTTTATAAAACGACAATTTTCGTTTAGTAATACAGTTAATTGAAAATTTATGAATGTATCTATCATATCCATTAATAATTAATGGTTGTTATAAACATAATATAATTATATGTTACGTTATTTGATACTGCTGAACACGATAAAGCCTTATAAAATGTAAGAATGTTTGTATATTAAGGCAAGAAATTGAAAAAAAAAATATACATAAATGTATCTACCATATAATATATTAATAATAATGGTTATTCTTTTTGCACAATCTGTCACTCGTATACTTCAAACAGAAAAGAAATAACTGAACTTGGACCATCTAACTTAATCGGAGAAATTTCTTCAGTCAATGTTGACTTTAGTTTAAGACAAATTAATCTCAGATTAGACTTTATACAACACAAAATTCCAAGTTTAGCTAGAACGAGGATCAATTTAACCTCTGATCTAAGATTAAATGATTTATACAATCGGCCCTTAGTATCACAACCTCTTCTGCTAACAACGCCGTATCATCAGCAAATCTTATGCACTTTATTCATCTTCCTCCTACTATCACTCCCCTCTCCCATGTTCTGAAAAGAGTTTTCACTAATTCTTCCAAGTAGACGTTGAACAGGGTAGGTGATAAAGAGCATCCTTGTGCTCCTCTCCCTATTTCACTTCCTTCCGACATTTCTTCTCCTATCCTGACTTTGACTCGTTGTTTCATATAAAGATTATTGAACAGTTTCCTCTCTTTCAAATCCACACTTATTTTCTTCAGTATCCCCGTCAATGTACTGTCAAAAGCCTTTTCTAATTCCACACTCTCAATAATTCTGTAAACTACGGTTGTAATACTTCGCTTATGTTTGTACTGTATTGCCTCATGCGATGATTTTTCATCATGTTAACCACATAATCAGAAAGCCATGCTGTTTGTGAATGTTTAGTGTTAAAATTCAATTGCAATAGTGTAAACGAATCAGGTTAACAAGCCTAGCTCTTTAATCGATGATGGCAATTATGTTTTTATGTACATAATGAGAGAAACTGGGAAAGAAATAGCATTTAGTAAATCTGGTTGAGTTTATAAACTTCGTTGCTGGAGATTTACTTCCTTCGTGCTTTGAAGTATCTGGGAACAACTGTCGGGTTCCGATGGTAGGAGGCTATATTAAGTAGGTTCTTGGTTGCTCTTGGAAACCAGATGTTTCTCAACCCACCTGTGCCAGCTGATGTACTGCCGTGGAACGCTCGAGAAAGGATATACAAAAGCCTATGTAGGTATACTTTTTAATTTGGACTTCAACCTTGAAAAGCACCGCGAGTGTCTATTGTAAAATAACAACGTCCCACGATGTCAACCCACCCTTTAATTGCTATGGAACGGAGCAGGCGTATCGGTTTTGCATGGTATTTATTTGCAGGTGGAAATGTTTACAGATTTTAATTAAGATTATATTTTTTTCCGGATGTTTCTCTGTCTAGACGTATTCGGTTTATTCAAAACTGAGCTCGATATAGGATGATCCTTTTTTATATCTACGATATTGAGAATTTAAGTTAAATATTCGAGAATTTCGATTTTGTTATACATAGAGGTTGTGAATTTAAGGGAAGTAATATCACAGTCTACTATATACAGTCACGAAGCTTAATACTTACTAAATATGCAAACGTAAACAGTTGAAATATGCATCCATAGATAGTTGCTCACCACCAGGATCGCTACTATCGACTCATCACAGAGACTTTCCCTAGCAGACCATAAAATGTATTGTACTTTCGATATCGTGTTCTTTTGAAAAAATTAACACCTTCCTTCCACTATTTAAATATGAAATACATAAGGTTTATATATTATTTTCCTAAATATATATTATATTCTATAAACTCACCTTCCTGGATCTTTCGGAAGAATAACTCTAACCTATTTTTCTTACAATTTATAGTACTACAAACGTCTCCTTGTCCCATATTATTTTTCAAATTATTGTATTTTAGCCATTTACAGTTATTACAACAGATAACGAACTTTTCACAAAAATGCGACATACGGCACAGTCAATGCTTTTTCGATCTAGCCGTAATGTTTGTTCGGGTTTTCTATTTCAGTGTATGGAGCTCAGTGAAATATTATATTATAACTTTATTGCTTATCATTGCTAAGCTTTATTTAGTGTAATGTGTTACAAGTTCCGTTTACTTCTTGTTGCATAATATGTTGCAGAAATAATTACAAAACTGTGTTATTTTAATGTGCAGAGAATTTTACAGGTTAACATAATCTGTACGCGTCAACATTTCAAGTTTAGAATGGAAGCTATTTTGAGGTTTAATAAAAAAGAATTCATATTGGGAGTTCAATTTAGCACATCTACCTTCCTTAAATTTTCATATGAATGGCAAGGCATTGGAGATCACTAAAGTTAGACAGAAAGGGACAACTGGTAGAGTAAACATAACCTATAATTTCAACATATCTAAATATCCGTGCGGTGCAATTGAAAATTATTGAATCGTGCATAAATGAATGTACAAGAATTTCGCAATATTTAATCGAAATAAAGGCAGGTATCACGCATGCGAACAACGTAATTTTCACACCATAAATAATATTACATCTTAACTCGCAAGTAAATTATGTCTGAAGTGTCTCATAATCATTGTTTTAAATTAAATGGAATTACACTACATTTTAGAGAAACGTATGTTACTGTTTATGCATTCCAACTAATTTATATGGTTGAAACGCCGCCCTTCGTGATCGGGTTAAGCGAGTTACATGGCCTGCCTTACGGCCTACTCACAGCGCTCCAAGCGGTTAGCAACTATCGCGAGATTTGCAAAAAATCACCCCAAGCTTCGTGACTGTATATAGTAGACTGTGGTAATATTCTTACAATTAATTGTCTTTTTTTAAAATTTAAGTGGCCCCTTTTTATAATTGGTGCTTCTCAGAATTTAAGAGAAAAGACCTGTTTGTGATTATATTGCCCTTTCCTAAATTTAAGAGAAACGACATCTGCGATTACATTGTTCTTTCCTGAATGTAAGGTAATTTATAGTGTACACTGGGATGCAAAATAAATGCCAAGTCGAAGTCGCTATCGATTTGAAATATTATCGTGTTAGTAGGACTTCGCTATATGTATGAAATGAGTTTTGAATTCTGTATGTAAATTTGTTAATAATTTATTTCATAAAATACAATGTCGTGATGGAATTAATCAAAATCTTATCGGCATAATAAATAATCCTTTTAATTTATTGGTCTGACCCAATATTTTGGGTTTGCCCTGCGACACAGAATAGCTCACAATAAAATTTAAAATGAAAAATTATATAAACAGGTTTCAGAGAAAAGTGATTAAGACATAAGAAAAAAAAAAGAACCAAGTATAATTTAAATTGAATGTACGCCATAAAGATGCTGACGAAATATCGCTGCAGAAAATTTTATAATGGTGGTGACGATGGCATCTTGAAGATCTCTCGTCAGCTTGTATTTTTCCCTCCACTTTACAAAGGCTTTCGGGATGGTGCCTCTCGTTCCAAAGAAGAGACCGGTAACTGTGATTTTTTCAATGTTGTATTTCGCTGATAGGTACTGAATCGTGGGCTCGTAGATTTTCTTTTTCTCTTCGTTCACTTCAGATGGCTGAGATTTCAAATTTGATCGTAGGATCAATTATTTCGGCTGTCTGTTTATTTCTATTTATAGCTATGATATCGGTCCTACGATTGCTCCCACCATCAGCAATACAATGAACTTCTTCGTGAACGTCTAGATTTTTGGATCGAAGTGCATCTGTGATCATAGAACGTATGGTGTTGTGACATTTTATTCTGAGTACTTCTCCCTGTGGGCAACTCCTAAGCAAATGTGGTAAAGTTTCATACTCACTGCAGTGCCTGCAGTGGGTTGTGCCTGTAGAGCGACCAGAGAGAGAATGTACTGATGCCACCATCGCAATCATTTTTAGCATTTTTTATTATACTTGTTGACGGATCAAATACTGAAAATAGGTTACTTATCAAGAAACCAGACCTAGACCATCCCAGCCCAATCTCTATATATATATAATTTGAACTGGTAATAGAAATTACGGGAAAACGGCTGAACGGATTTTAATGAGTGACCCCTCATTTTCATGCCTGGCATGTAAAGTTTTTCGGAAAAGTAGTAGTTTTCAGTGAAATGTCAATTTTCGTACATAATTTTCCTATTTTCCAAAATCCATCTGTTGTCAGTTTTGAGAACTAATTTTATTCAATCACGGCCGATTTGATTGAATTTCAGAACAAAACACACACTACAATAAACAATAGGCTATTATACGAAGGCCATGACCTGCAGAATTGCCGACATATTTAGAGCTCAATTCAATTTGTTATTAAAAACTGATTCTGCAGTGTATAATTTTCTGAGTACAGCTGTGTATTGGATATTCAAATCTACGAAACTTGAGGTGATTTGATGACATTATTACCATTAGAAATTAAATATTATTATAGTTAATATCATGATGCGTCTATTCTTCATTAATTTTACATAATATTGATGCTATATTGATGACATGAAAGTGAAACGTTTCGAGGTTATGTAAGTAAATGTAGAGAAATCTTAATTTAGATCTTCATTTCTATAATTTACTGAGTGACTGCTCAACTACAAAACTTAAGTAAGATAATAATATTGTTATTAAAAATCAAATATTTTTATACTTATTAAACCAGTGGGGTTGGATCTTTTTCATATACTTAATGGCGGTGTAGTGTAGATATTGATATGTCATTGTCTTCAGTATTGGCTCGAGAGAGCGCAAAAATTACAGTTCCTAAGGAAAGATCAAAATGTATTACTTACTGATAAAATAAGAGGCCTAGAAAATGTTGTAGTCTCCAGATCATTTCAGCAAGATCTCTTAGTAGGATAAAATGATTTTACAGTCTACATTTCAAGTTCTACATGCAGCAGCTATACGAAAATGCTATTGTTCGAAAGCTTAGCAAACCTGACATTTTTTTAGCTTTTGCCTACAATCTACAATGACCTGAAATTGCTACTGCTATCGTCCTGACATTGATACTTGCGTTTTCGCGTTGAAGCTCAAAAACTGAAGTTGGATGTGTTCAAGAAAAAATATTTGGCCTAAAAAAAATCCATTCAGAGGGAGTATGTTTCATTATTATGGAAGCAAATAACTATCAAAAAGACAAGTATTCTTCATTGAAAATAAATCTGAAAAATTTTTATTTGAACGTCTAACGAACTTAGTTTGCAGCAGCATTTGCTGTACAAGCCGCTAGTAAAATTCTAATCATATTAGGTCTAATAATAAAAAATATTATAGACGTTACGAACATAAGAACCAACAAAATAAATCGATTAATATTGTACTTATCAAGGATTACATACTAAAATAGTAACAAAATGATTACGATTTATTTTATTTATTATTTCAGAAGTATTCTTCTTTATCTCAACACATCTGAACTGGTCTGAATTTTCTAAAGAGTTTGTATTTAATGCAAAGGAGAAATGTGTTGTTAAATGTTTAAATTAGATTCAATTTTAAGTTCTGTACCTCCATTTGTAATAAAATTTTATTTTTATATCAATAATCAAATTCTAAATTATTCTGTAGTGCTTTTATTCTTTATCTTTATGGTCACCCTCACTGAGGGCAGATTATTTTCTCTAAAAATTAAAAAAAAAAAAACAAATAATACAATAGGCTAACTGTCCGTATATATCGATTGTAACAATGATAGCATCCATGGATAATAAGGAAGGCTTTGGAATACCATATAAACTGTAGTTTCACTATTTTCGTGCAGTATTGTTATTAATGTTGTAAAATAAAAGTATATGAATAATTTAAAATCAATTCATATTAAATAATAACTTGAACATGGTATAAAAGTCGTATTTACATGTTTTTAAAAACACTGATCTCAGGAAAATAGCTTTACAGCTCGCCATGTTTGCTAAGTCCTCGGAAAACGATATAATTTCGTATCGGTATTTCTTTTGCAGCCCATTGTATATTGACTTTGAAATGTCGATTTTCTGCAAAACCACGATTCGTAGACATACTGCGGAACAGATGCATTATAGGAACCACCTCAAGTATTCCATAATATCGATTATATATTGTATATTTTCGATTATTGTATCAAGTAGGCTATGCCATCTTAACAAAATTAAAAACATACTACAAACATGTAGGCCTATCATTTAATAAAACCAACAAAAATGAAATTAAGCTCATATTAGTCACCTTTGTTATACAATATATTATATTTTATTCAAAATAAAGTTAAAGAAACAAACCAAAACTAAACTTAAAAACCACAGTAACATTAAAGTTTCAAAAATACAACATTGGTATTAATACAACGATGAAATTAAGTTCATATTAGTCATTTTTATAATACATTATAAAATACTAATTTTACTCCATTTATACCGAATTTCTGGTCTAGGGAAAATACTAGTCTTTCACAAATGCCAGGTAATTTGATAAATGCCAGGTAATCTTTTGGCGAATCCTCGGGCCTCATCTCATCTCCCTACATCTCGCCATAATATTGTAAAAAATTTTAGAAATTTGCAAAGAAAATAGTAGAAAATTGCAAAATGGTAAAATTGTAAAAATTGTAAAATTTTGTAAAAATTGTAATTGTAACCTTGTAAACTTTTGACTTGTTCCACATCTTAAAGCTTCATTGCTAATGTAAGAGCTATGGAATAAATAAATGAAATGAAAAAAAAAAAAAAAAGAACTTTTTACTAGTATTTTACCTGGACCAAAGAAATAAATAAAAAAATTGGTGTAAAAATTAGCATTTTATCATGGACTTCACTGGAGATGTTTCTTTTCATTTTCTCCGTTATTCAAGTGATTTCACAAAGTGCTACGATACGGCGTTCGTGTTTTCATTTAATACTTTGTATTTTCCGATGACATCTTCACATGAATCGATTTAGTTTACTTCTACATTTCTTCATCCCAGAATTACATATTTCGCAGAACATTTCACTCCTAAGTAAACCACAATCACATAAAAAACTATACAACATATCTGTATTCATGGATAAAGGAAGTACAAAGGTTCTATTTATAATTCCATTATTTCCATTTCTAGACTTACATTTTAAGCCAACAGGGGAAATTTGGTTCACTTCTCTTTGATATTTAACTACAGCATTCGAAATTGCCGCCGTGATTATGATCAAACTAATTTCCAACAATATTGGTTGGTTGGCATCATAATAAAAACGATATATATCGATAATTTAATTGATCGAAACGCTACTTCCGTTAACCTTTTTTTTTTTTGCGGCTTTGCATATTTTTATATTTAGGGTGGGTCCTATAATGCATCTGTTCCCATACTGCATTTCGCAATAGACAATGGAACAGGGCAGTTTTCTCTTAGTTTAATACAGGTAGTATATTCGTAGCTGTATTATAGTGCCACTCCGTATAGCATTTATTTTAATGGCGTAATCATGTAGACATTACCATTGTTAACGATGCTCTTGGCAATAGTTAAGTTACTGCGGTATGAGTTATTCATGAAGTTACACCCGTGCAAATGAAGCCACCTCACTTTGTTGGCATTCTTTATGTTTTCTGTTGTGAATAGTACTAACAATCCGAAGAATTTTATGAAAGTGAGATACATTAAACGAAAAGATAATAACGCATACGATTTACTTACATCGTATCATATATATATATATTATATCATTGCATTCGTAAAGAAACAATGAAATTAAACGTATTTATCTACAAATAAGGCCAGACCCATCTAGTATTAATTGCTGCAACCGCATGAATGAAGGAAACAACGAATAATTTATGTAAAAACTACAGTAGGCCTATAAAATCACAAAAGAAAAAATCTGCTGCAACAGACATTTTTCTTATCAGGACTTAAAACGTATGAAGCAGAGTGCTGCATTGGAGTTAAATCGCTCGCGTGAACTCGGTCGAATGTCGCACGCTCGAGCGAGATAAGATCGGTCGTGATACGCTCGTAATAAATAGAAGCACAGTACAAGGTCATCTCACCGACATGTCTTATCTTGTATGGAAGGCGACAGATAAGATACACATATGTTTTGCTCACACGGTAAAAATAAGGCTTTATTTTCTGCGTTTATGATAAACGTCTAATGGAACGTACCAAAACAGTAACATGAAGTTATGAATAACATAGCATGAAAAACTTCGATATACAGTTATTATTCCTAATTAATAATTATTCAATATTTGATTTACCACATATATAATATGATAGGTCCATACACGTATAGGGTGACATCTATCAGATGTGGCAAAAACAAAATCACTCCTGTGTGGGGAGGAAAAAGAAAACATTTACCTACAACATTTACATTACATTTTAAAGCAAGTTTTGTAGTTGTACTATGGAGAGGTTAGTTAAACAATGCAAAGTTTTGAAATGATAAACATCTATGATGTTACTACACAGTTCATCACTGTAACAAGAACGAATGTCTAACGCTCGGCTTATACCGTTCGAGGATTTATCGCTCGCGACAACTTTACCCATCATGCATGTGCGCTACCTATCGGATTATGCTATGAACTACTTGGCGCTCGAGCGAAAACGTCCGATGCAGACCTCTGGTATGAAGTAATTGATGTTTAGATTGTTAGTTCATTACTCCGTGCATAAAACAGTTTTCTACATTACGTATTTTACATGTAAATTACACGTAAAATACGTACAGATAATTTACTCGCCCAACCCTGGGAGGAGCCCAGCCAAGAGTTTTGTCTGCATCCGAAGCACGGATCTCCCTTGTCGTCCCCATGCTGAAGACTTCTGCATGATGCATTATCTGGTGGAACTCTTCCAATCCATTGAAAGGGTGTGCGTCTGGACATCGATCACCATAATGTTGTCACTGCTTCATGATGGTTCAGCTCTCTTCATTGTTTTGCTCTCCTGTCTGATAGGTAAATGAGTACGTGCGTGCTTTGCACCGTCATGAAGGTAGGCGGATTTTACAGCTCGCAGTCTGCATTCCAACGATATCGACTTTTCCAACCCTCTTTGTAATTTCCTCCTCGCTTCGCCTCGTCTTTCTTGTACGAAGTTCACTAACAACGCACTTGACATTGTTATTTTCTCAAAGCTGTGGGAATTTATGCAGTTGATAGTGATGTCAATGCTGTAATTACAGTCTCTCATAACTCCAGAATTTGAAGTGGATGCACACAACGTGTAATTGGAGTATGAATTCAGTAAATTTTATTTGAAAGAGCGAAATTCTTTTTGTCTGTATTTCACTGCGACCTCTGATGCAACTTGTAATCACTGTAATTTGTTTTTCTTTCTCGTTTCTCATTCTTTTCACATAAACACAATTCTCCAGTCGCCACTTTCACTTTTATTTTTCTCCCATTCTTCTTTCTGTTCACTTATTCATATTTGAAGTCAGTTCAAACATTAAACCGCTATAAATATTGTAATATTTGAGATAGGGAAAAAACAAAAATATCACAGTGTTGGACAAACAACGGGGTTTACAAAACATTGGGAAGATGTCCGCCGTTCTCTTGTTCAACGTACAGCATTCTGTCTGCGACACCATGCACAGCATTTTGCAGATAATGTCTTGAAATATTGACAATTTCTTTCGAGATGACATCTTTCAGTTGCAGTAGGGTTGCTGAATGTGTCAGGAAAACTCGTTCTTTAAGGTAACCCCACAACCAAAAGTCGGCCGGATTGAAATCTGGAGATCGCAGAGGCCACATTGTTGGAAAGTGCCTACTGATGACTTTGGTCGGAAAACGAACCTCAATTACACGTGTTAACTCCACTATTAATTTTTAGTAGATTATTATACGACGCTTTATCAACATCTTAGGTTATTTAGCGTCTGAATGAGATAAAGGTGATAATGCCGGTGAAATGAGTCCGGAATCCAGCACCGAAAGTTACCCAGCATTTGGTCATATTGGGTTGAGGGAAAACCCCGGAAAAACCTCAACCAGGCAACTTGCCCCGACCCGGAATCGAACCCGGGCCACCTGGTTTTCTGGCCAGATGTGCTAACCGTTACTCCACAGGTGTGGCCAATAATGGAATGAGACAGACTGTTACAGTAAACGGGGAGCGCTACTACAGCATGTTACAGAACTTCGTCATCACTAGACTGAGGAATCACGGTATGGAAAACATAATCTTCATGCAAGATGGCGCTCCACCCCATATATTTATCCCTGCAAAACAATTAATTACGCAGATGTTTGAAGATCGTGTCATCCCTAGACACTTTCTAACAATGTGGCCTCTGCGATCTCCAGATTTCAATCCCGCCGACTTTTGATTTGGGGTTACCTTGAAGAACGAGTTTTCCTGACACATCCAACAACCCTACTGCAACTGAAAGATGCCATATCGCAAGAAATTGCCAATATTCTAAGACATCTGCAAAATACTGTGCATGGTGTCGCAGACAGAATGCTGTACGTTGTACAAGAGAACGGCAGACGTCTTCCCAATGTTTTGTAAACCCCGTTGTTTGTCCAACACTGTGATGTTTTTGTGTTTTCCATATCTCAAATATTATAATATTTATAGCGGTTTAATTTTTGAACTGACTTTTGACATACCCTATACTTAATCCCCATATTAATCATACTTCACATCATATTTTCTTACACGTCAGCAGCACTCTACTATCGGTTTTATACAGGGTGTCTATAAAATGCTCCAACAAACTTTTGGCGTTGGTTTTACTCTGAGGGATTCTACGTAAGGAAAGGGCTCTAGTTCTGAATGCTTAGGTTCCGGCCATATGTATATAGGCTGTGGAATTTTTAAAGTTATTATTTTTTTTTGTATGTAGAATCACCTCTCAAAATTTGTTGGAGCATTTGAGAGACACCTGGTATTCACGACATATGAACAGCGAGTTGGGATTCACTTCTAAAGATAATTTTGAGCAAAAAAAAAGTAATATCAACATGCTTTCAATTACCATACTTTTTTTATTTGTAAAAATCTTTACGTTGTACTTCCGTACCAGGCTTGTAACTTATTTACGTGTTAATACAAACAGTGAGGCCCGCACTAAAGGGAGTGAATGAAAGACCTTGTATACCAGACGAAAGTACAGACAAGAGAACAGTTATACTGGTGAAAGACTACAGTCACTAATCGCGATCGGGTTTGTAGTGTGTCACCGTCCTGATCGCGATCAGGAGCTAAATCCTGTTTCCAGAACAAGATAATCGCGTTGAGGCACTGCCCAGTGGACGAAAGTGACATTTTAAATAAATAAATCTAATCTAAATAAATCTAATTTTAGTAATCTTTGGTTTCGAATCACCTTGATTTATATTATTTAGGAAGTCGTGATAGCTTCTACTATGGAATTTTGTTACCCCTTCCATTGTATTATATCAAATAGAAACTAAAATGAATGGCTAAAAATTGAATTTGGCTACTATTAGACGTAGTGGAGAAATTTAACGCAGATGTGAGAAAAGTAAGAAGAAATATATTAACAAATAACAGACGAGCTATTCATATATATCTGTGTGTGTGTGCGTGCGTGCGTGCGTGTGTGCGTGCGTGCGTGCGTGTGTGTGTGTGTGTGTGTGTGTGGAGAGAGAGCAATAGAAGGCTGCTGAAAGATGTTTCATTTCAATAAATAATAGATTACAAACTGGAACTGGTTTCTTTTTCAAATTTTCAATTTCAGTCTCCATTACGACGCTATCGTTGAGGTTAGGGTTGATTTTAAAAATATGTTTTATTACAAAATAATATACATTTTTGACATGATATAAATTTTATAGGTTATAAAATCTCTTTTCAAAATAGTATAAATAGTAATGATATAAATTGTATCAGTTTACATTGTGAAGCATATAACAATTTTAACAAATAAATTTCCATATCAAGGTGCAAGAAACAACAAAAAAAAAAAAGGAAAAAAAAAAAACAATGAAAAAACATCAAATGAAATTATGAACTTTAGGTGTTGTCTAGGCGGGAAACAAACATATACGTATGTACATAGAGAAAATTGTTTCCTCTATGGTAATTGAGCTGTTGACCAGACTGGACCAAGCGTGACCTGGTGTGTCACCACATTTTTGGTAATCGCGATCGGAGCTAATCGCGATTAGTGACTGTAGTCTGTCACCAGTATTACGTGCCCATTTTGTGAACCATGCGCGAAGTGCGTTGAGGTTTAAATAGAAATATTTGAAATTCTGCTTTCTGTTTAATATAGTATTTTTTAATAATCTTTCTGTGTGTTTTTAATTGATTCCCTTTAATTCCGCTCACAACTGCTTCTTTCTTAGCAATCGAACAGTTGTTTCTTTTTAAATATTGATCATCGAACCTATGTTCATATGACGTTTTTGCTCAAAATGACCTACAAAACTGATTCCTAAAGCGCGGGTCGTACTTTTCATTCATTCATTCATTCATTCATTCATTCATTCATTCATTCATTCATTCATTCATTCATTCATTCATGTACAGTAGTGGCAAAAAAAAAACCGGACCAACCCTTGTAGCTGATTTCAGAGCCTTGTTCACTCCAGAGCACGATAGACTGGTAACTAAGACTTTCGTGGTTCGAATCCTGCTGGGAAGGAACCTTTTTCTTTGTTCCTTATTCAAATTTATTTCCAATACTTTTCGATTGCTGGAAAAATTCATGTTCTGGGAATAATAAGTTAATTAAGTAGTAAAATATCGCTGCAATCGAAAAGTATTGGGAATAAATTTGAATAAGAAACAAAAAAAAAGTTTCCTTCCCAGGCAGGATTCGAACCACGAAAGTCTTAGTTACCAGTTTTTCGTGCTCTGAGTGAACAAGGCTCTGAAATCAGCTACAAGGGTCGGTCCGGTTTTTTTTTTTTTGCCACTACTGTACAGTATCTCGTAATCATTGAATTATAGTTAATAATATAATTGTTATTCCAAATTATTAATAATTCTTGATAGTATTGATGGAATCATTTAATTATACCTGTTATTGTTACTACAGCTCCAATTGCTCCAGTTAATGATCATGATCTTTGATCGACTATTATTTATGTTACAAGAGTCGCATGAATCAAATTAAATATTTTGTATATCAATAAAAATGTCAGTAATAATATTAATTATTATTATCATACTAATAATAGTTAATAATATAAATCCAACAGTAAATAATATAGAAACTAAGCCACCGGCATAGCTCAGTCGGCTGAGGCGCTCGGGCACGGGTTCGATTCCCGCTTGGGCTGATTATGTGGTCGGTTTTTTTTTCAGAGGTTTTCCCCAAGCGTAAAGCAAATGTCAGGTAATCTTCGGCCTCATCTTGCCAAATACCAAGTAGGTGTTACAGCGTCGTTAAATAACCAACTAAAACTCTTCTGTCACTCCATTAACTTGTTTCGAGTACTTTGTAGTTTCTCTCGATTTATACTGAGTTTGTTTTCTATAGCCTTCGGATTCAAGTTAAGATCCTATCAATATTTAAACGATAGTCTGTTGCTAATGGTGACAACGCTCTGTTATAAATGGTATCTCTTATGGACAAAGTTTTTCTCAAAGAATATCGTCTTACCAATCGAATTCCACTTCTTTTGAAATAATCACATGTATGTAACAGTAATTAGTAATTGTAACGTAGTAAGTTACATAATTTGAACAATTGAAAGTCCACTGAAGGTATTTTCCTCAGAAACCAGTTTTGAACCAGTATTACCATCTGCAGTACTAGATCTTGCTTACCACGCACATGTGTAGCATTTGAAAGCAACCGGTACCCATGGTCTTAAGTTACATACACAACTATGTCTACTTTGTTTACAAAATCCATTTAGTATTAAGAAACATTAAGACGCAGTGTATATACATTTATGTGTCACCCTATACGTGCGCAGAATATCGCAGCCCCACGTAAACGAGGCCCGCAGATTTGCATTGCGAGGCCTGAAGAAATGTGAAGGAGAACAAGTCTCGTGTTGTGTACACAGGTACGAAACAGACGATCTACTGAACTGGTTTTATCCACCTCTTGCTTTATTTTGTTATTTCTACGTACTCCCTTTCAAGTGCTTTCACGTTACGCATGACAAGAAATCCTATCTAACTGATTAACAATTTTATTGTTTCTTGAATTTCATCACCGATTCATTCTTGCTTATAGAATTGTGTAGAGGGAGTAATACCATTTTATACTCCCTTGGGGATTTGAGAGCACGTAACTTTCGAACAGAGAAAGGATGGGCCATCACATTTTCAGAACTTAACCCGGTTAGCTTATGCCGTATCAGATAGCTTAGTGGTTACCAAACTTTTGAGACTCGGGAACCCCTTTCACAAAGATCTGAATTGAGCGAACCCCTTATTAGTATAAATAATATTTAACAATCTTAAATTAACTTGTCGCTGGGAAGTAATTGGCTTGCTCTTTGGTGCAAGGGGCATTATATCAAGATTTTGTATCAATTTCTTTCATCGTTTCCATATCGATCTTTTGGAACTTCAAGATATAGCCATTAATGTTTTAAGACATTCCTTGTTAATTGTAAATAACCATCTGTACAGCTCTATATATGAAAAATAAATTATTCATGTCGAGGATAGTTGCCCCCCAAAAACAAATTAAATTAAAATAAAATAAAAATAAAATTTAAATTTAAAATAGAATATTGTTGATCTACAATTAATTTAGGTGCTGTTACCGCTCGGTACCCCTTTTTCAAGGGCAGCTATCCTTTTTGGATTCTTCTCTCTCTCTACGGTAAATAAACCAACTTTAGAATTCCCCATTATTTAAGTTCAAATAAGTACACAATTATTTTATATTTAAAACATTAAAACTGAAATCCGTTGTCTATTTATGTGTTCGTGTTGTCTTCAGGAGCTTGTCCTTGCACCCAGCTGATCCCTCACCTCCCTCACTTGTCCATGTCTCGTTTGTAATCCAAAGAATTATCCTTCCTCTACGGACACTAGCTTGTAAGAAAGGGAGTTAAACAAAGATAAAGAAGAGATAATAAATTACGACATTATTATTATTATTATTATTATTATTACTTGCGAATGAGCCCATTTAGCACCACGCAAAATACTTAGAGGCGTTTCTTTGCCCATTGTTCTCTCATTCTTTGGCTGTGGGCTTCTTTTCTCTCTTCAGTCCACGTTGTTCCAGTGTTTTTCTTCGGTTTTTCCTTTTTATCAACTTGCAATTTATGAACTTTGATTCCAAAGATCTCTTTGTTTAAGATGTCTTCTTGTGAGATTCGTATCAGTTTTAAGTCATTTTTTATTTCCGCAATCCATTTTATAGTATCTGTGCTTTACTCCTATTTTCATAAAATTCAACTACATATTTGTTTTATGAGTCTGTAGGAATTCATTCTTTTGATGCGTCCGTAAATTTCTAACCTTCGTTTTCTAATGTCACTATGAATGTCAGTGTATTTTTTTTTTATTTCTTGTTCACTTCTGAGTCTGTATTGTACACCCATGGCTTTTGGGCCTAAAAATTTCCTTGTGGTTTTGAATTCTTTTTTCTCAATGTTTTCGATATGTGATTTTTATTCAAAATTAACGTTTCTGCTCCATAGAGACATTCTGGTTTAATGACAGTTTTATAATGTCTTAATTTTGTATGTTCGGCTATGCATTTATTATTATTATTATTATTATTATTATTATTATTATTATTATCATCATCGTCATTATTATGAGATGTGATGTCTATCCTATATGATAAACCTACGATTAATTAGAAGACTCCGCTGCATTTGGATCGAATGACGGAAGACAGAGCGAGCATCAAGGTGTGAAGCAGAAGCCTCAGGGACGATGTAGAAGAGGAAGGCCCAGAGCAAGCTGGCAGGATGGAGCGGAAGTTGACCTCAGGCAGCTGGGGGTGCGAGGACGGCGGAGGCGTGCGGTCGACTGCAATGAATGGAGCAGTCGTGCAAGAGGCCCGAGCTGTTCAAGGGTTGTAGCGCCGAAGATGTTGATATGATGGTGATGTCTATCTTAGGGCCGATTGTATAAACCATTTAATCTTAGACCATAGGTTAAATTGATCCTCGTTCTAGCTGAACTTGGAATTTTGTGTTGTATAAAGTCTAATCTGAGATTAATTTGTCTTAAACTGAAGTCAACTTTGACTGAAGAAATTTCTCCGATTAAGTTAGATGATCCAAGTTCAGTTATTTCTTTATGATCCAAGTTCAGTTATTTCTTTTCTGTTTGAAATATACGAGTGGCAGATTGTGCAAAAAGAATAACTATTGTTATTAATATTAGTAGATACGGTAGATACATTTATATATATATATTTTTTTTCAATTTCTTGCCTTAATATACAAACATTCTTATATTTTATAAGGCTTTATCGTGTTCAGCAGTATCAAATAACATAACCTATAATTATATTATGTTTATAACAACCATTAATTATTAATGGATATTAACTGTATTACTAAATGAAAATTGTCGTTTTATAAAGCTTTATTATGTTTAGCAGTATCAAACACCATAACATGATAACAATTTGGAGAACAGTCAACCTTCTTCTTATTGTCCGCCATTATTTACATTGCAGAACACAAACCAGTGTCTCCAACAGACTGTGCGGAAAGTTGCCAAAAAGTAGTTGGAAAGTCGCTAGATTTCTAATTATTATCAACAAAGAAAGATTAAATTTTGTCACTATGGGGTGCTAAAAAGGTCGCTAAATCCCTATTTAAGCAATATAAAAGTTAAAAGAAATTGTTATTGAAAAAGAGTTAAAATCGCTAGATTGGCAACACTGAACAAACCTGTATAACATGGTCCGCGCATCACGTATTTCACCTGTTTATGCGATGTTGCCAAATCCTTTTCACGTGAACTTAGATTGCATTTGAACCAAGGTAATTTGATCGCAGAAAAGTTTTATACAATAGAAGTGTCTGAACTCGGTTCACTTACCGATCTTCGATCAAAGTTGATCTTTAGTCAGGGAGTTTTATACAATTGGGCCTTAGTTGTAGTCTTCCAACGTTTCGTCGTCCTAACTGCTAGGCGCGATAGCCCATGTAGGGCCAGGGCCCAGGGCCTACCAGCCGACTGTTGGCTTCACGTCCACATGCCTCAGCAGAGGTGAACGATCATCCAACCAGAACGAAGATATCGTGTACGATGATCTCACCAGCCGTTATAGCTGGTTTTCGAAAATTGGATTTCGCTACCTATCGTAGCTCCCCAGATCACGATGCTGGGTGCACACCGGTCCCATACACTAGCAGAAATATCATGAGAAAATTTCTTCTCACATGAGGAACCGAACCAGCGCGCATTCCGAAACGCCAGACTAGGCTTGATGCCTTGGACTACGACGCTACGGCGCGGAACATCGTCTGAATGATCAGAGTAGGAATCATTATCATAAATTTACCAACATCATCATCTATTAGGCCTTCATAGCCTGTTGAGATACCATTTCTTCATTAGTCTTCAGCATTTCTCCTCTCAGAAGTTTTTTATTAAATAAAAGAAACAATGATACGTCACTTTTTCTTTGTCGAAATTAATTGAGGTTAGCAAAATAAAATACCAACTTTTCCTGGAATTTATATCTTTGCTTGCCTGATTTTTAAAAGAGAAAATGTGGATAAATCTTGTAGTAGATCTAACAATCATGATTACGGCACTAGGTCATGTGAAGATTTGTGTTTTAAATATTGTCGCGCTTCCAAAGCACTGAAAATTTGGGAAACTATGGGAATACGATTTTTTAATGTCTTGCCTGTTAATGTCAAATGTGATGCTCTTTCCCATTTTAAAACAAGTTATCTTAAAGTGATTAACTGATAAGGCTTTTTATACTGTTGACTAGTTCTTTAATGTGAACGTGAATGATCTTGTTTTTTAATATGTAATGTTTCGTTTTAACGAAGCCTATTGCAATTTTAATTATTTAATGACCAATAATAATAATAATAATAATAATAATAATAATAATAATAATAATAATATTGGCTTTTAAGGAACCCGCAGGTTCATCTCAAACGTCTGGATTTAATGTTCCTAATTATATCAGGTGAAGAATACAAGCGTACAGTTCTGCGTTGTATAACTTTCTCCATTCTCCTGTAACTTCATCCCTCTTAGCCCCTAATAATAATAATAATAATAATAATAATAATAATAATAATAATAATAATAATAATAATAATACTTACTTACTTACAAATGGCTTTTAAGGAACCCGAAGGTTCATTTCCGCCCTCACATAAGCCCGCCAGCGGTCCCTATCCTGTGCAAGATTAATCCAGTCTCTATCATCATACCCCACCTCCCTCAAATACATTTTAATATTATCCTCCCATCTACGTCTCGGCCTCCCTAAAGGTCTTTTTCCCTCCGGTCTCCCAACTAACACTCTATATGCATTTCTGGATTCGCCCATACGTGCTACATGCCCTGCCCATCTCAAACGTCTGGATTTAATGTTCCTAATTATGTCAGGTGAAGAATACAATGCGTGCAGTTCTGTGTTGTGTAACTTTCTCCATTCTCCTGTAACTTCATCCCGCTTAGCCCCAAATATTTTCCTTAGCACCTTATTCTCAAACACCCTGAACCTATGTTCCTCTCTCAGAGTGAGAGTCCAAGTTTCACAATCATACAGAAGAACCGGTAATATAACTGTTTTATAAATTCTAACTTTCAGATTTTTGGACAGCAGACTGGATGATAAGAGCTTCTCAACCGAATAATAACACGCATTTCCCATATTTATTCTGCGTTTAATTTCCTCCCGAGTGTCATTTATATTTGTTACTGTTGCTCCAAGATATTTGAATTTTTCCACCTCTTCGAAGGATAAATCTCCAATTTTTATATTTCCATTTCGTACAATATTCTGGTCACGAGACATAATCATATACTTTGTCTTTTCGGGATTTACTTCCAAACCGATCGCTCTACTAATAATAATAATAATAATAATAATAATAATAATAATAATAATAATAACAACAACAACAACTGATAGCTTTATCAGTAGTAGTAGTAATAATAATAATAATAATAATAATAATAATAATAATAATAATAATAATAATAATATAGATGAACTGATTGAATATTACATGCTAGTGTAGTAATGAAACGAGCTATTTAACTCCAAGAACTGAAATCAGTTTTAAATCATCGTCATGAAGAGAAAGATGACATAAATAAATATAAAGAAGCCAGCTACTGTATCTAGTGGCGAAGGAAATAGCTAGCTCGTTCTCTTAAGCCTTCCAACGAAGAAGAGTTTTATAAAAGCGTAATGATCAAGATGGCATTGTCCAATGAAAGTTGTTAATTAATTTTGAAAAAACTGCGCATTTCTTGACTAAATATCCAGAAGAGAATTCAGGAAATTTCTGATTGTGGTCATGAATATATATATATATATATAAACAAAAAAATTTGTATACGGTATATTTCTAATTGGTTCTTGATGACAGTAATGATGTTACTTATACAGCAAAGCTTGCGATTTTTATTCGCGGGGTTGATGAAGAACTCATTGTTAGTGCACGATTAACCACTGGTTGTAGTTTTCATGCCATGTACCTCTCCCCCGTCTCCTTACTTCTTAGACTGTCTCTCGCATGTAAACACTGCCGTCCGTGTTTTGGTCACTGCTGATTTAAATTCTTAAATGTTTGTGCCTTATTCCTTCGTCTTTTGTAGAAGTTTTTATATACATTCATTACAATTTATTTACTGCTGATGATTATTATTGTGCATGACGTATCTCAGGCACTTATAATATAAATTGTCTCCTTTGATTATGATTTCCCGTATAACTACAATTCCTTACTTTAACACTTTCTACATCCCTGCCTGAACGCTGTTTAGTCGTATGCTGTCTTTTACAGTAGATCACGCAGCATTCAAAATCATAAGTTCCCATGCTGATTTCGTGATACCACTGCATTAGACAGTAAGTCTAAGTCTCAAACTTTCAATTGCTTCTCCTGAAGAAGTGATTCTGAATGACATCTATAATAATTTATGCGGTGGACTCTTCGTATAAGTTATTTTTGTTATTCTATATTCTGGCATCCTTCTTCAACAAGCTGCGTAAGAATTTCAATATTCTCAATGATCTTGAATACACAATTGCTTTTAAAAGACTCCCTTAAGGGAGCTCATACAGTAGCGGTGCTCCATTTCACAAAATTTTAAATATCTCAGAGATAATTTAGTGGATCTTTCTCATTTTTTGTACACAAATAAGTGGTATTTGAGCTTCCCATTTGGCATCAACAAATTTATAATTATCGATTAATTTATTAATTTTATTTACACAATTTAAAGGAAATAATTTCCTGCTACATAAGAGGGGAAAAAAACATAGTATCTTACCAACCACTTTTCAGATTCTAGGGCCAAAGTTACTTTTTTGTTTCTGATTCCAGAAATGCAGTGTTAGAGGATGGACCACAGTGAACTTTCTACGTTGAAAAGTTTTTGAACTATAGTCCCGTCGCTCTAATTTCCGGCAGCCAATCGCGTTGCAGGTCGGCTACATTAAAACGTGTGCGTCTTGTGATTCGCTGCTTCATTTCTTAAGGCTCGATAAATACTTAATATAATCGCCTGCCATTTTAGCTCTTTAGTTGGCGTTCGCAGAAAGCACACGAAGACGTTATTTGCCGCTCAATTATTTGCTGAATTACAATGCGTTTGATTTATTATCATAGGAGCTACGACATGATAATGTTTAACGGTGTTGCAAGTAGATTCCTCGTATGGTAGCATGGCAACGTAAGAACAAAAATGGCGAATGATACTACCTACCTAGACTTTATAGAGCCTTTACTTCCTAAGACGTATGCAAAGAGGCGGAGTCACGCAGCGTCGGGACTATACCTACATTCTTTTTCATTTTGTCGTAAGGAAAAAGTCATTTTTATTTTACATTATTTATTTAAAATATATGAAATTATGCTTATATCTTTATGAAAGTGGTTCATTCGCTACAGTTTGAATGGCTACAGATATCCTGAAAATTTGGAACAATGTGGACAATTATAGGTATCTTACAAGGAAAACTCAGCTCAGACTCATCGCGCCGCGCATGCTATACCCCTCTTACCCCTCCTCCAGTACGCGGGTTCTTTGATAAGCGGCTACTGGTATAGCTATAACGGCTACGGTTGCGGACATGTGCACTCAAAGAGTAGTTGTAACAATAACCAATTAAGTGAATATAACATGTCAACAGCGTCTCTTTCTAAATCACAATCGGTATCTTCATCACTGGAACTGTCCTCATATTTAAATTTTAAATATTTAAATTAAATTAAATTAATATAAAACACTATGTGACTCCCTGACACTGTAGCAATAACATGTGTTCAGTTCAGCACAAGAAGATATCATGTACTGTACGTGCGCATGCGCATAGTGTCGGTGGTATGATTGGAGACGAGGAGCATACGTCATCTGCGCGAGACATCACGCCTGCTGTTTTCTGCGCACTGAGTTTTCCTTGTCGGATACTTATAGTTCAAGAGATGTCATGTTTTTAGTTTGAAAAATAGCAGCAAATTTTTTTCCTTTAAATTTTGTAAATAAAAATAATGAACTATTATGATAATTATAAATTTTTTGATGCCAAATGAGAGGTCCAAATTCCACTTATTTGTGTACAAAAAATGAGAAAGATCCCCCGAATTATCTCTGAGATATTTAGAATTTTGTGAAAGGTTTACAATCTGCAGCACAGCTACTGTATGAGCCCCATAAGTAAAAACCCTATGAATTAACGTCAGGGGAACGAGCAGGCCAGGATGTTGGTCCCCCACGACCTATCCATTTATTATGGAATTGCTGACTTAGAACCATTCTGGCAGCAAGAGAGAATTGTGCTCTGCCCTGTCATGCATCTGGAAACTTCCACTATCTCTTGTTTTCAGTTGCAGGGTGGTAATAATGGGTAGATACTCCTTTTTTCTTGCAAGGCCTCTTGATTTAATGTAAAAACTAAATTGGAGGAAATAAATCAATCTACATATCTTGTTCATGCCACCGTTTTTTTGGGTCTTCCTATATTTCTTTTCTCTACCGGTTTATAATTCTTAAAATGAAATGATAGTCTGTCTATGTTCATTCTTTGTACATGGTTTATCCACTTGGTTTTATACTCTTTAGTTTTATCGTTCAGATTATATATATCTAATTCCTTTCTTATATCTTCACTTCTTTTATGGTCTATTTTCTTATAGCCAGCAGCTGCTCTTAGAAATCTCATTTCATTTGCTTCAAGTTTGCTTTTATTTTTCTCCATCATGATCCAAGTTTCGCTCCCATACAATAGTTTTGGCACTGACATTACTTTATAAAACTTTAATATTGTGTCTTTTCTTGCTTTATTTTTCAAACACCTTTTTATAGTGCCATTAAGATGATTAAATACCTCCATTTTTTTTAATTTGATCAGACTCTTTTTGGTATGATATATTGTATCCTAAGTATTTAAATTCTGTAACTTGTTCCACAATATTATCTTCAATTACAATAGGAAGTAAATTAAACAGCCACAAACAAAAACAAAGCGAAATTGTTCGAATATTTATATGAAGTGTTTTTCTTGTTTTTAGGTCCTCTATCCATTCGCGGAAAGTTTCACATATATTAGTTAACACCCTGTATATAAAAATGCAGAAAGTCAAGGTGTTGCGCTTCATTTGCACGTTTTTATATTTATTTATTTATGTATTTATTTATTTATTTATCTTGCTAAATCACAGATGTTTTTCAACCAATAGACTAAATTGCACAAAGCCAATCTTGTTTTACTACATTTTCTGAATATTTTAGTTTTACAAGTAAAAAAATTGTATTCACATTGGCATGTAGACTATAATAAAATACAAATAAATTGAATAATTAAAGGGAGAAAATTACATCTAAATAAGAGGACTCGGGGAAGGATGCAAGAATACTTGTAGCATTACCGCGCTGAATGGCGATACCAATGCACTGACGTAGATATTGACTGCTTCGAGGGTCCCCAGAAAGCTGCACTAAACTTCTGCCTATGGTGGAGATGAGAGCTTTGGCTTCACTACACCATGATTCAAACGTTTCAACTGCAAAAGGGACAAAAATATAATTATCTGCAAGATGTATTTATTTATGATGTGTACTGACAGCGGCACTTTCTGCTGCAGATCCTGGTGTCTTAGAGGTTGAAGACAGGTGAGAAGGGGTCAGTGTATCCACACATGTGGAATCCCAAATTAACGATTTGCCTACACGCCACGGGACTAGAGTCAGACCATCGGGTCTCTTGCCGTCTGAACGGCTGATCCCGGAAGGTTCTAAGATGGATGGAACCCCTGAGGATGTTAATGCTCTTTTAATGATGTCATTGAGCGATGAATGACGAGAGAGACGCCCCTTACTCATGACACAACTTAAGGCATGGTGGCCATAAGAATCTACAATATTGCCACAGATACATTTATGAATGTGACAGATTTTGCAACCAAGGCGTAAAGCCACGGAAACTTTAAAGGATCTGGGATCCATAAAGGTACCGATGTTAGGGGAAGGAATTACATGAAGCCAAGATCCTGAAACATTTTGTTGGAGAGCCAAAAAATAGCACGATCTGTATCTGAAGAAAAAGATGGCTGAAGGGACTCCTTAACAAGAGAGATTAGTATTTCATCCCAATTCTTTTGAACCGCTGGTTAAGACGGAGGATCATGCCCACGTGCATCAACGTCGGTTAGTGTAACCATCGGTTAAAATTGTCACCTAACCCCTGATTAAGCATTTTTACGGTGGATCGACCTCGGTTACGACTTAAATAGGAGGTTAACCACAGTAATCTCTAACCGGCCAAATATGAGCGGTTAAAGGAGATAACCAGCGATTAGTAGAGCAAGTAAAGCAAAATGGCGGCCAGAACCACAGGTGATTATTTCGAAGACGATTATTATTATGCAGTACTTGAATTACTTGGATAGAGCGTGAGCGTGAAGGTTCTTTAGTGGAAAGAGAGAATTCTTACAAGGAATTAGGTGACAGAAAATTTCAGGAGGGATTTCGTTTATCAAATCTACAAATGGATTCCTTGAAATAACACAAGAACAATCATATTTCTCCTACGGATCGGCTGCTTATATTACGATTCTATGTAACTGTTATTTTCTGTATTTTAAGAGGGAATACTCGAATACCGGTATCTCTTTCTCTATGTCACTGGCTGAACAAAGAGAGGTTATGGATGGATCTTAGGATAATGCACAATTCCCTGGTGTAAATGGGGTCCAAGATCGTACACACATTCCTGCCAATCTTCTGCATCCTTTTCCTTTATGGATAGTCCATCTTTTTTATGTAATACATTTAAATCTAGTAATTAAGTCTATCGATACTTCAACCTAACATTGGGATAGAATCATTTTTGGATTCAATTTTCCATTTTGTACGATTTTAACCTAACAGTACTGAAGAAATGGAACTCACAAATATAACAGCGCCCACAGGCAAACAAATGCAACGCGAAAATGTAGGATACGTTCATTTCGACGTAGAACATAGTGAGCGCAGTCGTTTTTAGACGTTGACTATTATCTTTGCAGCGGTATGGATGCTTTCCTTTAGTCATTTTGTAGAAACAATGTACCATCATAGACTTTACTCTGGTTAAATGAGGTGTCAGCTAGCCATGTTTTAGTAATCGGTGATTATGAATGGTGCATATAAATTACATTTTAATCACGGCTACTGTTTAACCGCCGTTTCGTAATCTATGATTACTGCGTTTTTAATCAATGTTGATGCACTTCGCCATCAGAGTTATTGGAAACCTCACCCTATCGAACTAAAGCCTCCTGCACAAAAGGGATCTGAACCGAATCACTGTACCGCACGTTGTAAATTTCCGCGGAAGGAATTGTAGACGATATGATTTATGATTGATGGTGCCCAGAGGTGAGTTTGTGGGTGATAGTTTCGAACACTCTTGTATCATCTTGCTATCAAGGCAATTGTTCTACATGCATTGCAAAATCACAATTATTTTCGTCATTATTTTTATCATTTCTTGGACAGGAAGTGATGAATTTCAATTTTATTTATTATTGCAATGATGATGTATGATGACTTGTGGTCAGAGCGACTCGTTTTTTCTTAAAGAGTCTGCGGTTTGATGCGGTGTTACTGGCATTTGCCTTGTTAACCTAACCTAGTTAACAGAATGAAGAAGTGCCGGCAAATAAGCAACAAAGAGGTTTGAGCTTTCTGGTACACCTCGTTCAGTTTAACTCTTTTGTTATATTTGTGTCTGGCCTATTTGTAGCATCACCGTGTTATGTGTGTAAATTGTATCCATTGTGATGCTTGCCTGCAACGACTGTACCATCCTGCGAGACTAGTTTTGGCTTAATTTCCATATTAGGAGAGGAAATGACAGGTGTGGTGCAGTGAGCATGTGCCAGTCAATTTGTGCACTTCTCTCATCTAATTAATATGTAAAACTCTTTACTGAGTTCCACAAAAAAAAAAAAAAAGAATAGCCCTGTATTGTACTGTTCATTTCGTACGTTTGAGTTAGTGTAGCATACGTACCTATGGGCCATATTCATAGACATTCTTAGCGCGGGCTTCCGGTGGATGATCAGCGAACTAACGTTTTTCGTATTCATAAACCAGTGTTAGCGATATGATATGATATGAATCCCGTACAAGTAACCAGTCGATAGCAGGGGCTAGTTTAGCACGCTCGTAGCGCGGGCTAACGAAATGTCTATGCATAGCACCCTAAAGGCTCTTTCACAATGAAAATTAAACATAACGTAAGCGTTAACTTAAGAATATAAACGTTACGGTAAAATCAAGAAGTCATACCACCATTCGCGATGGGAACATAAACATAACAGCAAACATACTTGGTAACTATGGAAACATAACAATGACGCCATTTCCTCATATTCTGTCGTATACTTCAGCGCTCCAAGATTGTGTTCTGTTTGCAAATCACATAAGCATAAGCATGAAAGTTTGGAGTTTGCAAACTTTCATGTTAACGTCTTACGGTAATGTTTATGTCAATGCTTATGTGAATCATTGTGAATGATCCCATTTGGTAGCCTGGACGCAAACTTCTGTGTTTATGTTACGGTTATGTTTAATTTTCATTGTGAATGGGCCTTAAGTTCTGAATGTATGCGTGTACATAGGGTACGGAGGGAAAGAGTCATTCTGCATTTATAGCAGTGTGCAAATTAATTGGAACAAGTATGAACACTATCACTATCCTCACATCACTATCACTATCACATTTATACTAAAAGCAACATTAATGCTAAAGGCAACATTACCGGTATCTTCTTTGAACTTTGAGTTCCTTGCCAAATTCTGATACTGAGATTACATAATTGTGCACATAATTACAAAGTGAACCGTAATTAGGTAATGTCATAGATTTCAGGGGGTTATTGTTTGAGATATTTGAAACAAAAAACTTAAATAAAATTTTGTTAATTTTTGCTTCCTTTCTGAGATAAAAATTGTTTTATATAAAATATTTCATGGCGTCTTCTGGGAGAGCCATTGATTTAATTCCAGATATACTCACAGACAAATATTCTCATTGGGGCAGATAAAAAAGTTATTTTTTTTTCTTCCACCTGTTAATAACGTCAAAACAAGTGCTTATACAAAGATTACAAGAGCCCCTCCATAAAGTAAATTTTCTCTGGAACCGTTTACAGAAAGAAAACACAATTTAATTGAAATATTTATTGGAACAGATACAGATATTGTTGAAGTATTTTTCAACATATTCTCCACTGGAAATGAGACATTTGTCATACCCAGAGATCAACTTTTGTACCCGATGTCATAGAAGTCTGCCGGGTTTGTTTATTTTTCAATCTACCTACGACTCCATGGCAACTACGTCTTTGTTATATAAATTGCAAGAGGTGCATAACCATTTCTTTTATTGGTGTTTACGCTGGACATAGTGTGTTTAAAATAATGTAAACTTGTAGTGATTCAGAGTTTCGAGTTTAGGACCACTAATTAAATTTGGTTAGTAGAGCTACACCTGATCTAATTACCAAGTTGGCCTCGCACAACGCATTGCGTAGGGTATCGATCAACTTCAGGAATCGAGGTATCGGTCGTGATTCATCGCAGTGCGTGAGTCAGCCCAGCGTGATGGACAAACAGGCTGCCATTCTTCACGCCGCACGGAGCCGTCGTCGTTGCCATTTCCCCGGAGTCCGGAAAATATACCTCTGCTCTGCAGTAATATAGCAAGCGGTACGTTTTCCGTGTCGGCTGTACTATTTCATTCCATTCACAACATAATGTGTTTACATTTGTCTGACTTCATACAATACACGTAGTTTTTATTTGGATGTAATTGCAAAAATAAAAGCAAGACAGTTTAAATGGGTAGATCACGTGATGAAAGCTTCACCAGGAAGGAAAATTAGAAAAATTACAGAAGAAAAATTGCCGGGAACTGGGAAGACTGCGTTTGAGATATTTAGGTCAGTGATTCTCAACCTGGGAACCGAAGAGTTAATGTGTGGCCACGAACAAAATAATAATAATAATAATAATAATAATAATAATAATAATAATAATAATAATAAACTTTAATAGTTTTGTGAAAATTCAGACATTCGACTATTTTGCGTTAAATAAAAACTTAATTAAATTAATATTTGAGGAGAAAAATTCGCTCCGGCGCCGGCGATCGAACCTGGTTCTACGTACCAAGCGCTCTGACCACTGAGCTACGCCGAATTCAATCCACAGCACCGGATCGAATTCTCCTCCTTCAGTGTTTCCCTTTGTGGCCTGACTCCATGTTAGGCATATATGTTGACGTATATGTCCAATGTCAACTGCCATTATATAGGAGCGCACTCAGCTGAGTGACTTATTTGGCCGGGATTCCTCAGTTAAGTGCACAATAATATGTACAGACATATCCACTGCTAGCTATGAGAATATTATATATTTATTAATTTGTCATAAAGAATAATATCTGTAATCTTGTTATGTTTTATTTAACGACGCTCGCAACTGCAGAGGTTATATCAGCGTCGCCGGATGTGCCGGAATTTTGTCCCGCAGGAGTTCTTTTACATGCCAGTAAATCTACTGACATGAGCCTGTCGCATTTAAGCACACTTAAATGCCATCGACCTGGCCCGGGATCGAACCCGCAACCTTGGGCATAGAAGGCCAGCGCTATACCAACTCGCCAACCAGGTCGACTGTAATCTTGACAATATCCCCAAATCCCGGCCAAACAAGTCACTCAGCTGAGTGCGCTCCTATATAATGGCAGTTGACATTGGATATATACGTCAACATATATGCCTAACTTGGAGTCAGGCCACAAAGGGAAACATTGAAGGAGGAAGGTTCGATCCGGTGCTGTGGATTGAATTCGGCGTAGCTCAGTGGTCAGAGCGCTTGGTACGTAGAACCAAGGACCTGGGTTCGATGCCCGGCGCCGGGCTGAATTTTTCTCCTCAAATATTAATTTTCAAGATTACAGATATCATTCTGCATGACAAATTAATAAGTGTCTAATATTAATGTATAATCTATACTAATAATAAATCTGTAGCCGAAATTTTTCTGGTAATTTTCGATTTTCCAAAAATAATTAGTCCTAACATATATAATTAACCACCCTGAAACCGAAAATCGCTTTTTTGAAATTTATGTTTGTATGTCTGTCTGTCTGTCTGTATGTTTGTTGCCTTTTCACGCGATAATGGCTGAACGGATTTCGATGAAAATTGGAATATAAATTAAGTTCGTTGTAACTTAGATTTTAGGCTATATCGCATTCAAAATACATTATTATAAGGGGGGTTATAAGGGGGCTTGAATTAAATAAATCGAAATATCTAGCTTATTATTGATTTTTGTGAAAAAAGTTACATAACAAAAGTTTCTTTAAAAATAATTTGTGATAAGTTTTATTCCATGAAAAATATTGATAGGACTGATATTTAATGAGATAAATGAGTTTTAAAGTTAAAATAACTGCCATCTAAGGCCGTGTAATGAATTAAAAAACAAATGACTTCGTCTATAAGGGCACTTGGTCAGCAACAATCGAAAGCTATGAAAGATAGCCTACAGAGAATGTTTCTGTGTTTGTATGAAGTAATATCGGAAGCTAAATTAACCGAATTGTATAATTAATTATTATTTCACCATTGGAAAGTGTAGATTCTCTAGATGGACATAATGCTATAATGTTATTACAGTAACTTCTGATATGATATAATATAATATAATATAATATAATATAATATAATATAATATAATATAATATGTAATATTATATAATATAATTTAAGTTATTTGAAGGGTTCAGAACCATAGTGGGCCAAGCGCCATTTACTGAATACGTAGAAAACAAGGGTTACAATTAAGTTATTACCATAATTCAATGGAAACCTATGACAAGTAAAATAAAATATACACATTAATCTTCATTAAACTATGGTTGCATGTAATAAAAATTAAGAAACATGTTAAGGGAATTGTCATTGCACCAAATGAGTGTCTCTGGACCAAAATGATCGCATTTTAATTTGTTTAATGCAATTTAAATTAAGTAACATAATAAACGATTTATCCTTCTATCAAACACGAATGTTCCTTGGATCAAACTTGCTATTTTAATTATGTAATTACTTTATATTTATTTCTAACGGGTGCAGCGGAGCGCACAGATACGGCTAGTATTAATTAAATTAGTTTTTCTACGATAGTGCGTAAAGTTGCATTTTACCCACAGTTATCAGTGCTTAAAGTGAACCTTTAAAACACTATTGCGTAAAAAAGTAAGTAATCACTTTAGGCACTGCTATTAGTTTTACGGACTGCCAAAGAAAATGCAATATTCAGTGCATAAACTTCATTCAGTAAGAAATTAATACATTACCTTGATCTTCCCTTATTTAAATATTGCACGTAACACAAATAAGTAACAAATTTAACATTCATATCTACATTTTAGCCCTTATTATTCTGAAGTTACATGTAATACACATTGTAACAAGATTTATCATTCAACCACAGTCTAGTATATACAGTCACGAAGCTCAATACGTAGTAAATATGCATCCATAAATAGTTGATAACCACTAGGATCGCTAATATCGTCTCATTACAGACAATGCGAAATAGTACCTCCACAGTCTATTGTTCCTAGCACTCTCACAACTCAAGCTTCACGACTGTATATACTAGACTGTGATTCAACTGTTTCTAATCGCTTTGTTGATTATATGACCAGTTTAGACGGCCATGAAATCTTGACTATGAATAAAACAGACTGCCATTCCATGGATACTTACTTAGTGGTTCTGAGTATAAACGACCATGATATTGTGATCCTACAAAAAAAATATTTATTTAATTTAAATTTGTGCTATCGTAGAAATAACAGTGTATGACTCACATTCATAAAGTAATCTTTTTGGTCTTCGTGCCAAAAAGAGAGCCTTTACGAACTTGTATCATAAATAGCTATTATTTTTAAATTGATACCAAATTAACATTACTGTGTTTTACTTTCTGCTCTATACCTTGGGCTTGTGGGTCGCAATAAAATAATTCGAGGAAAAATGGTGCTTCATTATCAGAGTGGTTGGGAAACACTTATTTAAACTAGCGTAACATAAGCATTTGCAGGGTTTAAAATAACAGAATTTATGCAAATTCGCGCTAGAAAATCCTCCAAGGAAAGACGAGAACTTTCAGAACGTGATTTTAATAAGTTTTATAGGTTTTACAAATAAAAAATGTTATATGGTCAATTTTTGTAATGGACTACTCAAATGTTGATTTTGAGATAACTGGAATTCTATCTGTTGGTTGATTTTTGTTATTGTTATTTAAAATAATATATTTTTAGCAAAATGATTATGTCGTGTATTTATAATACATTTAATTTACGTGAAAATATCCGTGTGCCTACAATATTTTAGGTTACATGTAAATTAAATGACTAACATTTTTGGCCCGTCTGATTTATATCTGATTTTGACTTGACTTTTTTTTTTCCTCGCTGTTATTTATACTCGCTTTAACATCTTTGGTCATATCGCGAGTTAATCTTTGGTTGAAATCCGAAGGCCTGTGTACTATTGTTGAGACTGGTTCTATTGTTGTGAACTAGATGGCGACTATATATGTATTACTGATTTGTTATGAATATGATTTCGGTGATGAATGAGGCCGGTGATATTCAGTCATGTTGTGGTCCGAATTTCCTGGCATTTGCCTTATAGTTGAGGGAAAACCCTGAAAATCCTCAACCAGGAAATTCAACCCTACCGGGAATCGAACCCGGGCCCTCTGCGTAAGAGACCAACATTCTGACCCCTACACCACGGTCTACTTTACTTTTCATGTTATTTATTTTCTTCATAATTTGCTTTTCGTCAATTTTTTTTCTCGTTGTAAATGTCCATCTCAACTTTCATAGCCTGGATGGCATTTTTTTTATCACTTCTTGCGACAAGAGTTTGCGACTTGTTTGATAATGCTGAGTATCATTTAGTAGATTAACAAACAGTAGTTGTTCTCATTCTCTCTCTTCTACACTTCCCACTTCGTCGTAATTGTTCATTTTCTTGTTAAACTAACCAAACCTTAAGGACGACAATGAATTTTCTACCAGGAAATTAACAGAAATGCATAGAAGGCGAAAACTAACGAGTCTTCACGGATAAAACCGAAGTAGCCTACTATCGATAATAATCGATTTAATCGAATACTCTCGACAATTTATACTACCGCCGCATAGTTAATACTTCGTAGTAGTAGTATGAGGTTTTATGCATACAAAATGAATTGTATCTTCTACGGTCAAAGCAAAAGGTAGGCTAATACTACAACTTTATGCGTATCACCTAAGACGTGCAACATTTCTAGCTGTTACTGCGAGGGGGATGAGGTAAAAATATCGTGAAGGAGAAATTGTGGAAAGTGTCAGCTGATAGAGCTTCGTTTGGAACTGTCTAGTGCGATAATATTGCTGAAGAGAAGCAGGTAAACGCCATGTTGCAAAACATTCTTCTGACAAGAGCGCTTTATTTATTAAATAATTTAAATACGTGTAAAATAATATATTTTTAGCAAAATGATTATGTGATATATTTATAATAGGCCTACATTTAATTTACGTAAAAAATATCCGTGTGCCTACAATATTTTAGGTTACATGTAAATTAAATGACTAACATTTTTGGCCCAACTGATTTATATCTGATTTTGACTTTGCTTTTCGTCATTTTTTTTTCCCCATTGTAAACTTCCATCTCAATTTTCATAGCCTAGATGGCTTTATCTTTATCACTTCTTGCGGCAAGAGTTTGCGACTTTTTTAATAGTGTTGGGTATCCTTTAGTACAGTAGATTATTAACAAACAACAGTTCACATTCTATCTCTTCTACACTTTCCATTTCGTCGTAATTGTTCATTTTCTTGTTAAACCAAATTGTAAGGACGACAGTCAATTTTCCTACCCAGAAATCAACAGAAATGCATAGAAGGCGAAAACTAACGAGTCTTCACGGATAAAACCGAAGTAGCCTACTATCGATAATAATCGATTTAATCGAATACTCTTGACAATTTATACTACCGCCGCATAGTTAATACTTCGTAATAGTAATAGTAGTGGTAGTGGTAGTATGAGGTTTTTTGCATACACAATGAAGTATATATTTGTATATTCTACGGTCAAAGCAAAAGGTAGGCTAATACTACAACTTACTGCGAGGAGGAAACTAAAGAAATGAGATTAAATAGTAAAAAGACAGATAAAGTTATAATAAATAATAATAACATTGATACTGTTCAAGAATTTAAATATTTGGGTAGTATAATTGACAAGGATGGTGGAGTCTTTGAGGATATAAAGAACCGAATAAAAAATGCAAATAGTGCATTTGTCCAGTTGTACCCATGGAAATCTTATATTATATCTAGATCTACAAAAATTAAAATCATTAACAGTAATATGAAATCAGTCTTATTATGTGGCTGTGAGACATGGAAAACAAGTAAAATTATACAAAATAAACTGCAAACATTTGTTAATAGATGTTTACGAAGAATTTTAAAAATTAGATGGCCAGATATAATCATAAAATCAGAACTATGGAAGATAACAAATCAGAAAGAAATCACAATAGAAATCAAAAGACGAAAGTGGAATTGGATTGGGCACACAATCAGGAAAGAAGATGGAGCAGTAGAAAGAATGGCTTTGGATTGGAACTTCCAGGGTAGTAGAACAAGAGGAAGGCCAAAAAATACATGGAAGAGAACAGTTTTGGAGGAAATTGCTAGGGAGGGGAAAACATGGAGCGAAGTGAAGAAGTTGGCTACAAATAGGGTCCGATGGAGGCACTTTGTGAATGCCCTATGCTCCTCATGAGGAGATACAGGAGTTTGATTGATTGATTGATTGATTGATTGACTGCGAGGAGGATGAGGTAAAAATATCGTGAAGGAGGAATTGTGGAAAGTGTCAGCTGATAGAGCTTCGTTTGGAACTGTCTAGTACGATAATATTGCTGAAGAGAAGCAGGTAAACGCCATGTTGCAACACACAAGAGCGCTTTTGTTTATTAAATAATTTAAATGCGTGTAATTGTGTCCAGACTTTCTTCATAGCAATGCAATGTGCGATAGTATAAACCGAATATTCTGTTTTCTGTGCTCGTTCAATGTAATATTAACACAAGAAGTCCGGAAATAATTTTTTTCCTTAGTTTCAAATAAAAGGATGTAGAGACTCTAGGAAGCAAATAAGTTGCCAGTTCACTTTTCATCTAATCGACTGATACAGGATCACTCCAAAGAGGTTCTCGGAGCGTTTCAGATTACCACAACATACAACATAGCGGCCGCAAAAGAATGTGATCTTGTTAATATTAATCCTGTTGGAGAGCTATAAATATTGCAAATATCCGTAAGAATAGCTTTAAAAGTTTGAGTAATAGATAGAAGTTGAATGATTGGTTGACTCAGACGCTAAATAATCACCACAGTTGATAAAAGTCGTAAAATAAAAAAGTCTATGGGGTCCGTCGCGCTCCACTCTCTATTTAATTATTATTTGATAGGGTGTATTTGGACTATTGCGGTTAAAAATATGATAGTTAAACATCAGAAACGATAATTGGTAATATTTTTTTACTTAAACATGTCTATACGGAAATATCAACATGCCTAAAAATCGACTGTGAATTTTTTATTTATGCTTATTACTCGTATTTTATGAACAAGGTTAATTTAAACAAGTAATAAATGCGTATTAGGGCATACGTTTTGAAACAGATGTAACATATTCACCACAACATGCTTGCAACCTTCTCCCACGGTGTCGACATGGTTACTGAGCTTGCCAAGGTTACCAGCTGGCACATACGGTTTACCAAGGTACGGATAAAACTTTGAGAAATACTCTTTGAAAATGGCAAGCCGGAAGAGTATATGATAAATACTTCCCGAGATATAAATTTTAGTTTTAGATACCTTTCATCCAGTTGAAATATTATGTAGCAACTTATATATATAAAGGGTGCGTCAGAAAGAACGGATGGATTTCAAACTATCGATACGCAACGAGGAGAGAGATATAGTGAGGGGGACCACGACTGTTGGGTCAGCCAGAGAATGCAGTTTCAGTTGAGAATATGGTGTTGGTCTGGTGTACAACGTGCTTTCATCGTAGATACATTTTTGAAAAATGAAGAGTCTGTGATCGCCACTCAGGACTCATTTCGACATCGGATGTCACGCTAGGATTCCAACCCGGAATACAATTTTGCGGTGGGTGGCTTCATTTCGTATCACAGGTTCAACATTAAAGAAGAAATCACCTGGACGAAATTCTATTGCACTGAGATTGTCCGAGGCTACTGTAAGATCTCGCGCCCTGCGACTTCTTTCTTTGGGACCATTTGAAGGCGTAAGTTTGTAAACATCGATCACATACACTGGACGAACTGAAGACAGCGATTCGTGAAGAAATCGTGGCAATTGCACCAGCTATGACTGTAAAAGTGATGGCGAACATCAGAAAACGCCTCGATGCCTGTATTGAAAGCCAAGGACATCATATGGATAATGTTGTTTTCCATAAATAAACTGCATGTATTGGTGAATATGTTGATAACAATAAATTTTTGATTTGATGAATCTTTACAATTTTCTTGCCATGTGAAATCCATCCGTTTTTTCTGACGCACCCTGTATATATATATATAAACAAAACGCAAAATAAGTATATAAATACATAAATAAGTAAATACATACATAAATAAGTAAATAAATACATAAATAAGTAAATAAATACATAAATAAGTAAATAAATACATAAATAAGTTAAGTAAATGAATGAATAAATAAATGCATAAATAAGTTAATAAGTAAATAAATAAATAAATAAATAAATAAATAAATAAATAAATAAATAAATAAATAAATACATATTTTTCGTAGGATAATACCTTTTTATCCAGATACGCAATGTTACGAACCGATTCGGCCACGTAGCAGGTGTAAGAAATTACTAACATTATGGCTGGGATTATTCCAAAGAATGAGAATTTAAGCTATGAAATGGACAAGGTTAATGCCATTGCTACAATTGGAGGAGTGCGTTTCGTTTAGTGACCGGAACCGACTTGCTGACTTGTAACTTTTCTTGAGACCAGACGACGACGCAAGAAATTGTCAGAGCAGCAATTCGTGTTTGCGAATTTCCTCTACTATGAGATTTACGGTTCTGGCGTGAATGAAGATGGATTACACTTTTGTTACGCATTTCTTTCCAGCTGTCTATCAGCTGTTGATTTTTTACTGGGGTACACGAGTCTTACTCCGTACTATCGCGTAATTTAAAAGTTTTTAATCTGTATGTTTCACGACGCTTTATCAACTGCTTTGGTTATCTAGCTTCTGAGTGAAATGAAGGTGATAATGCCAGTGAAACGAGTCCAGGGTCCAGCGCCGAAAATTACTCAGCATTTGCTCTTAAAAAGTTGTAGGAAAACCTCGGTAAAAACTTCAGCCAGTTAAATTGTACAAACCAGGACCTGAACCCGGGCCCGCTTGTTACACGGTCAGACATGCTAACCTTTACTCAACAGCGGTGAATATACAGCCATTCCGAGCAAACTGGGAATTCCAATGAAAAGTATTTTTCAGAAATATTTGTTTATTAAAAGTGTAAGACCTATAGGTACAAGCACAGTCTAGTATATACAGTCACAAAGTTCAATACGTAGTAAATATGCATCCATAGATAGTTGTTAACCACTAGGATCGCTACTATCGCCTCATTACAGACAATGCGAAATAGTACCGGCACAGTCTATTGTTCCTATTACCCTCAACAACTCAAGCTTCGTGACTGTAGCCTATATACTAGACTGTGGTATAAGGCTCTAAATGTAATGTTTTATTTTCAAAAGGAAACTATTTTACAAGTTTCATGGCCATTGAATCTAAGTGGCCATGGCTGGGCAATAGTTACTGTTTTGTTTCCCTAAAGTTTGTAGCGGATCGAGGAGACGGCCTCCAGATATGGAGGGTAGCTGTGAATTGAATAAGCAGTCGCGGACAGCCGATGAGGGGTGGTCCTCCAGCTTGGGGGTTGGACGAAGGGCTAACAACCCTTCACCGTAAAAAACAGCTTATTACGAATCCTTCAAATGGGAGGCCGGAGGAAAAAGACCTCGAGACGTAGATGGGAAGATAATATTAAAATGGATTTGAGGAAGGTGGGATATGATGATAGAGAATGGATTAATTTTGCTCACGATAGGGACCAATGGCGGGCTTATGTGAGGGCGGCAATGAACCTCCGGGTTTCTTAAAAGCCAGTAAGTAAGTAAGTAAGTAAGTAAGTAAGTAAGTAAGTAAGTAAGTAAAGTTTGTAGCACTTATTCATAGAGAGATCAGTTGTTAATATATGCTTTACAGAGAACTATTGTTGAAGAAATATTTTGAGACTCTGCACTATTAATTCTAGAGCTCCAGGATCAAGGAACTTTTTACTCTGTACTGTATTCTTTCTGCCATTTATTTTAAGTAGATTGGGTTAATAACAATCTTGCAGTTCAAGTGAATATTTTGACTTACGAGTAGATGTGTCACAGTTGTTTTGAAGCTGGAAAAATGAAGGACATTAACTCATCTGTAACATCCGTGACAAAATATGTGTAACATCCGTGAAATGGAAGAGACGTCTATAATTATCGATTATGTTTTTGTGAATTAATTGGATGCCATGAGATTTACACAGCCTTCACATGGACACTATGAGAATGAATCTCTTTTTGCTTGAGGCAGAGACCTGAGTTTGCCACTTTTTGTTAATAAGATTTGAAGTGAGTTCACAAATCTTGTAATATCCGTCATGGAACCTTTTTTTTTCCTGAATAATATAAATTTTATTCAACAAATTTTTTCCTGTAAAATGATAATGATTTTCTAAATTGATTCTAATAATAAAATTTAAAAAAGCCATTTCATTTTCAAGAGAGAAAGACAGTTTGTCAGCTTTCCCAATAACGGGACTGTCTCATTGGATAAAGCATAACACACACACACAGAGTGAAAACAAAAACAGACCACAAAAGAGATATGTGGGGAACGAATAAAAAAGGGAAATTAAGTACAGATAATAGCATACACATAACAGGTCTAAACGTAGTAAACTAACAGATTAGACGTTCAAACAAAAGTTCTTCCTTCTTAGGAAACAAAGTACAGATGGTATTTTAAAATGACAAGTGATCCTCTGATAGCGGCAAGGGAAACACCACGAATGAAGTCGTTGTTCAACTGGAACTTCTTGCAGAAACTGACAGTTTGAAAATAGTAAAAATGTAACATCTGTGACAACTGGAATGGCTGTATAACGATTCGTATTAATCTATTTCTTTAATTTGCAAAAAGTCGTCCATTTTATTTAAAAACTGCAAAGGGAGAAATTATTTCTTATCATTGTCTCAATAAGAGTAAAAATCGGTATCGTACGGATAGTACTTATCGAGTAAAACAGTGCTAACATTTAGGTAAAATTTTTTTTTTTTTTTTTTTTTGAGAAAAGTATCCATTTGGGAGTAATATATTAGAATTCTTGTCGTACTCTATCCAAGCAATATAGGCTGTTAAAATATGCGCAGTTATATGTATATGTATACTTATGTATATTAATAAGTTGTCGAAAAGTTGACGATCGCCTGGTTTTATTTTTGTTCGCTTTAGTAACAAATTTTGGAAATCGGTTAGATGCGGTGTCATTAAACATATATATTGGATATTAAAAAAAACGGTATAATATTTTTAAAAAGTCTAATAAACATGTGTCCTAAAATTAATATCATCCGTGATATTAGAACTTGTTCAGTTTAGTCGAAATGTAAACAAATAGACTACTATCAATCTTAAAAACATGGTAATTTATAACTTAAAAATAAAATTATGCGAAATAATTAAATTTCACTAGACATTTTGTTCAATGACCGATATGTACTGTCTACATAATTTTCACAGTTTATAACGTTTACACCTACATTACGAGACAGGAATTTAACTAATAACATAATAAAATAGCATTAGAAACTGAATTGTTTGGGAATGTACAGAATATATGAGTATACTAATGATAATTTGTGAAAGGAACTGCCACCCTACCCCATTATCTCCTGGCCTAGTTGCCTCATAAGTGGTGCCTTGTTGGTATCACTTGTGAGGTTCAGACCTGTCTTCTGACAGTTGACTATACAACAATGAGAATTTATGTGTAATTTTGGTGACGCTATTTATTTTAAAACAATTGTAACTCTCCCTTGTCAGATAGATAGTTCTTCTCTGTTTGTAGAAATAACTTTCGTTTCGTGTTAGGATTTCGGACAGACAGATAGACTCAGATCGATATCCTTCCTCCATTGCTCTCCATCAGAGCACGGATATCTTTGTGATCTTGTTTAGCCAATGACTTTATTGGAAGATTTCCTTGACCACTCTTCCGGCACGGGTTAGATTTCCAGGTGAACTAAGCGGAACAGGGGCTCAGTATTCTTCGCAATCAAGATGAACAGTCTGTCCGTATATTAGAGTGTCACTTTTTCAAATGCCAAGTATTAAGCTAAAATAACACGGAAAGTGAATGTTTTGATACGTATCGATGTAAAAGTAGTAGAAATTTAATAAATGGCTTGCAGAAATGTCATGATTCTGAGATAAGTCCCTGTATCTCCTTCCACTCTTTACTATTACCTGTTTTTCACTTCTCGCTCTGTGCTGTCAAATAAAATTTACTCTCGGTAAATCAGTAAAATAATGTATTTTGCTGTCAGACGATTTCCTTTCTAACTGAAGTCATGAAACATCATACAGTAATGTTCAAGGCATTATTGCATGAATATGTATATATAATTTGTATAAACAAAAGCCGCCCTAAATAAGGGTTCGATAGATCGGCCTACTAATCAATTCATAAAGAATAAGTAAACAAAACAATTTTGTGACACTTGGAAAGAAAAAAAAAACATTAAGATAAGAAAACGTAGGAAATCATTTACAATAAAATTTTGTTGGGTACAAATCATTACTAATTATAGCTAAGGATGATTTTAGCACGTGAGATCCTATGGCATCAATCGTTGCATCAGAAATTTTATATTGTTTAAGTTGATTTAAAGTTTCACGTGGGATCGTGCCACGGGCACCGAACATGAGCCCAAAAACTGTCCAATGTGTGATGTGGTATTGTGCTCCAAGATGCTGACAACAAGGCTCATATATGACTTGTTTTTCACGACACACCTCTTGTGTCTGTTGCTCATGCATCTCAAAACGGATTGTGGGATCAAGAATGACACCCTTATCCTTCTGCCGATCAATTATGATATCAGCACGTCTAGTAGAGCCATCAGAAGAGATGCAACCAACCTCCTCATAAACCTCATAGGAAGCATTCTGACGGATTGAAGCTGTGATGAGAGAACGAACCGTATTATGTCTGTTGATTCGGAGCAATTCTCCATGATGGCAGAAACCCAAGACGTGAGGAAGCGTTTCTTGCTCGTCGCATCTTCTGCAACGGGTTGAGTCAAGAGTTCTACCAGGGAGAGTACGTACAGTTATTGTATTACAGTTCATCTTAATGGCTTGCGTCCACTGACTGCTCGAAAGTCCCTTTTTGGTTGAGATCCACGAATTATCTTTCTTCTAGTGAGAATAGAAAACAACTCCCAAACCTTTACTTTTCAATTTGCTCCATTGATGAAAAGAATCTTCACGCAATGCTTTTCTTAGCTCATCTGGCCGCCCTGGTAACTCAGCAGATAACTGCCTTACGATTACTGCGGACCTCAGTTCAAATCTCGGCGCTGGCTGGCGGAGTTGTTTTTGTGGCGGACAAAGCCAAAGGTGTGAGAGTTTTCCTCGAGGTTTCCCCGTTTTGCATTCTTTGTTCCACCAACACACAGTGAAATTCTCCTTTGAAAAACAGGTATCTCTTGTGTTTGCGTGACGCCGAATCGGCCGTCCTCCACAGAATGTCTCTTGCGACTTGTTCAAAGATTGGTAGATGACAGTAGTGGTATATAGATGATTCATGAAGTACCGAAGCCCCCACGTTCTTGCTTGCCTGACGGTATATAACGACTCATATACGGCGGACCAGAACAACCAGAGGTATAATCTACCGATTAGAAGGGTGGGGAGGAATGCGTAGTGTAGCTGAAGATGAAGACAGCGTAGCCGGACAACTTAGTCGGCACGCAACTTGTTTCATCACGGGTGCACAAAAAGGTTCTTTGGGCTGGAGTACATAGAGATGATCCATATTCTCCCCAGTTAGCATCTATACCTTTAATAATATATATATATAATATAAGTTTTTACTAGAAAAAGGAGTATCTTCTGCGGATCTCTGGAAAAATAACTGAGGAAGAGACTAGTAAAGTTCTTTGTGTGGAGTGTGGCATTGTATGGGGTAGAAACATAGACATTACGACGAAATGAAGAGAAACGAATGCATGCATTTGAAATGTGGATATGGAGAATGGAGCGTGTGAAGTGGACAGATAGAATAAGAAATGAAGTTGTGTTGAAAAAAGTAGGTGAAGAAAGAATGATGCTGAAACTGATCAGAAAGAGGAAAAGGAATTGGTTGGGTCACTAGCTGAGAAGAAACTACCTACTGAAGGATGCACTGGAAGGAATGGTGAACGGGAGACGAGTTCGGGACAGAGATATCAGATGATAGGCAACATGAAGATATAATCATGGATCATATGAAGAGACAAAGAGGAAGGCAGAAAATAGGAAAGACTGAATAATGCTGGTTTTGCTGTGAAAGTTCTGCCCTTGGGCAGAACACTATGAACGAATGTGTGCATATATATTATACATACACACATATAGTAGGGACCGATGGCGGGCTTATGTGAGGGCAGCAATGAACCTCCTTGTTCCTTAAAAGCGATAAGTATGTACATATATATATATTTCATGTTATTCATTAGATTTCTTGGATACAGATCTTCATTTTAATGAAACTTACCTATATCACTCACCGACACTGGTTGAACTTTGACTATGTTACAGACGCAATTTAATGGAGATAAAATAGCAACATGTTTAAATTGAACGTAAATTTACTAGTATATTAAGTGCCTATAAGATTTCTGCGGGCCTCTGAAAAAAGAACTAAGGAAGAGACTAATGAAATGCTTTGTGTGGAGTGTGGCATTGAAAGGGGGGCAGAAACATAGACATTACGACAAAGTGAAGAGAAACGACTAGAAGCATTTGAAATGAGGGTATGAAGAAGAATGGAGCGTGTGAAATGGACAGACAGAATAAGAAACGAAGCTGTGTTGGAAAGAGTGGGTGAAGAAAGAATGATGCTGAAACTGATCAGGAAGAGAGAAAGGAATTGGTTGGGTCACTGTCTGTGAAGAAACTGCCTACTGAATGATGCACTGGAAGGAATGGTGAACGGGAGAAGAGTTCGGGGTAGAAGAAATCAGGTGATAGATAACATTATATGCGGAGACTAAGAGGAAGGCAGAAAATACGAAAGATTGGAGACAGCTGGATTTGCAATGAAAGACCTGCCCTGGGGGGAACACTATGAATGAAATGAATGGAGATTTTGGGAGGTTTACATCTAGGCGCGTTCCAAATAGGCTACATTACGAGAATGACGGTCTGTCGGTCATTCTTAACCGCATGCCACAGTTAGCGAAGACGTAATCAATCGAGGAAAACAAAAAGAGGGCAGGAGAAAGGTCGTCACGTAAGCGTAGGCTAGGCAAAAAGCAACGTTCGTAATGTCTGCAACGGGGTGCTGCAGTTCTCAGGATTTCTTATTCATAGCACGGGAAATGAGCCTTCAGTAGCATAACGCTCTGTCACTTTATCCCCAGGTAAAGAACATGCGGATACGGTACCAATTAGATAGAATATAAGGTGGAGTGTTGTTATATTTTTTACTAAGGTTCAGACCTATTTATTTAATTACTTGTGTCATTATTGTAGTACTCTAGTCCGCCGTTGTGGCTATATGGATAGCGTATTCGCTTCCTAACCAAGCGGTCCGAGGTTCGATTCTCCGCGTGGCAATGGGACATTTATCTTTCGTCCATAGGACTGAGTGTTTGTCTCTTGCCACTTGCTGCCCTTGTTGTCTCAGTTGTGGACTAGCGTCGTGTTGACCAGACGGCCAGAGAGGCCCGCAGTGTGTGCTCGTCAATTGTTTTTTTTTGGGTTATTTTACGACGCTGTATCAACATCTAGGTTATTTAGCCGATAATGCCGATGAAATGTGTCTGGGGTCCAGCACCGAAAGTTACCCAGCATTTGCTCGTATTGGGTTGAGGGAAAACCCCGGAAAAAACCTCAACCAGGTAACTTGCCCCGACCGGGATTCGAACCTGGGCCATCTGGTTTCGCGGCCAGACGCTCTGACCGCCGTCAAGTGTTAGTCTATGCAGACGTGGGAAATATTATGTTCCCCGCGTACACTGTTTACATAACCCTTCATCCCAGGTAATGAAAAAGTAGACCAACTGGCGAAACAAGCATCATCTGGCCCTCCAAACTCCTCTTTTCTCACACCGTTAAGGGACTTAATAATACACATAAGGGGGAACACTTTCAATAATTTCTAATCATTTCTTTAAAAATAATTTCCGATAAGTTTTATTCTATGCAAAATTTTGATAGGACTGATATTTAATGAGATAAATGAGTTTTAAAATTACAATAACAACGCCGTTTAAGGCGGTGTAATGAAATAAAAAAACAAATGACTTCGTCTATAAGGGGCCTTGGACAACAACAATCGAAAGCTATGAATCATAGCCTACAGAGAATGTTTCTGTGTGTATATGAAGCAATATCGGAAGCTAAATTAACCGATTTGTATAATTAATTATTATTTCACCATTGGAAAGTGTAGTTTCTCTGGATGGACATAATGCTATAATGTTATTACAGTAACTTCTGAGTGAATCCAGGACAGGTAAGATTAAAATAGCTTCTTATGCACAGAAAACTTGATAGGCTATTCTGTACATTATAATCTTTTTTGGAATACAATATGTACAGGGTGAAATTATTATTGGTCCTTAGCATGCAGATTCTCTCCTAGCACAAAATCCAGAAACCACTGTCAGACTATTAAATCGGCACCTCTGTAATTGTGAAGTAAGTTATGTAGGCTAGTATATGTGGACCTGGAAAAGGCTTTTGACAGTGGATTTAAATAAACTTATGAGGATCCTGAAGAAAATTGGATTGGAAAGAGAGGGGGCTGTTCAGTAATCTTTATATGAAACAATGAGCCAAAGTGAGGAAAAGAAATGTCCGAGGGATGTGGATTAGGAAAAGGGGTACGTCAAGGATGCCCTTTGTCACCTACCCCGTTCAAGAACATCTACTTGGAGTATTTAGTGAACTGTTTTCAGAACATGAGAAGGGTGATAGTAAGAAAAATAAGAATAAAGTACATAATATTTGCTGATGACATGGCGTTGTTAGCAGAAGAGTAGACGATACCAAGGATATGATACTGGAGCTAAATGACAGCTGTGAGCAGTGTGGGATGGATATAAATGCAAATAAGACGAAGAGCATGGTCATAGGAAGAAAATAAAGAAGGTAAACGTGTGAATTCTGGATGATGCAGTCGAACAAGTGGACAGCTTCAAATACTTTGGAGTGTACTATAAGCAGTAACATGAGCTGCTGCCAGGAAGTCAAAAGGAGGATAGCAATGGCAAAGAAAGCTTTTAATAGAAAAAGGAGCATCTGCGGACTGTGGAAAAGAAATAAGGAAGATACTAGTGAAGTGCTTTGTGTGGAGTGTGACATTGTATAGGGCAGAAACGTTCACATTACGACGCAATGAAGAGAAACTATTGCTTGCATTTGAAATGTGAATATGGAGACGGATGGAGCGTGTGAACTAGACAGACAGAATAAAAAAAATGAAACTTTACTTGAAATAGTGAGTGAAGAAAGAATAATGTCCAAACTGATCAAGAAGAATAGGCGAAATTGACTGGGTCACTGGCTAAGAAGAAACTGTCCACTGAAGGATGCACTGGAGGAAATGGTGAACGGGAAAAAAGTTCGGGGCAGAAGAAGATATCAGATGATGACGACGATGTAGATCGTATGCGGAGACTAAGAGGAAGGCGGAAAAGAGGGGAGATTGGATAATGCTGGATTTGGAGTGAAAGACCTGCCCTCGGGCAGAAAACTATGACTGAATTAATGTAATTGTAAAATGAAGTTTTTAACCGTCAAGTTTATAGTACTACCACAACTCCCCCCTACAACAAACTGTCCACATCTGTGGAATAACGGTCAGCGAGTCTGGCTGCGAAGCCAGGTGACCCGAGTTCGAATCCCGGTCGGGGCAAGTTACCTGGTTGAGGTTTTTTCCGGGGTTTTCCCTCAACCCAATACGAGCAAATTCTGGGTAACTTTAAGTGCTGGACCTCGGACTGATTTTACTGGCATTATCACCTTCATATCATTCCCACACTCAATAACCTAGATGTTGATACAGCGTCGTAAAATTTATACTAATAATAAATCTGTAGCCGAAATTTTTCTGGTAATTTTCGATTTTCCAAAAATAATTGGTCCTAACATATATAATTAACCACCCTGAAACCGAAAATCGCTTTTTTGAAATTTTTGTTTGTCTGTCTGTCTGGATGTTTGTTATCTTTTCACGCGATAATGGCTGAACCAATTTATATGAAAATTGGAATATAAATTAAGTTCGTCGTAACTTAGAATTTAGGCTATATGGCATTCAAAATATTTTATTTAAAAGGGGGGTTATAAGGGGGCTCGAATTAAATAAATCGAAATATCTCCCTTATTATTATTTTTCATGAAAAAAGTTACATAACAAAAGTTTCTTTAAAAATAATTTCCGATAAGTTTTATTCTATGCAAAATTTTGATAGGACTGATATTTAATGAGATAAATGAGTTTTAAAATTACAATAACAACGCCGTTTAAGGCGGTGTAATGAAATAAAAAAACAAATGACTTCGTCTATAAGGGGCCTTGGACAACAACAATCGAAAGCTATGAATCATAGCCTACAGAGAATGTTTCTGTGTGTATATGAAGCAATATCGGAAGCTAAATTAACCGATTTGTATAATTAATTATTATTTCACCATTGGAAAGTGTAGTTTCTCTGGATGGACATAATGCTATAATATTATTACAGTAACTTCTGAGTGAATCCAGGACAGGTAAGATTAAAATAGCTTCTTATGCACAGAAAACTTGATAGGCTATTCTGTACATTCGTTTCCTGTATGTCCGAAAATAATGTTTTTGTCTCTGGATCGCATTTTAATTTTTTTTTAATACAATTTAAATTAAGTAACATACTAAACGATTTATCCTTGTATCAAACACGAATGTTTCCTGGATCAAATGTCCTATTTTAATTATGTAATTACTTTATATTTATTTCTAACGGGTGCAGCGGCGCGCACGGGTACGGCTAGTAACCCAATAAAATAAAAAAATAAATACAGCAAACTTAACGCACAAGTTACAGCAAGGACGTTAGCATCAGTCGTTTCCCAGAGCGATAGAACGGCGATCAATAAACTGAACTGAAGTGAATGAAGACGCGCTTTTTCACCCATAGAGGTGATGGTAATACACTGCTCGTTTCTGAAGTCCCTTGGCTGTAAACTCGACTATATTCGCACCACTACAACACATTCATTGACTCGCGTGCTAACCTTGATCTAGAATGGTGTCCGCAAGATTTCATCTTTTGGGTTATTCGTATGCTGCCCTTGAATATGAGTCACTGTTTGGACTGGCCTCCCCCACCTCGGCCGGACATCGGGTTTCTGTCACGCAAAGCCCTTGCAAGGCTGTATCACACGATGCGGTCGGCAGCACGTGGCTCTGATAAACAGTTATTAATGACGGGTTTCTCTGAGGTTAAAATTAGATTAAATCTTGCAACAGCAGGGTACCGCACCGAAATTCATGTGATGCTTTTTTTTCATTGCAAATTACAATATGTACGGGCTATTCCATATGAAATCGATCAGTAAAAAACCTCGCATTTTTTTAATACTCTAATTTTTTCCCTATTTATACAAGGTGCTGAGGAGAGTGCATTTTCAAAAATATACTATCGAAAGTCAAACGGTTTTCGTAATGTTGAGGGACAAATGTAGCGTATTTTATAAAAACAAGCCTCTTTCAGCGCTCAGAACTCTGGAACCATTTACTGCAGAACATTGAACGAGAGCTCATTTTGAAGCTGACATTTGGTAGATTATGTTAAGAAGTAATACTTATTTTTATTTTATACAGAGAGACAGATAATCTGATTTCACTTACTTTCAGGCTTTTTGCCCATTTGTAAAAATGTAAAAAATATTGAGAAAAAACCTTGCATTATTAAGAGGGATTCGGCATTGTTTGCTTAGTGGCTCGGCAATAAGTTTCGAGGGTATTAAATAAATTATATTCACACGCCTGGACTTGAACGGCGCAGTACCGCACGAACTGGCCGAGAGATGAAGATAAGCGAGCATTGGGCGTCATTTCAATCCTGTGTTCATGAAAACTTGTGATAAAGCTAGTCCAGCTATGCGCTACTAGACGAAACATCACGTGTTTATGTCTTCTGACCTTGCTTGCCTAGGCTAGCTCTCGCCTCACAGTCAGCTGGTTAGTTCACGCTCGTACTATTTATTTTCTTTATTTGATATTTTCAATACTTTCTTATCAACGGTGCACCAGTAAAAATATGTGTTTATTTGTACTTTCAATGCGGTATCTAACCGTGGGCAAAGGCGTCTTAATGAAGAAAAATCTAAATTTCTCCATTTCCATAAAAAGTAAGAAAAACTGTTTACATATCAATATAAACTTTAATTTCTCAGCATCAAAATAAACCATGATTTTGATCACTGGGTGAAAGGGTTTCGGAGCCACAACAGTATAAAAGTTGCTAATTTTATGAAAATACGATAAATTTAAATATTATTAATTTAATAGCGAAATTTATAAACTTGTACTTGCTATTTGGGAAAAGGAAATTGTACCAGAACAATGGAAGGAGTCCATAATTGTGCCTATTTTTAAAAAGGGGGACAAAACCAACTGTGGTAACTTTCGAGGAATATCACTTTTGTTGACGTCGTACAAAATTTTGTCCAATATTCTTTTGAGAAGATTAACTCCGTACGTAGATGAAATTATTGGGGATCATCAGTGCGGTTTTCGGCGTAATAGATTGACTATTCATCAGATTTTTTGTATTCGACAGATAATGGAGAAAAAATGGGAGTATAAGGGTACAGTACATCAGTTATTCATAGATTTCAAAAAGGCATATGACTCGGTTAAGAGGGAAGTATTATATGATATTCTTATTGAATTTGGTATTCCCAAGAAACTAGTTCGATTAATTAAAATGTGTCTCAGTGAAACATACAGCAGAGTCCGTATAGGTCAGTTTCTATCTGATGCTTTTCCAATTCACTGCGGGCTAAAGCAGGGAGATGCACTATCACCTTTACTTTTTAACTTCGCGCTTGAATATGCTATTAGGAAAGTTCAGGATAACAGGCAGGGTTTGGAATTGAACGGGTTACATCAGCTTCTTGTCTATGCGGATGACGTGAATATGTTAGGAGAAAATACACAAACGATTAGGGAAAACACGGAAATTTTACTTGAAGCAAGTAGAGCGATCGGTTTGGAAGTAAATCCCGAAAAGACAAAGTATATGATTATGTCTCGTGACCAGAATATTGTACGAAATGGAAATTTAAAAATTGGAGATTTATCCTTCGAAGAGGTGGAAAAATTCAAATATCTTGGAGCAACAGTAACAAATATAAATGACACTCGGGAGGAAATCAAACGCAGAATAAATATGGGAAATGCGTGTTATTATTCGGTTGAGAAGCTCTTATCATCCAGTCTGCTGTCCAAAAATCTGAAAGTTAGAATTTATAAAACAGTTATATTACCGGTTGTTCTGTATGGTTGTGAAACTTGGACTCTCACTCTGAGAGAGGAACATAGGTTCAGGGTGTTTGAGAATAAGGTGCTTAGGAAAATATTTGGGGCTAAGCGGGATGAAGTTACAGGAGAATGGAGAAAGTTACACAACACAGAACTGCACGCATTGTATTCTTCACCTGACATAATTAGGAACATTAAATCCAGACGTTTGAGATGGGCAGGGCATGTAGCACGTATGGGCGAATCCAGATATGCATATAGAGTGTTAGTTGGGAGACCGAATGGAAAAAGACCTTTAGGGAGGCCGAGACGTAGATGGGTGGATAATATTAAAATGGATTTGAGGGAGGTGGGATATGATGATAGAGACTGGATTAATCTTGCACAGGATAGGGACCGCTGGCGGGCTTATGTGAGGGCGGCAATGAACCTTCGGGTTCCTTAAAAGCCATTTGTAAGTAAGTAAGTAATTAATTTAAACACTATGAAGTTCTGATGCCTCAAAGTTTGCAGAAAGCATTGTATGACAGTTGTCAACGGACAGAAAAAGTTTCATTGTATTTAAAAATTGCAAGGTCAATTTTTCTATATTTCGGTAGATTTGAGATGGAATAGCCCGTACAGAGTGAAATAATAATAATTATTTATTTTTAAATACATTATGAACAAAAGCAAATATTCTAAAAATGAATACTGCGCATTTGTAGGTATGTACGCATTTTAACTGAGATGTCGTGTATAATATTCAATAAAATTTCGAAACTGAAATTCTTTCTATAGACTGCATTGCTCTATTGTTTGAAAATTACATCTATGTTTGTTGATAGTGACATCTGCGTTGAATTCGCACAGCTACGTGTTAATGTGTTCCACGGCGTAACATCGTGGTCCCTCGTTCGTTACTCTATTGCTTAAGCAGTGGGTTGAAGGCCACTCAACTTTAGCAACTGATAGTGTACCAATATCCTTATGTATAACAGAAAAATCACCAATAATAGTAAATTGCAATTTTTTTGTTTTCAATTTTAAGTGCATATATTTCCTGGTTTTTAAGTGCATATGTACAGTAGTGGCAAAAAAAAAAAAACCGGACCGACCCTTGTAGCTGATTTCAGAGCCTTGTTCACTCCAGAGCACGATAGACTGGTAACTAAGACTTTCGTGGTTCGAATCCTGCCTGGGAGGGAAACTTTTTTTTGTTCCGTATTCAAATTTATTCCCAATACTTTTCGATTGCAGCGATATTTTACTACTTAATTAACTTATTCCCAGAACATGAATTTTACCAGCAATCGAAAAGTATTGGGAATACATTTGAATAAGGAACAAAAAAAAAGTTTCCTTCCCAGGCAGGATTAGAACCACGAAAGTCTTAGTTACCAGTCTGTCGTGCTCTGGAGTGAACAAGGCTCTGAAATAGCAACAAGGGTCGATCCGGTTTTTTTGCCACTACTGTACATGCGTATTTTGCCGTTTTTTTTTTTTGCATATGAATCCGCTTCCTAGTGATAACTCATATCTGCATTCTGTAGGTATCTCGATTCTCGGTTCATGATTTTATCATATTTCACTTGTCTAAATCAGCCGCGGCGAAAATGCGACTCACGAGCACATTGTGGCTCGCAGTGCTTTTCTCTCGCTTCCTACCTACAACCCCCACCCTCTTACTCACTGGAGTCAAACTCCGTTTTATTTGTATTTGTCTCGGACCTGCGAGTGGCGTATCGTCGCAATATCTCTCTCGAAACCATGTACCTCTATAAAAAACGAAAGTTTCAAGTAGGATGGGAGGATGCATTCTTTTGCTTACAATATGATGAAAATATTAAATGTATGATTTGTTCACAAATATTACTAGGAAAACGGTTGTATAACATAAAACGGCATTATAAGTTACTACATGTTACTGATGAAACATTAAAAGGTTAAGTATTATTATTATTATTATTATTATTATTATTATTATCTTATCATTTCTGTACGTCGTTTCTTTTACAACAGATGTACGAATAATGCGGTTAAATTTTCAATTTAAACTCACAGATTTTCAATGTGACGTTAAATGAAAGCTAGATGTAAGGACTTGACAGATATTGAACTTTTCAAATCTTTGGAAAAAAAAACATATTTGAAGCTTCGTTCTTTCGCTTGCTCTGTTGAAGCCATGTTCGCTGTAACTTACGTTTGTGAAAAATTATTTTCAACAATGAAAATAGTAAAAATCAAATTTAGATCACGACTGACAGACAAATACCTTCGTGATCAACTACGACTGGCAGTAAGTGACATAATTCCTGATTTTGAAACTTTGTCGCAGAGACATTCTGAATACAGTTAATTATAGGTTGTGATAATGTGTCCTATGTTTTCTTGTTCATTTCTTTCTTCGTTACACGTCCTAAACATTAACTTCCCCTTCGGTTGTCCGCCTCCCTCCATAGGTGCTATGCACGTTGCAGCTTACACAGTGGCTCGGCGCACCATGGCCTTTTCGCCACGGCTGGTCTAAATTATCATAAATGATCAACATCTCTATAAGAAATTGCGAGCTAATTTCTAGCGTGTGCATCAACACTAGTCAATAGGAGAACACGTACGATTAGGTACGATGGTATGGGAGCTGGTAAAACACCCCCCCCCCCCCTGTTTACTTCATTATTTTTCTTATCTGGAATTCAGTATACTTCATAGTATGTAATGTAATCATTTCTTCCTTTGAATCACGTTTGCAACATAGATAACTATGGCAACACCGAGAGTGTGAAAACCTCTGCACGTGTCTGCCCTGCCCTTGTTGATATTAATAACTAAACATCGATGTTGTTGTAATAAAAGTAGATTTATTGATCGTAAATGAGTGTTCTTTATTCCTGGCGGAGAGAATACAGTTTGTGTTTATTCTTACTGCAGATAGCAGCAGGTGACTGAGGAATAACAGTCGATAGGCTATACAGTGTGTCCATCACACACAGCAACCGCAGCTTTTATCAGATGGTGTCGTGTTTTGTTTTTATATCGCCATCAACTCTTAGGAAATGGACAAATGTTTATTTATTTATTTAATATATTTATTTCTACTTGCATGAAACCTTCTCTTCCACTCAACCAGTATAAGAGCAGTAGCAAATATAAAAATGGCAGCAATACAGGAGCAGTACACAATTAATAATAATAATAATAATAATAATAATAATAATAATAATAATAGTAATAACAAAATTAAGACAAGTTTAGTTACATGTAATTCTAAGTGTGAAACAATATTGTAAGAATGTGAATCGAAGTAATTACTAAAATAACAGAGAATTTATATATTAACGGTCTTACTAATCAACCGTGTATAGTTTTTATACTAGACTTACGCAGAGTTGAGACAGGAAACGTTACTAATAAGCCATGCATAAGTGATTGATGTATAAACAGTCTGTAACTATACAATGGGAATTGCTTTGCAGTAGTTATATACACGAAACCCCTTGTTTAAGCGTTGTATATAGAGACAAAATGGCCGCCCTTCTAAGAGCTGTTCGTATCGACTGTCATTTTATGATTATGGTTGCCTTGTAACCACAGAAGAACAAACAAAAGAACACAGAATAATTAGAATAATATTGCTGTAGCTTGTACTCTTTGACCAAAATATAGTGTGGTAATCGATCAGAGCCAGTTGTACTATCGATACATAACAAGGCACACTAGAGCGCTCTACCGGATGCAGTAGAGAACCTCACAATCTATTCCTTTTCGTAACGAAGTAATGACGTAACTATGATGTAGCTGTGTAACAGTTATACTGTTATACACGACGTATGTTGTGATTATTGGTAAGGAATTTACACACGACTTATAAACGAGCTACTCATTGTATAAATAGAAGGCAGTTAAACGTCTGTATGTAGAGTTTTTATTAGTAAGACTTTAAAAGTTTAATTCATGTATTAGAAAAAATATATTTTAAGAAAGCTCACAGTCTAAGCAGTCTATTTGACAATCGGGTTTTGAAATTAGTAAATGTCTGACAGCCCCGTAAGATATGAGGTAGGGAGTTTCAATGACGAGAAATTGAAACGGTGAATGATGAAGAGTATCGGGAAGTGTTACGATGAGGTGTACTCAATGTGCCGGTGATCTGAGATCGAGTATTTAGGTTATGATTGGAGCATAAATACACAAGACGAGACGACAGATAACTTGGGGTTGAGGTGCGCAGGATTTGAAATAGAAGAGAAAGACAGTGTAAAGTTCTGCGATCGTTGAGCCGGATCCTAGATAAGGATTCGAAAAATGGTGAAATATGATCGTATCGTCGGACATTGTACACATTATCTTATAAGTAGGGACCGGATTTTTATGTAATATCAAGATGTGAAATATGCACATATTTATGTAAGAAAAATAAGCTGAATATGTACCAAAATATGTAAAATCATGAAAATATTTAATATCAATAACTGGCAAGTATAGGATAGGTAAGACTCTCCAGTTGTGATTTCATAGAGCACCTGACATTTTTACCGTACATATTACTATTTTTCCATCTGTAGTGAAAGCTTCATCCATCGCAATCCATGATTTTTTTGTCGTTAGGGTTGAAGATGCAGGGGTAATTTTAGTTAGTTAAAAGCAGTAGATAAACTCACTTACACTTGATACTGTAAGTACTAAAACTAGAGAACTGAGTGAAATGAATGACACAACAGTACTGCAAGCACTGTTTCGCTTTACTGGATTATTTATTTTAATCTTTCAACATCTTTCTAGTTTGTTCCTTTACTCCAGATTGTTTTCAAAAGTCGGCTACTTTATTGCGGCTCATGTCAGACTTGACATGGGCTTTCCCTGGAAGGATTAGGAAGAGGGTGGATAAGGTTGCAAATTGTATGGGAACGGCTTGTTAAGACATGTGCAGAACAATTATAGTACGAGACAAATCATGTCATCCTCGTCCCACTCCACCGTATGAAGGCAACGCTACATTCTGAGTGATTTTTACAATACAAGGTAGTTATATGAGAAAGGTTGCCTTTTGCTCACTCATATTTACAGTGGGCAGTATGGGGTGAGTGCCTCTATTACTTCCTGGAACAAAGGACGTTATGTTTCGTCTCGAAACATATCTTTTCTTGGGTAGGTAAAAAGGCTTTTTAAATCTGTGTATTTCAAATTCTAAACTTCCCCAGCAGAAGTTTTTTTTTTTTTCTTTTTAGAGAAGTAAAAATGAATAAACCCCCTAAATATGTAGATTTATGTAATAGCAAGCCATAATATGTAATGTGGAGTAAATATGTAATAATATGTAGTATTAAATTTTAATATATTAATGATAATTACAAGATTTGCAAAGATTTGTTATTTATATACGGTTAGGTTGAAAGGAACATAATATGTAATTACATAAAAATCCGTCCCTACTTATAAGTCACACACCAGTCTTTTTATGTATAGGCCTATGTGTATTTTATAAACATAGGTAACATACGAGTAACTAAGTAGAACATAGCCACTGGCGTAGCTCAGTCAACTAAGGTGCGATCCGGAGCGATTCCCGCTTTCCTGATCACCTGGTTGGGTTTTCCTCAAGCTTAAGGCAAATGTCAGGTAATTATGCGAATCCTCGACCTTATCTCGCTATCACCAATTCCATCGATGTTAAATTATTGAAAGTACGTACAATATTGGCAAACAAAGAAACAAAAGCTAGGGAGGTGATGAAAATTGGTTGAAACACGTCGTTTCGTGCCGTTTTATTGGTCAAAAGTAGTATGACTTAGTAATAGTGTAATAGATTAAATTCTTTTCTAATGCTTTTCCGTTGAAGTTTTTGTCATAAATTTGGTTCATAATATTGCCGCATTTTCATTGTTATGTTCAGTTGAAAACCGAAATTTAGGTAGTAGTCATCGTGTTGTTACTTTCAGATCGAAGTTGGGGCTTTTTAATAAGTTATTTCATGAATAAATTGGGCGCCGTGGAACTATTGATCGACATGCGACTTTGACCCTTGGGGAATTATTGAAAGTTTAGCCATTTCTTTAATATTGAGAGACTTGCATGAAACACATTTGTTGTTGACACTGAAGATGTCTTCATTAAGCGTTTATGAATCAGTTGTAAATCATATGAAATGCAGAAATGCTTATTCTATAGGTAAATAGTGATCCTAGTAAATCGAGACATGATCACAGAGTCGAAAACAGAGCTAAATCATTGCCTAAAGAAATGAATTAAAGACGTGAAGACTTGACTTTGAAGTTTTGGGTAAGATAAGTAAACAATTGGAAAATAATGAGAATTAGACATATTTTATGGAAAATGCAAAAAAGTTAAAATGGTTGGCCACATCATAAGCATAGAACAGTAGAAATGCACTGTTATTATCAGTTGATTGTAGCATCAAAACACAGCTTAATTTGTGTAATTTCCTAAATTTAATCAATAAGGATGATTTATGTTCTCTCTTGAAGGGTATACACCATTTTAAAATAATTTAATACACAAACACAACTATTACATGAAATGCTCAATAAGTTTTTGTAGCTTTATTCTCTAAAGCTCTAATCAACAATAACAACAATCTAGGTTGCCAGGCGACGATAGAAAACAAAAGATGCGAAAACAAATGAATGAGGTGTATAAACAATTGAATGCTCTTTCATATTTAAGTATAAAATTATAGGGGTACTACTTACTTACTGGCTTTCTAAGGGACTCGGAGGTTCATTGCTGCCCTCATATAAGCCCGCCATCGGTCCCTATCCTGAGCAAGATTAATCCAGTCTCTATCATCATATCCCACCTCCCTCAAATCCATTTTAATATTATCCTCCCATCTACGTCTCGGCCTTCCCAAAGGTCTTTTTCCCTCCGGGCTCCCAACTAACACACTATATGCATTTCTGGAGTCACTCATACGTGCTACATGCTCTGCCCATCTTAAACGTCTGGATTTAACGTTCCTAATGATGTTAGGTGAAGAATACAATGCGTGCAGTTCTGTGTTGTGTAACTTTCTCCATTCTCCTGTAACTTCATCCCTCTTAGCCTCAAATATTTTCCTAATCACCTTATTCTCAATCACCCTTAACCTATGTTTCTCTCTCAAAGTGAGAGTCCATGTCTCACAACCGTACAGAACAACCGGTAATATAACTGTTTTATAAATTCTAACTTTCAGATTTTTTGACAGCAGACTAGATGACAAAAGCTTCTCAACCGAATAATAACAGGCATTCCCCATATTTATTCTGTGTTTAATTTCCTCCCGAGTGTCATTTATATTTGTTACTGTTGCTCCCAGGTATTTGAATTTTTCCAATTTTTATATTTCTATTTCGTACAATGTTCTTATCACGAGACATAATCATATACTTTGTCTTTTCGGGTGCCATTTAGAATTTCAAAGTGGGAGTGACTGGGGGTGAGGCGCGAAATGTAAAATGCAATTAAGCCTGGTTTCAGACTTCCCCCTCAATATCTAAATTGAATTCAATTTAAATAATTAGTTATTTAGACTAGGAAGTTCTGAAATGAAAGCCCTGTATACTATTCAAATACCTTAATCTTCCATCTTTGGTATGTTATACTTCCGAAAATCTTTTACTGCATAAATTCTGAAATTTAATTGTTCTTACAAACCCAACCTTGCTTTCTAATTCTGACAAACTATTTCCATTATAATTTCTTACATATACAGTGTGACATTTGCATTTCATGAACTCTGTTAAATGACCTATAAAAACGAAACTGTTAGCATGTAATATAAAGATGCTGCAGTTTCAGTGCTGCCATTGAATGTTCATAAGCAATTAGAGTTGGACTGCATGGGAGTAATAACCCAGCCAAGACTAACTACCTCGAAGCAGAACCTGTCATACCTTGCTATAATATGGATGAAACAAGGATAATTTATGTGCTGCTTCTTCGACAGTTGTGTATTGCGTGGGTCGGAACTTTCAGGAGTTGCTATACATTTGAATTCGTGCAGTATTATAGAACAATATATTTTTGTGTAGAATTAGTATGTTACTTTCTTCGCCATGTTTCAGGTGGTAGAGTTTATAGCTATAAATGCAGGGGACCCGAGTTCGATTATTAGTACAAAAATAGATATTTATTTCATTCCCTTTGAAGCGGTCGGACCTCGTTGGGCGCCAAAATATGAAGCGGTCGCCGGTGGTCGTTGTTGGGGCGCCAAAATCTGCGTCGGTCGTCGGTCGTCGTCGTTGTTGCCCACGACGCCTTTCCTTGCCCTCGGCTGCCAGCTCCGTCGTATATGGAGAGTAGCTCAAGGAGGCGCGTTGATGTCAATAATTAAAGATGTACACTAATTAATTTGGGCGCCAGCCTCCTCGAGATTACTCCGGTAGAGTATGAGGTCCCAGGTCAGCTGCAAAAACGGTCGGGCCATGGGGTTTGGGAGGCGTGCTCGTAGATTGAAATGACGTAGGCGCACACCAGAAGTTGTTGGTAAGAACTATGAGAACGTTTATTATTATTATTAAGTGTTCGCTTCAGATTAGCCGAAATGCGCGTCCAAGTGTATAATTTACTGCTCTCACTTCCTACAAGTTGGTAGACTAATTTCTGAGTTCACGTAATTATATATTTTGTACTATAAAACACCAGTAATATAACGGACAGTTGATAACGTGATGAGAGGAAAGAATTCAGACTTATAATAATAATGCAACACACGACTTCTTACTACACCCACTAAAAAATTCTAAGTCCGTAAATTGTTATCCTTCCGAGTTAGGTTCGCCGAGAATATGTGGAGTGCAACCTCTCCGTACGCGTTCTATATGCCTTCTCCCCGTCTGCCAAATCCACCCTCTACTTTCAACCACCAAACATACAATTTCGCCCTCCTATCTATATATCACGTGTCTCTATTAAGAATCCTGATTGGCCATGATTACACTTACGTCACTTAAGACGCGTTCTTCAAAAATTGTTCGTTAACTAGAACATCCCCTTACTTCCGGCGTCCTGACAATTCTCTGACATATACCAGATCATCTCTTTTGGAACCTGGCTTGGCGTCATCTTGATGACTACCCGCAGGCAAAGTCCATACATTCCCTCATCAGTCAACTCCACTCCTGGACACATGTTTCCTGTCCGCGTAGCTTGGCTTCAGCCTTCCTGTCCACCTGTTACTTCCGCCTCACATTCTGAAACTTACTTACACGTCCGCGCTTCCTATCCATATAAGAATATTAACACGAAATACTAATCTAATGAAAATCTCCTTATCCTGTACGAGGAACCGTCTCACCTTAAATACTGTAGGCCCATATACCGAGTTTTAAGTAGGCCTATAACATATTTTCATAGCAGGTCCAGGACATTTTGTCCATTATTTTTAAAGTAGAAAATTGGCGACAATGGGCTACAATAGCACCAAGATTTGGCGACTTTAGATTGTAGTAGTAGGTTATTTTATGACGCTCTATCAACAGCTCAGGTTATTTAGCGTCTGAATGAGATGAAGGTGTTAATGCCGGTGAAATGAGTCCGGGGTCCAGCACCGAAAGTTACTCAGCATTTGCTCATATTGAATTGATAGAAAACCCCGGAAAAAAAACCTCAACCAGGTAACTTGCCCCGGCCGGGTATCGAACCCGGCCACCTGGTTTCGCAGCCAGACGCGCTAACCGTTACTCCACAGGTGTGGACTCGCGACTTTAGATAAAATCAATCTGGCAACCCTGCTTGTAACATACTACAGTTCACGTTAGTTTCCGCTTAAGATGGAGGTGTCTGTAAGCAATAGAAACAAGACTGTACGGTTGATAGGCCTAGTTGGTTTCAAATTTCGATTTCACAAAATGTCAACAATAAACGTCCAACGTTGGAGCTGCACCAAAAAGAGGACAAAGATTAATTTCATAAGGAACAGTTTTAAATATGATTAACAATATTTTTGGTGTGTGAAGCAGTTCGCCTCCTCGCTGTGCACCCTGGGTAACGCTAAACGAACTGTATCCTGTTTTTCATGGGACGTATTTAGTTATGCCATTGCTGACAAGCAAACATTCTGTTGGGGGGGGGCAGATAAAAAGTTATTTTTTTTCTTTCATCATGTTAATATTATCAAAAGAGGTGCTTATACATATTTTGACCACTCGACCGCAATTACGAGGCCGTCCAGAAAGTTATTTTCCCTGGCACCGTATTACAGATAAAAGCACAATTGCGTGGAAAGATTTATTGAAACAGATACAGCATTTGTAGCGCTATTTGTCAACATATCCCTCACTGGAATAGAGACATTTGTCACACCATGGGATCAATTTTTGTATCCTTGTGTCGTAGAAGTCAGCCGCCTGGGATCGAAACCAGCCGCCTGCACCTCTCTGTCGATCCCATGACATGACAAATGTCTCAATTCCAGTGGGAAATATGTTGAAAAATAACTCAACAATTGCTGTAAATTTTAAAATAAATACATTTTTCCAATTAAATTGTGTTTTCTTTCTGTTAACGGCCCCGGCGAACTTATTCTTTTGCGGCCCTCGTAATTGCGTAAACATTATTAACATGGTGTAAGAAAAACAAATTAACTTTTTTATCTGCCCCCAACAGAACGTTTGCTTGTGAGACCCGGGACGCATTTTGGATCTTTGGACGCAAAAGTGCTGGTTTAGTGGTTTTTGGACGCAAAAGTCTAGACCCGGTAGGATGCACAATGGGCCAAAGCATGTCTAAGTGTAAGGACTCTTCCCGGATCCAGCCCTTGTAAAGCCAGTGAAGCCCAGGACTTTCCAGGAATAAGTATCTTTTCTCAGTAGTACACAGTATTGTCGTACCATCGGATCTGTGCACCCGTAAGATATGCGAACTGAACCCTAATTCCTACTCAGCCTCGATAATTCATTTCTCTCCATGCATTCCTATCTCTCTCTTTTCTATCTCTGTCCCTTTCTCTCCCCCACTATTCAGAATTTTTAGCCTTCTTGCAGGACAGTTTATTTGCACTTACAGCCCAGTGTTGTCAATTCAATATGAACACTGTAGCACGGAGTGGCGAAAGAAATATTATTAAGCAAGTACGTAATAGCATTTTGCGATGAAGAGAAACAAACAGGTCAATATCTGTTACCTATAAATCAGGCAACGAAAAGAGCAACTGATATCACAGGTGAGGCTTATTTTATTTCAATTGATTACGTATTAAAATTACTTACTTAACTAATACTAATACAACATGTTATGTAATTTATATAGACAGGTCAGAACTCCTAATAAAGAAAATCAGGAGAGAGGGAGTCTGTGCAGGAGATGAAAAGCTAGAATCACCAGGGAAGAATAGACCAAGGGAACTTGTAAATGATATGAACCGATGTATTTTTTAAGAAGAAAGATACAAGAATTTTATACCGTTCAGAAAGAAGTTCCGACATTGAAGAAATTACTGAAGCTTGCGAGAGAAGCAATAATTTCCAAGGTTGGAGAGATATGCTACGGAAAGTGATTCGAGACATGGGATTTAGGTTTAAAAAATGTAGAAATACAAGATTTATTTTCATTGAAAGAAATGATATTGTAGCATGGAGGACCAGTTATTTATGACACCGTTTGATGGAAGTTTGGCAACATCCCTATTCGGCAAGGTTCGTGGCTTGCTGTTTGACGTGGTGGGAGGAAAGCGGGTGGAATGGAGTGAGTACAGGCGTTAACTTTTTCAAGAACGATGACAGCTCTGAAGGGGCACAGAGCCGATGGTCCGACAATACACACTCACTAGCAGGGGATGCCCCTCTTAGACCACTCATAGTCGTGTGCACCATTCTCGATCATCTAGCCCGTTTATTAGCAATCACGGAAACATGGTTAATTCTTGACAATGATCAAGTTACAGATGCGGTGCACCGACATTTTCCCTCGATCAACTCAGTACCGACAGCTGACGGTACGCTCGCTTGAGAAGAATCATCTGAGCGCTAGGTTACCGCGTATAAAACAGCGAACGAACGCACTCTGTCAATTATCGCTTCATTTTTGTTTGTCGGACTGTTTCAAACATCCTCGCAGTTTTCAAATAACAAGTTTCAATAATCATGGAAGAAAAAAAGAAAAGAGCACCGAACTTCTCACAGTTCGAAGTGGGAATTCTTTTAGAACTCGTCAGCAATTCTGCATCCATATTAGAGAATAAAAGTAGGCCTACTGACGGAAGTTCTCTAAGAGAAAAGCAGGCTACCTGGTTGGATTTAACCTCACAATTCACATGAGTTATACGTGTTTACATAATTCCACATAATTTGTAACGTAATTTATACAGTGGTTATTTCATATTATTGATAATAATTGGAAAAATTTCAGTATACGGATACCTCACTGACAATTATCTTGAAATAGGCTACTAAAAAGAGCAGATTTGTATGTGTTTGTCGAATGGTCATCATCTTGCTTACGAAAAGACACATTTCAGTGCCAATAATTTATTTGGGAAAATTTCAGTATACGGATACCTCACTAACAATTATTAAAAAAAAAAAAAAAAAAAAAGGCAATTCGTCTGTGTATGTCGAATACGCATCATCATGCATACGAAAAGGAAGTTTTTAGTGCCAATTTATTTTGTGGGTTGTGTGCACAAGGTTGGAATTTTGGAGTAAGAGGGAAAAGAAAGTATCCTTGTTCTGAAATTTATCCATTTATTTCGTGTTCACAAGGTTGGAATTTGGAGTAAGAGGGAAAGGAAGGTATCCGTGTAATTCCTCTTAATTCAAGCGTAAATAGCCTAATTGTCCAAAACGTCATGTAGGTCCTAATAGTTTCAAACGGCAAATCTATAGCTAATAAGTGATAATCTCGCATTCTTTAAAATGGTCATTTAGTTTTACTATATTATTACCGGCATAGAATAACTACTTTATTATTATGTTAACAAAATTGGACAGTTAGGCCTAAATAATATTTTGTCCTCAAGTAAAGTCCCGATCTTCCAAAACAGAAACATATATAAAACATTAGCCTATTTTGAGAAAAAAAAAACATTTTTATTATTCATCTACAAACTTACTCTTTCTACAATAATACCAATTCTGTTATTTCCGCAGTGATTTGCGTGTTCAAGATACATAATTTCATCTTCAATTCCATCAAGTACGTCAAATCGTGCCGCCATTTTGGTTTTCTCGACTTGACCATGTTCAATTCAAGATAATCGGTCCCACACCCGTGATCAAATTTGATCATCATCAACTCGCTTGTTTAACTTTGATCGAGATTGATACTCCGCAAATTGGCGTTGGAGATGGTCAAGTGCCAACTTAACCCTGGTCAAATTTTAAACGGGCATCAGTCTCCTTTTGTACGATTACGCAAGTGGAGCACATCTTCGGAAAAAAGTAACGTCTCACGTCAAGCAGACGGGCGTGTGTCATATTAGCAGAATCCCATCCTCACCCTTTTAAGACATCAGCTGTCCGGGATGTAGGTACACGAATACACGCTGTCGACGTGTGCTTCATGTAAGGTGGTCCGTACACGTGCTTACAAGGGCCAGCGGTGCTTATAAATATGCACATCAACCGATGGCTAGTATGATATGGCAATCCTTGCTGTGTAGCGCCTAACCTCCGTCTGCATGTTGCATGCGTCCATTTCCGGCGGACGTCGTTCGTTACTCAGCAGGCCATTGTCGTCTTCGTGTAACTGGTCATTGTCCACGTTCTGCAGAACTGACCTTGAGATAACTTCACTACCGTATTAGAAGGCACTGCCTCCTTGCATGCTAACTCGCTCTTCTTGTGTTGCTGTCATTATCAGCATTAGCCACCTGGGAAGAGGAGCAACTGCAGAACCACAACCAACTCATCAAAGAACCTTACGTTGGCCTTGATACTTAAGTGTGTTGCGATCTTTTCGTTTGGTTTTGAAAATGCATTGTTATGTACATGGATATAATGTTTTAGGGCCGTATTCATAGACGTTCTTAGCGCGGGCTTTCGGTGGATGATCAGCGAACTAACGTTTTTCGTATTCATAAACCAGTGTTAGCGATATGATATGATATGAATCCTGTTTAGCACGCTCGTAGCGCGGGCTAGCGAAATGTCTATGAATAGCACCCTTAATGTTTTGCTATTAGATCTGTGCTAAAGATAGTAAATATCAGTACCTTAAAAAACAATATACTTTGCATACTTCCACTTGGTAATAATATTCTGCGGAAATTCCACAGATAGTAACAGTATATTCCTTCTACATAAAAGAGTAATTAGAATAATAATAATAAATACATTTAGCCTACTAGTTCCCGTAAGGGCAAGGGCCTCCTGATTGACAGGGCTTGGCTCAGTAGACTTCACTCGTTAGGTGAGCCGATCCTAAGCAGTGTTCTATGTACACAAACACTATATGCACTTGTAAGATTCGCACCACACTATACACCGAAGACAGTGGCTTCTAGATTTCTCCACAGCTGTCTGTCTCTTGTACTGCTCATCCAATGTGCTCCTGCCTTCTTCTTGAAGAAATCTGCCCATCTAGTTGTCTGACGTCCCACTCTTCTAGTAGGTGCCAAATCTAGGGAATCGTGTAGGACCATTTTCAAAAAATCTACAAATAATGCCCATGGCTTGTCAGTTTAATTTTTCATTAATAATCTTCCTCGTATGTAATCGTGAAAACTTTGTAACTAATTCAACAGTTCATAGCATAAATACACATCAAAAATGACTTTCATACTCCATCGACAAGTCTATCGTGCTATCAAAAAGGAGTGCGTTATATGGTAGTAAAAGTTTTTAATAGCCTCCCTATCGATGTAAAAAATGAAACTCAAAACATAAGATTATTTAGGGCCAAATTAAAAAAAGTACCTAATTTCTCACGCCTTCTATTCTGTAGGTGAATTCATGAAATTGATACTAAAACTATGTGTTGTACTAGTAGACTATATTGTAAACCTCTTCTGTATATATTTCAACTAGACTTAAGAAGTAATACTAAGTTTTTTGACTTCTTTCATATTCTAGCTGTGAAGCAATGTACAAATACCATAGAACGTTAATAAATACAATACAATACAATACAATCCTCGTGCGTGGTACAGATTATTTCGTGTTAAGGGGCGATTGCACCAAACATACATACCTACTTAACTTTGTCACTTAAAAGGATAATGCATTTCACCAACACAAATTAGGCTTTAAGCTGTCATTAAATTGCACTTAAGATAATTGGTCAGTATTTGGACATTTAAATAATGAATCTTGCATTATTTAGGCCTATCTATTTTACTTGATTATTTAACGACGCTGTATCAACTACTAGATTATTTAGCGTCGATGAGATTGGTGATAGCGAGATGGTATTTGGCGAGATGAGGCCGAGGATTCGCCATAGATTACCTGGCATTCACCTTACGGTTGGGGAAAACCTTGGAAAAAGCCCAACCAGGTAATCAACCCAAGCGGGGATCGAACCCGCGCCCGATCGCAACTTCAGAACGGCAGGCAAGCGCCTTAACCGACTGAGCCACGCCGGTGGCTCGCATTGTTATGTTCTATGACCAATTGGAACATGGTACAGATCCTCGTGCGTGGTACAGATTATTTGGTTTTAAGGGCCGATTTCTCCAAACATACTTAACTTTGTCACTTAAAAGAACAATGGGATTTAAGCTCTCATTAAATTGCACTTAAGTTAATTGGTCAATATTTGGTCATTTAAATAATGAATCTTGCATTATTTATTTATTTTTATTTTACTTGATTATTTAACGACGCTGTATCAACTACGAGGTTATTTAGCGTCGATTGGATTGGCGATTGCGAGATGATATTTGGCAAGATGAGGCCGAGGATTCTTCATACATTACCTGACATTTGCCTTACGATAGGGGAAAACTTCGGAAAAAAACCAACCAGGTAATCAGCCCAAGGGGGAATCGAACCCGCGCCCGAATGCAACTCCGGATCGGCAGGCAAGCGCCTTAACCGAATGAGCTACACCGGTAGCATCTAGCATAAACGACGATAATTTTCATCATGGCGAGGAGATTGATGGACTTCATTGATAAAGATGCTGATTTCTTGTTTGAAGATGATTTCTTACCAAGATGGGCAAGGATAGATTTCCAAAGAGAAGGTAATTTAGTACAATGGACGAGAAATATTTCCAAATGCAGTTAAGGTTAAGCAAAATATCAGAAATTGATACAGTATTTTGAAGCTTGTGTCTCTTTCGGATACCAATATAATAACAATAATAATAATAATAATAATAATAATAATAAAGTTCTTAACGAATAGGTCTATAACCTACGTAATCTCAGAATGGATTCATTTAACGAAGTTGCAGAACATAAGATGAGGTCATTGGTTTGAATAATTATATTGCGTGTTTATAATTACATATCTTAGTGCATTTTTGTGCATATTTCTGTGTTCGTGTTTTTGAGACGTGTTTTGTTCCGCCAGTAGATTGTGATATCTTATGACGAATTTACATGTAGGCTGAAAGAACCTTCTCGGTTGAACTTTATTTATATGTTTTAAACTACTGGTAGTAAATGGTAATTGGACAATTACGAATCGTAACAGAGAGGCATTTTCATCAAGATTGCTACCATTACGATGTTCACGCACCATAAAATGCAGCTGCGGACCTCACGTTTGACAGATGTGCGTGTCATCGAAGCAGCAAACAGCTGTCAACGCGTGATTTCCCGGTCAAGGTGTCACTTTTTCTATGCCAATTACGTGCTTCGGTGGCCGAGTTGTACCACATCCGGATGCGTGCTCTACGCACTGGGAGCACATCAGTTCGGGAGATTCACACCGTTGTTTACATCAGAACAGACCCCCTAAATTGATTTATTGAAATGTTCAAAGTTAGAATCCACCCGGCTCCTGTATCCGAAACAGTTACTATATTATCTATGTTGAAACTCCAATTTGGCATTGAGCTGATCCCTCATCCGGGGAGGCCCTCCATGTCCTTGTGTGGTCAAACAAGTATTTATGTGATCCATAGATTAATTCCTCTCCCTACAGGTCGTGAAGGGTGGCGTGGGTCTTGTAATAAGAACCTGAAAGGGAGAGGAAGAAGAAGAAGAAGAAACTCTAATAGTTTATTACATTTTATTTTGGTTTCTAATAATTAAATACTTCGAAAAATTACACCCGCCAAATTACTCTTCAAGGAACGACCACTCATATAAATTGAGGGAAAGAAGACAGAGGACGGACACTGGAAAGTTTTCTTTTCTCAATCGTACTATCAGGGACTGGAATGCTTTACCTGCAGACTTACTAAAGGCTTTACCAACAACCAAAAATGTATTTAAAAATAGGTTTAAGGACTTTACTAATAGACGGTAGTATATTATACACACTAGGTAAAGGGTGTAATTGATATTTTGTTATTTGAAGTGTTGTATCAATAAAGAAGTGTGTTATGTAAGTGAAGTGTATTTCTGTCAGTAAAGTTTTATAGTTTATAGTGGCAATGCAAAGTATTTGAACAGTGAAATGTTTTTGAATTAGACATCATCCTGATAGTGCTGTATTTTCAAAATTGTCTCATAATAATCTCTTTCTATTATCTAACATTATTTGAAATATATTAACATTCCATGTATTTTAGCTTAATTCTGCTACATAGTTTGTATTTCAGTGTTTAATTAATAGTTCATAGCATTTTGTTGTTTAATTCGTAAATAACTCTTGTATACATGTAACTCTTATCTAAATCAAATTGTTGAATTCTTTGTAAGTTCATACATATGTGTGTATACTCTTTGCTGGTTGAGTGGAAGAGAAGGCCTTACGGCCTTAATTCTGCCAGCTAAAATAAATCATTATTATTATTATTATTATTATTATTATTATTATTATTATAAATCAGGATAGTATCAGTGAAATGTGTCGTAGTTCTAGTGCAGTGAATGAGTTGTCAGCGAAATGAGTGTAGTGCTGAAAGGTACTTGTGCATGTATGAACATATCATAATCGTGGGTTTTAGTTCGAACTCAAGGTTAAGACACAAATTATTATTATTATTAATATATTATTAATTGTATTTTTATTAATTGTGTTTATTATTAATTGTCATATTGAGTGTAATTAGTTACCACTGCCACCGGATATATACCCATTTGCAGTGTGAATAAATACATACACATACACTATTATAATAAATTAATTTTCTTTACCAGATGAAGTTAAAATCGTAAAGGCCTATTCTCTCCCACTACACCAGGGGCACATAAATGCACAAGTTACTAATTTATATTACAAATTACTAGAAACGTTACAGATTTGAGATTACATATTTCAAGAATACTTACTTACTTACAAATGGCCTTTAAGGAACCCGAAGGTTCATTGCCGCCCTCACATAAGCCCGCCATCGGTCCCTATCCTGTGCAAGATTAATCCAATCTCTATCATCATACCCCACCTCTCTCAAATCCATTTTAATATTATCCTCCCATCTACGTCTCGGCCTCCCTAAAGGTCTTTTTCCCTCCGGTCTCCCAACTAACACTCTATATGCATTTCTGGATTCGCCCATACGTGATACATGCCCTGCCCATCTCAAACGTCTGGATTTTAAGTTCCTAATTATGTCAGGTGAAGAATACAATGCGTGCAGTTCTGTGTTGTGTAACTTTCTCCATTCTCCTGTAACTTCATCCCTCTTAGCCCCAAATATTTTCCTAAGCACCTTATTCCCAAACACCCTTAACTTATGTTCCTCTCTCAGAGTGAGAGTCCAAGTTTCACAACCATACAGAAGAAAGTAATATAATATAACTGTTTTATAAATTCTAACTTTCAGATTTTTGGACAGCAGACTGGATGATAAGAGCTTTTCAACCGAATAATAACACGCATTTCCCATATTTATTCTGCGTTTAATTTCCTCCTGAGTGTCATTTATATTTGTTACTGTTGCTCCAAGATATTTGAATTTTTCCACCTGTTCGAAGGATAAATCTCCAATTTTTATATTTCCATTTCGTACAATATTCTGGTCACGAGACATAATCATATACTTTGTCTTTTCGGGATTTACTTCCAAACCGATCGCTTTACTTGCTTCAAGTAAAATTTCCGTGTTTTCCCTAACCGTTTGTGTATGTTCTCCTAACATATTCACGTCATCTGCATAGACAAGAAGCTGATGTAACCCGTTCAATTCCAAACCCTGCCTGTTATCCTGAACTTTCCTAGTGGCATATTCTAGAGCGAAGTTAAAAAGTAAAGGTGATAGTGCATCTCCCTGCTTTAGCCCGCAGCATATTTCAAGAATAGCATGAAATATATTTTAGTAGGCCTATTTACGATTCATGTCCTGTGTGAAATTTTGCGCTGCAAAGGCACTGTGACTTCCCTATGGGGAATAATTAAACGACATGTCTCGAAACAACGATACCAGACAATTGAAGATTTGAAGCAAGCTGTTAGGGAGGCATTCAGGGAAATCACACCGTCTTTGCTGGGGAAAATTTCACACAGGACATGGCGCCGCATCATTTTGTGCCGCGACAATGATGGTGCCCATACTGATGTTCTGGATCACTAAACAAGCTGGAACATAAAGTATCAATCATTGTCACACATCTGCTGTGACATGTTCAAAATGGATGCACATCAACATACAAACAAGGGAGTTGGGGGTGACAAGACTTTCGGACCTAACTGTAGAGTAATTGTCAATATTACGTAGGAATAGTTTTTGCATGCGTGACATAAAGTTGACAGTTTATTTTTTCAGTACAGAGTTAAGGATGTTGGGAGCCCTAGTTTCATTTCATACTACCAATTCTGAACAAACTACGGCCCGCGGGAAGGTTGTGGCCTTCTGAGCAAGACAGACCAGCTGACGACCATGCTAGAATTCGCAGTTCACAGAAATACTAAACCTGATTAACGGTAGACATCGTCAGCACTCTGTGAGTGTAGCAGTGCTATTGTAATGAAATACTTAGCAACGTGTTTTCGTCGGAGATACTTCCTTTGACAGCTGCAAAGGACAGCTGCTTCTGTGAAATGTTGAGGGGAAAGCGTGCACAAAAGCCCGAGAAAATAATAATAATAATAATAATAATAATAATAATAATAATAATAATTTATTTATACTGGCAGAGTTAAGGCCATAGGGCCTCCTCTTACACTCTACCAGGTCACAAAGTATACAATCAGTGAAAAATTTAACAAAAAGTTAAAGAACAGAATATTAACATATTACAAAAAAATAATGATAATAGCATAATAAATCGACACTAAACAACATGAAAATAATACCATAATAGGAAAAAAAAAGAAAGTAAAATACATTGGAATATAGTAAAAGCAACTCATTTAGTACAAATAGTTAATATGAAGAACGTAAGGAAGAATATAACAAAATGGAATGTAATAAAATAATAAAAAAAGAAAACAAATATGAAAATTAAATAAAATTCACAATAAAAAGAGTATGATAATAAATTCATCTGGTGATCAAGAGAACAAAAAGGGGGTAAGGAAGAAAAAATATATTTATATATTTTTACAAAACTATCGCAGAGAAAAGAACTTATAACGGAAAGGAATCAGAATTGAAAAAAATGCTATTTTAGTTTATTTTTGAAACTAGACAATGTCCGACAGTCTCTGACATGTTGTGGTAGAGAGTTCCAGAGATGAGCTGCAGAGACGGTAAAAGATGAAGAGTAGAAGGATGTTCTGTGTTTAGGAATGGAGAGTGTGTTATGAGCGAGTATATATTTCGTGATATGAGGACAAATGTTGAAAACGAGAAGCTAAGTAGCTAGGGTTAGAGTTTTGAAGAATATTGAAGAGTAAAGTGAGAGAGTGAATAGTTCTTCGGACGTTGCAAATAAATCGAACACATGCATTATGAACGCGCTGTAGTCTGTCTGTCAGTCTCTGTTAAGGTCAGTGTAGAGTGTGTCACAGTAATCAAAATGAGGCATCAAGAGCGACTGCACTAAATTCTTCTTAAGAACCAACGGAAGGAAATTTCGAATTCTTTTTAGTGTGTGTAATTGCTGTTTCTAAAAAATTTCCTTACATATTTTACAGAAAATAACTGTCAGATTTTTCATATAATACTCACAGAAATTGCTTAACCCAAGATGATTAAAAACTAAGACCCTTAGGGTGCTATTCATAGACATTTCGCTAGCCCGCGCTACGAGCGTGCTAAACAGAATTCATATCATATCATATCATATCATATCATATCATATCATATCATATCATATCATATCATATCATATCATATCATATCATACCATATCATATATCATATCATATCATATCATATCATATCATATCATATCATATCATATCATATCATATCATATCATATCATATCATATCATATCATATCATATATCATACCATATCATATATCATATCATATCATACCATATCATATATCATATCATATCATATATCATATCATACCATATCATATCATATCATATCATATCATATCATATCATATCATATCATATCATATCATATCATATCATATCATATCATATCATATCATATCATATCATATATCATACCATATCATATCATATCATATCATATCATATCATATCATATCATATCATATCATATCATATCATATCATATCATATCATATCATATCATATCGCTAACATGGTTTATGAATACGAAAAACGTTAGTTTGCTGATCATCCACCGAAAGCCCACGCTAAGACTGTCTATGAATACGGCCCTTATGCACTACTTCTCCCTTCCACTGTTTTGTTCACGTTTCGTTGATCCTTGCAGCGATGGTGAACATGAGCTATTAATTTCACTACCACTACTAGAACCCATTTTATTATTCTGTTCCCGTTTATTGCAGTTTTATTTTGGGCACTTTTCTTTATTAAGAATTTATCCTTTATCAATAGTTACTTCGCAATCGATCACTGATCACAGTTACCAAAGAACTATCATCACAAGAAACGATCACTAAAAATGATAACGGTTACTTTTAAATTTCGTAACAAATATAATTGAAGAGTCCACTGCAAGAATGATGGATGTCACTTTCTTGTCGAAAATGAACCAAGACTGTCAATGCATAGCTTAAGACGTATAGAATGTACATAGAGAATTATATGGCATTAACACTGATAGTCATTGTCCAGTAATGATCGGAAAATCACAGTTAAGCTTTGAGCGCTAAACATTTCAAACTTTCAATTGCTTCTCCTGCAAATGTATTCCAAATGACATCCATCATTCTTGCAGTGGACTCTTCAATTGGTTACGAAATACGTTAAACCTTAATAATGATTTAACTGATATTATGCAAGAATACAGTCGAATACACTGTTAATTAAGCTGTTAATTCCGTTTTATTATTTCCGCTTGATAATATATTTTATGACTGTTACTGCCCGATCGCAATAGTTGAAGGATTCAGAACCATAGTGGGCCAAGCGCCATTTACTGAAGACGTAGAAAACAAGGGTCAAAATTATTACCATAATTCAATGGAAACATATAGCAAGTAATATAAAGTATACACATTAAAACTAAATGATATGGCAATCTTCATTAAACTGTGGTATTCACTTAATTTTAACCCTTGATTTCTCTATTTTTAATAATTGGCGCTTGGCCCACTATGGTTCTGAACCCTTCAATTGATAGATTTGAACTGAAGTGAAAAAAAATTTGAATCATGAACAAAGAAGTGGAGTCACCACTGCATCACGTGTGGGGATTTACAGATCTTTTTTTTTTTTTTTGTTATTTTATGACGCTCTAACTATTATGGTTATCTAGCGTCTGAGTGAGATGAAGGTGATAATGCCATCAAAACCGGCGAGTTGGCTCGGACGGTAGCGTTTGAGCTTCGCATTCGAGAGGTCCCGGGTTCAAACCCAGTTGCTGACTAATCTTACTGGAGGTTTTCATGGTTTTCCTTAGTCACGAAGGTAAATGCCGAAATGGAAATTTACATACCATGATTCATCACCGCCTCAATCACCAATATCATAAACATTAATCAAAATCTAAAAACAGTTACATGAACACAAGCCATTTACAACACACAATAAAAACAAGAACTCAACAATAGTAACAAAAGTCCGTCGAGTTAACTCTGTGGTAGCGTGTCTTGCCTTCTGACTAGCCGGCCCGGGTTCGATTCCCGGCGGAGTCAGAAATTTTCATGTAAAATTTTTACCTCGGGACTAGGGACTTCTAATCACTAGATTGTGCACCAGTATGCCTGGGTTAAATCCCAAATCTCTCCGCAGTGCATATGAAGAGAAGGCAAATGTCACTGTTGATAATGATTCGTCCGTGGGATGGTGACGTTAAGCATGTCGGCCCCCTTGGTGCTATTCGACAGGAGTAGGCTACGTCCTGACACCGGATTTCCCCTTCTCCCTTCCTCATCTTCATCATCATCCTCACCTATTCCCTACATTATACTTACACGAACACACATACACTCACCTAGTACATGACATTACAGATTAGGCCTACACATCATGCATAACGTGGCCCGCCTCAGTTGTGTGCAACTTGAAAATGGGTCACAGTCCTGCCATCTATCCGCAGTATGTGGAACCCGAATCACACACAATAGTAACAGCAGCATACTGGTATACCCACAGATCCTAAACACGTGATATGACCACAGATGTTAAAGAGTGTGCAAATAAACTTAACAAAAGAGAAAAAAAATGGCAGCGAGATTAGGCCAGGGTCTAGCGCCGAAAGTTATCCAGCATTTGCTCTTAAGAGTATACTGTATGTACGTGAACGACCACAAATATTATCAGAAAGTGCAGGCTCTAAATTTCCAAAATATTATAAGGAAATGAACTCACAACTGGACAAAAATTACAAGGTACCACAACAAGACTTATTAGAACTTAAATATCTGATAAAAGTATAAAAAAGGTTACTAACAAATTTTTCAAACCAATTTTATCAAAGTATGATGATGATGATGATCATCATCATCATCCTTCACGAATTAGGCCTCTGTAGACCTAAAAACAAAAAAATTCTGCAGTTACATCATTTGTTACCATTTGGTATCATTGTTATGGTCTCTCTGGCATCTTTATATTTTTCCTGCATGTAATAAAGATTTATTTCTAAAAATTGGAGTACTCTCATACATGTAGATTTGTTTATTTTAATACAATTAATTTTTTATTTGTCCTATATAAAATATATTAAAATTTGCATAATGTTTTGTGACGTAATTTTCTATTTTCAGAGAAATGGGCATTATTGTAGTCTACCTTTTGCATAAATGCATGTTAATTCAGTGTACAAAATTTCAGAATTCTATCTCTTATTGTTGTGGAGTTATGAAATAATATGTGTGAAAATTTTCAAATTTAATTGAAAGTAAAAAGTGAATTCTAAAAAATATTATTAGTAACCTTTTTTATACTTTTACCAGATATTTAAGTTTTAATAAGCCTTGTTGTGGTACCTTGTAATTTTTGTCCAATTGTGAGTTCAATTCCTTATAAAATTTTAGAAATTTAGAGCCTGCATTTTCTGATAATTATATTTGTGGTCGTTCACGTACATATACCCGTAAGGGATGGAGGGAAATCCCCGGAAAAACCTCAACAAGATAACTTGTCCCAAGCAGATTTGTTTGCTCTTCACCGATCTCAAATGCAGGAGGAAAGAAAGGGAGGGGGTATTGTCAGTTGCACAATATGTTCATAGTATTAGCTGACCCTCTCCGTGGTTTTGAAATAATTATTTTTGGCTTACGCCCTAGTTACGTAAGACGTCGTTCATCTTTCAAACAAATGAATAACCATTTTTTATCATAAGAAATCTCTCTTAGAATTATTTGGTATTAATTTTATTGTGTGGGAGTAGGACGCCCCTGGCTTTATAAGTTGAGGGAGGAAAAAATGCCTCGCACCCCCTCCCCCCGCCCCTAAGTAGAGGCGTATGCCTACTTATCCTCTTCAGCTAACCAATTACAACCATTCGGGAATGGGGAAAGTACTGGGTGTTCAGTTCAAAATGTGTCTTGGCTCGCTGTATGCCGTCATGTGGCTAGCTGATGAGCCTGGAGAATTCAATCTTCCTACACTTCCGCAGCTCAGATGTATAACCTAAGAGGCAGAGAAGTTGGCTAGCAAGTACGGCGTTCATTCTGAAGAGTACGTACCGATACGTACGGTAACGCCGGTAGTGGCAGGAATGTGAACTGTTTGGAAATACGTACTGTCGGGATATGGGGAGAGGGTTAAGACGATTACTTACGTATTTGTTGACATTAACTTCGACGGTCAACATGGACACGGAGCATTTGATTTGTGTTGTGGAATGTTACCGTACGCAACCGATGATAACAAATACCCTGCGTACGACTTGCCCGCGCAAAACACAGTTCGAAAGAGGTTATGGTAGCACACAGACCGTACAGACCGCCATCTGTTGCTACGACGTTCAAGTTATACCGTACACGTTCTCAAGTTCAGATTGAAGAACGCCTTAAATAATAGGCAACTTCTCTAACATATAAGCTGAAACTCGCTTCAAATCGGTGACCCAACAACAGTGACGTCATGACACACTTTGAAATGAACACCCAGTATAGAACACAGCTCGCGTGAAGAAGTGGAGAGGATCCTTCATCTGCCTCGTGCTTGCAGTGCTGAATTGGCTCCCGAGTGATTGATTCCTACCATGCGAACATTACTCTTTATCGTAACCAGGATGTTAACCTCTGACCTTCAATTAGTACTTGTTATCCAGTCATGCTACCACCGGTGTATTCATCTGTCAGATGAAATAGACGCACCTAACACAATAATTGACTGCCTCAAATTATTACATGCACAAGTTTTATTGTGCCTTCCGCTGTGGCGCAAGCTTAGCGAGTGTAGTTGCAAAACCAGACGATCGGGATTCGATTTCCGGTAATGAAATGGGACTTATTTCTATTTTTTTTTATAGCAGAAAATGTATGGATGTCTTTGATACTGAAAATTTGCACATTATGATCTCTGATAGCTGGCCCATCTTAAATAGACCTAAATACTAGATTCATAGGCTATTATTATTATTATTATTATTATTATTATTATTATTATTATTATTATTATTATTTTTATTATTTTAAATTGAAGGTAATTTTGAATTTTAATTTAATTTTATTTATTTATTTAATACTTTACACTTGAACTACAGTAGGCATTGCAGCCCGAAAGAGCAGAAGCTCGTGCTCGGGCGCAATTATTATTATTATTATTATTATTATTATTATTATTACCACCACCCTTAGGATTTTTTTTTCTCTAAAAGTTAGATTTTAAAATAGGCTTAATAAAAGTACGAAATAGGCTCTAAAATTATGTGTAATATTATCTTTCATCACATCTTGCTAAAAATTAAATAAACATTTTTCTTATACCTACTTCTGTATTATAGTTAAGTGTCTTATAAAAATCTTGGCCTTTGGAAATTGCCTTCAACAGTGGTGTAGGCCTATTTCCCTAGTTGTCTATACAGGATGTTAAAGAAAAAGCATTCAATATTTTGAGAGGTGATAGTATTCAAAAAAACAAGAAGAAAGATCTATTAGACACGGGTCATAAAATTAATATCATGTTCTTACAATGTTAATTTCAAAACCCTTGTTTCGTACGAAATTTAATTTTAGGACCCATGTTCGCTAGACTAATTTTTTTTCTTGTTTTGACGATTTTGATGAATACTACCACCCCTTAGAATAATGTTTTTTTTTTTTCAACGTAAATCCCAGAATTCATTGATCTAAGTCCACTCATTCTGGAGTAATTTTTTTCGTACAAGAAAAAAAGTAATTTTTCATTAAGTTTTCATAATAGACATTTTTTTTATATAATCCACAGTTTGAAAGATAGGCCTAGAAAGATAGTGTTTGCAGTAAAAAAAAAAACTTCATTTTTCATAAGCATTTCGTCCCTGTAGTCTTTAAACGTCAGGAGTTTCATACAGAAGTGAAATATCTCTTTTGAAGGAATGCCCTTAAAAGTTTGAAAGAAACCAGTGGCATACGCCAAATTTTGTCATTATTAAATTATTTTTACAATTTACATCATCGGTATTTTGAATTTTGTAGATTACTATTATTATTATTATTATTTTTATTATTATTATTATTATTATTATTATTATTATTATTATTATTATTATTATTATGTTACGGTATATTTATTAATTTATAGACTACTGTGTTCTAATAGAACATATTGATGAATATCCTTATAAAATCTTTGAAACGTAATTTTTTACAGCCATCCAATTTTTAACAATTTTTAACTTCTGTTTAATCTTCTATGATAAAAAATGCTTGTGTCATTATTAGGCCTACACTTACACAAAAAGTTTATATTAAAAATTTGAACTGTCAAATACACAAAATGTGAAACGAACGTTTCACAACAAAGTCAGAAGTCAAACTAACAAAATAATTAATATCGCTCTTAAAATGAGTTTAAAATCGACAATGCACAATATTTAACATCTGCACTGTAGAACTGTCACAACAACCTTTTCAATATGTTTCACAATAAGTTCAATTTTTTATTGTGTTGACTTCATTTTATTACAAAGTCAGTACTAGGTGGTAGATATCTCTATAATAAAGATAGCATGTTATAATATTCGAACGTGCCGAAGGGCAAGCACAGGGATTATATTGAAGGAGGGGTAGGACTATGCCTTATGTCGATGTAGATTTTGTTACTCTGTCAGTGAAAAATTAGAGAAGGGAAAACGATTATGGATAAAAAATACTCAAATCTGAATATGTCATTTTTTTTTAATTCAAGGGAGGGTCCAAACTCGGTAACCCCTATTCCGTTGTAAAAACTGTAGTAATCGTGTTTTAAGGGGGGGGGAAATCCCTAAATGTTCACATTTTTCACCAAGAATCTCTAGAATCTCTCCTTAAGAAGATCCTTAGCACATGAGATGCAAGTTACCCCATCTACAGTATAATGCTTGCCATTTCGCGAAGTTGAAGCGAAATTATTTTTATCGTTACAAAGAAAAGAAAACATAAACATTTTATTATTAACATTTTAAAATAGTCTAGGCTATAATAGATTCTTGCGTCAAATTAGGCATTTTTAGCTTGCATAAAATTGTCACTGTTACAACAGTCCATGAAACGTGTTGTTGATGTTTAGTCAATAATTGTCCGAAGATAGGTCTGAACCTCACAAGTGTTATATCCAAGAGGGCATCACTTATGAGGCAACTAGGCCAGGAGATAATGGGGTGGCCAGTTACTTAATATGACTTAATATAAGTTCATCTCTTCAGGTACAAAATAAGTTTTTACCTAAAGTCCGATGTCTAATCATCACATATTAATTTCGTGTAGCACGAGCGAGTTCACTTAATTCTAAGAAAGGATTTTTAACGAATGTTAGCAGATCTGTAAACGTATACATTGAGCCTTATGATATTCTTCACTGTCTTTCATATTACAAAAAGCACAAAAATTGCAGATGTAATAATAGTCATGGCCGTGACGTTGAACTTAGAGCATGCTCAATTGCTTCTCGCAACGGTACCTGCACCGAAGACCGTTGTCTAAGCAGCTCTAGGTGATACTGTTCTTGAAGTCCTCATCTCGCCATAAATATCACATAAATTACTTACTGCGAAATCGCTTTCTTCACCAGCGACAAGTAATTGACACTTCTTACTGCAGCTGATCATTAAGATTTGCAGCTTTAAGCACCGTCAGCAACAACAAACAACATTCAGCAGGAAGTACACCGCGTGATAAGTTCGGAAAAGTTCAAGCCATCACTTAGATGGGAAGTTATGTGCTTGTTTTATTTCGAGAAAGTTGGGGGCTAGAATATATTATTATAAAATCAGTGTTTTACTGGTTATTTTGATTTATATGGTTGTGAAACTTGTGTTTCTTCTCGCTGGGTGCAGAGGTTGAAGATGGTGTAAAATAAATAGCTTACGAGGAATTTGGACCATTGACCGATTCATTGGAGAAAGCTGTATACTAGTATCATATCCCTACATGTCATACAATTATTAGTAGACCTATAGAATAATAAATTCAGATGGAATATGACACACAAAACTTGTAATAGCACATTTCGGAATTTGTTTGCAAACTTCGGTTAGAAATGTCGATTTTAAGTCTTGCTGATAACGAAAGTGACTGGGGGTTCATGGATTCCATGTAATTAATAATAATAATAATAATAATAATAATAATAATAATAATAATAATAATAATACTTTATTGCTGGAACAAAGATACGTATTATTGTTTTTATATGAGGCGTTCCGTAAGAGAAGGGCGAGCCGCCAAGGGTCGAATTTTGTGTTTTTTACTCCTCCGAATATTTAAGACACATATCTGCTACATTATATTCGTTTAAAATGGTAAAATATCAGTATTTCCTTCGAACACAAAATAAAAAAATTATTATTCATTAAGAAATGTAGTTGAAAAAGTATGATAGGCCTATTGTAAACTTGAGTTTCAGCAATAAAATAAAAGAGAAAGAACATGAAGAAGTTAACAAGTTTATGAGTTATGAGGGAAACGCTTCATCATTGCACAGTGAACTGCCACCATTTTTAATTTTGAAAAAAGAAAAAAGTAATTTTTAAATCGTTTTTTTTCCTTCGTTGTTGATAACTCTATAGCATCTATTAGATGCTTTATGGTTGTGCTGACAGATGGAGTTACTTGTCAACAATGTGACGCTGAAACGTGTGTTCAGGTTACTGCCCAGCGACAGTCCCGATGTATTTTTATATTTGTGATGATTGGTTAATATTAACCCGGCACACTCACAATCACACTCACATTCATACAAATTTCCAGACACCCAGGGAATTCTTCTTCTTCAAGAAAAATTCACCGAGAGCCGAGCCCGGGAATCGAACCCGGGACCGCCTGATCTGTAAGCCAGCATGCTGACCAACAGACCACGGAGGCAGTCTTTTTTAATCGTAACATTTTTTTTTTTTCATATTATAGCAGAAGAACAGTGTTTTACACATATGAATTTTCATTATTGTACACGATACAGTAATGGAGGAAAAAATTGATGAATATTTCCAAAAATTTTACTGCTGTAAGCTACACCTAACCCCTTAAAGGTTAAAATTGAATATCAAAACAACCGAAATGTAAAATTAGTAAATTGCAAATATGCGATTTAGAAAAATGTTACTCAGTATATGTTAAAATCTGTTATGCATAGGCCTATAGTTTGTAATAGGAAATGTATGTATTTATTCACACTGCAGTGGGTATATACCCGGTGGCAGTGGTAACTAATTACACTCAATAATGACAATAATAAACTTATTAATTAAAAATACAATTAATAATAATACTAATAATTAATACTAACAATAATTAATAATAACAACAACAACAGGGAATATACTAAATTAAATGAAACGATCACTTAAAATAACATTTGAAATAAATCTAATTTGTATCTTAAAACTAAGATCGAACTAAAACCCACGAGTATGATATGTTCATGTCTGCACAAGTACCTTTCAAATTACACTCATTTCGCTGTCAACTCACTCACTGCAATGGAACTACGACACATTTCACTGATTCTATCCTGATTTCACTAACACTTCAAAAACATTTCACTGTTCAAATAGTATGCACTGCCACTATAAACTATAAAGCTTCACTGACAGGAACACGTTTCACTTACACAGCACACTTCACTGACACGACATACTTCTTCACTGATACAACACACTTCACTGACACAACATAATTCTTCACTGATACAACACTTCAATAACAACATATCATTTACACCCTTTAAATACTGTGTATAATTACCGTCTATTAGTAAGGTCCTTAAGCCTATTTTTAAATACATTTTTGGTTGTTGGTAAAGCCTTTAGTAAGTCTGCAGGTAAAGCATTCCAGTCCCTGATAGTACGATTAAGAAAAGAAAACTTTCCAGTGTCCGTCCTCTGCCGTCTTTCCCTCAATTTATATGAGTGGTCGTTCCTTGAAGAGTAATTTGGCGGCTGCAACCTATTTTTTATATGAAAGAAAACGACAGACCGAAGAAAATAAATCGGAGATAGATACGAGTAATAATGATAGTAGCTGTAGCACACGTTTCCAAGAAAATGCAAGTGGAAGTTGCATATTCTAAAGGGGTGTATTCGTATGGCCGTATTTTTAGCGTTCTCTCTGCCTGAGCGATGTAATCTCATACCCCCCAAGGGGAGAGCGCTGTAGTGGTAGTCCTGGTCCTTTGTACAGTATATTGGCTGTTGTTTTAAAGGGCGGTGCCAGGAAGATGTCAATCATCCTACCCTCTTCTGCTTGCTAATGGACGGGGGCTTAAGTACAGTTTAGTTATTTATCCACCTTATTTGTTACACTCGCACCAGAACAAATGTGACCCTAATTTTGTATGAATACTACCAAGCACGACAACTCGTAATTGGTTGTACTACTATAGTCTATTTATATGTAGCACATTACATTTTTCTTGAATAAATTCAAGGGAAAATTTGTTCCGGGGCCGGGTATCGATCCCGGGACCTTTGACTTAGCGCACCAACGCTGCACCGACTGAGCTACCCAGGAACTTCACCCGACCGTCTTTCCCCTTTTTATCCACGTAACTGGAGTGGGCTGACAAGCCAGAAACCCATATGAAGTGCACAGAAACTCTTTCTGACTTGAAATTGTGGCTTTCTGTTAACAGTTATTACTAGTAGTATTTATTTATTTAACCTGGTAGAGATAAGGCCGTCAGGCCTTCTCTGCCCCTCTACCAGGGGATTACAATTACAATATGAAGAATAAAATTACAATTAATATTAAATTTACAATTACAATTACAATAAAAATTAAAGTACGACAAGATTACCTGATTAATGAAAGCTAGATATTTTATCATGGAAGTTAAGAACAAAGAATATTTCTGTATTTACTGAATTACAAATTAAACTTAGAATAACAAAATTCTATAGTGATGAAATTACCGGATATTGAAATATTTTATGCTAGAATAAGATAACTACGTATTTACAAGAAGCCATGTCTGAACGAGTCTCAATTACTGACCAAGTGCCTAGTAAGTTTGCGTTTGAATTAAATAGTTATGTGGATAGAAAGGGGAAAAATTGAGACGGTGTCGAGTGAAGTTCCTGGGTAGCTCAACTTGGGCGCCCTCTGTGCGTAAAGAAGGGGAGTGACGTCACTGGGCATGGTCACACAAGTTACATTGGTTCATGGCCTAACCACTACATAACATTAGCATTCGGTTGTGACTGGTAGTGTTGTTGCAGCATTTGAAATTGTGTCGTTCTTGTTTCAGCACGGATTCCGGGTCGATGCAGGAAAAGACGTATTCTACGTGGAAAAACCTCTCCTTCACCCAGAACCTTCCAGTCCGTTTCCGGTTCCTCTACCAACTGAGAGCTACCTGAACACTGCATGGATGTGATAATTCAAGAAAATGAACAATTATATCTTAACTGTATTTTTGCGAATCGGTTAAAGCGTGTAATAAAAAAATTGTCTGTTTCATGACTCTGATTTTTAAATATATTTTGTTGCCTATAATTTTTATCGTCGGTCTTATAGGCCATTCGGTATCTCGTGAAATCTCCCTGCGCTCGTGGGGAAGGAAAAAGCGGACTGAGAAACTTCGCTCCCTTTCTACGCTTCCACTTCAAACTAGCTAGCTCACTTACCCCCCTCCCCACCATTATATTCTTACTATGAGCTACGGCGCATGAATGCATTTGGTTTCACGAGATAACGGATGATCTAACCGAGTTCTGTAACATTCTTAAGTGACAAGAAGACTTACAAATGGTATCATATTTATTTTTTCATTTATTGCATTTCATAAATCTTACATCAGTATTGTAGCTTTGAGTTGTGGAAGAAGTCAAAAGATATACAAAAATATGCAATATATATTAATTAAATTTATGCTCGACCATGCCGAAATGTAGTAATTATACACCTGGTAGCAGACCTTTAATGCATGTCATTAAAGTACACCTACTCATTAAAGGTCAGGTCTTTCAGCCAATGACGACCCAGGTTACAACTGTTCAGCCAATGACAGGTCAGCTTTCTACCGTTATAAAACCGAAAGTATCGATTATTCTCGGATATGCAATCGAAAGAGAATTAGCGAAAAGTCACGGAGGCTGGAAATCCAATACTATCTCAGAAGGTTATGTTCTGTTACTATAATAATCAGCGTTAATTGTAAATAATATTCAAATAAATTCAATTTGTCATCTCGTTTTTCAATGTCTAATTTAATTTCAATGTTATCTCTGTAGGTTCTTATGGCCTAGCAAGGTCAATGCGAACATGTTCCTCGGAAAAAATCAATACTTTCGCGTCTCCGCACATCTCACAACATACGGGACATTGGTCAAGGTCAGATACAAAGAAAATTAATAATACCAAGTTAGAAATATGGTCGAGCATAAAAAGTCGTATGAAACTCGCCTATAATGGTAATTAAGAAGCTCGTATGAAAATTATGAAACTCGCTTGCGCTCGTTTCATAAATATCCATACTCGCTTCTTAATTACCTTCATTATAGGCTCGTTGCATAATGTACTATTATAAGCATAACAATTTATCAGTTGAGTAGAAGGGTATGCAGAAATTTTGTTAATTGTGTTCTAAGCCTTTTCTTTTGGCCCTTCAAAGCTTTAAGGTAATTATCAGGGAAAGGAAGTTCATGCCCTAAAAACGTGAAGAATATGTATGCATTTATGCTGTAAAAATATATAAATATGCATTACCAGTCTGAGATTATTTTAACAGAATAATAAGGTATAGGTAACTTACGTTTAGTCTATGGATTTTGAAGTGCTTGCCTCACTGCTGAATGCTCCATTTATGCTGTTACAGTTCACAACTAAGCAGTGACGTATGTTTTCTGTTGTCATTCTTCGCCTGTTGTCCCTCAGCATAGCTTTGTAGCGCGAAAAATTCGTTCTACGTCACAAGAAATAAAAGGGGCTTGCACAAAAGCTGTGAGCTGTTCTATAGAAAATTTTGTTGGTTTTTGGGGTGTTTTTCTTTCGAGAATATCTTGAATTTCTTTAAGTTGATAATAGCCAGGGTTTTTGGAAAGAATATTTCCTGTTTTCTCTTTCACTTTATCTCCTACATTTCCTGGAACTGATGTTAAACTGGATATTGTTCTATCGAAATCTGCTAGACTGCAGTAAAGGAATACCAATTGCTAACTTGAGAGGCTCCCTATGAGGGCGTCATCGTTACGTTCAAAATTCATAAACATAAATTAGTCGTCTTTACGAGGTTACACACTTTTAAAAATGAGGGAAAGACAAATAAACGTACATAATATGCAGTTTCCTTGCATAAATGTTAAAATATGATGCTTTTATAAATAAAGGCAAAATACGCAATTTTATGGATAATAAAAGTAATATTATTGTATTCAGAAATTTGTGATTCATGTAGATAATCTTTCAGCATATTCACACAATGATAGAGAACAAATACACAAATGCATGAACTTCCTTTCCTTAGTAATTAGGCAGTGCATTGAAGACAATAATACATGAGTATTGAACGGTTTCTTTTAACAGCTGAAACTAACAGAGGGTAGATGGAGAACTGATTTGTGTCGTGTATTAAAATGATTTAAAATATAAAATTATAATTTTGTTTGTTTTGCAATTTCTGGCGGAGATCTGTTAGAGTATCAAGGAAGGAGAAAATTAGAATTAATATTATAAGACAAAAAAATATATTAAAATGCAAAGATCGCTTGTACAGACCCTACCAAAAGTTTAAGGACACCCCTCCATAAGTGATGTTTTGACTCCTGTTCTTATACTTATGTGAAAACCCTTGATGTTTATACAGAGGATTATATGACAATTTGTCTGTTATCAACTCATATTCATTCTGTGTTTAATTTCCTCTGGAGTGTCATTTATGACTGTTACTGTTGCTCCAAGGTACTTGAATTTTTCCACCTTTACAAAGGATGAATTTCCAATTTTTATATTTCCATTTCATACTATGTTCTAGTCACGAGACATAATCATATAGGCTACTTTGGTTTTTCGGGGTTTACTTCCAAACCTGTCTCCTTACTTCCTTCAAGTAAATAGTACATTATGCAACGAGCCTATAATGGTAGTAATTAAGACGCGAGTATATTTATGAAACGAGCGCAAGCGAGTTTCATAATTTTCATACGAGCGTCTTAATTACCATTATAGGCAAGTTTCATACGACTTTTTATGCTCGACCGTATTTCTAACTTGAAATTATTCATAAGTATTCATGCTATTCTTATCTGACTGGGAAGCAGAACTGACCTTGTGCAATATCTCGTAAATTGTGAGATGTGCGCAGACGCGAAAGTATTGATTTTTTCCTTGAAACAAATGTCATTGACCTTGATATAATCTAGGGAGTAAAATAGAGATTAATCTTGATATAACCTTGAAATTGATTTAGACATTGAAAAACGAGATGACAAATTGAATTTATTTGAATATTATTTACAATTAACTCTAATTATTATAGTAACAGAACATAACCTCCTGCGACAGTATTGGATTTCCAGCCTCCGTGACGTTTCGCTAGTTGTCTTTCGATTGCATATCCGAGAATAATCGATACTTGCGCTTTCATATTGCTACAATTGTGTTTTCTGATTGGTGGAACACCTGAAATTTAATGAATAGGTGTACTTTAATGAGGTCCATTAAAGAGCTGCTACCAGGTGTATAATTACTACATTTCGGCATGGTCGAGCATAAACATATTTACAAAACAGTAGATCGTAGTTGAACCAGTATTGGGTAGTGGTAGGGCTGTAAAATAAAATATATATAATACAAAAGTTTCGAATATTCCATCTTCTCCACACATCGCTCAGATGTAGTCATTGCCGTTCTGTCTAGATGCTACCTTTTCCACTGCACATGTACACATTGACTATGAAGACAATTAGGCTAAGTTATTGTATTCACACAAAGGTATGATTTGGATCCTGGTGATGTGGGAGTCTCTGAATTGCAGGAAACTGCCACTGTTGTCGTCGCCACCCATACTGCCAGCGGAAATGGTGGACCAGCTTGGCGTGGTCCTGTAATTTCTGTAGATTGAAACAATTTTTTTTCTTGCCATAAACCGAAGCTCGCTGAACTGAAAATTTCGTACGAAGGAAATCGGTTTTGATTTGCAGGAGATCTGTGAAAGAGAATGCGCCATTGTAGGGTCAAATAATCGTGTTATAAATTCCATCACAATTTTATGAAGAGATATCAGTACCAACGCTATCTTCTTTCCGAAAATGAAACAATGGAAATTAAGAAAGTACCGAAAATACATATGTTGGATAAAAAGTAATGGCAACACTGCTGTCACATGACGATGGTGCGTTCGAGAGCTGCCAGCTGTGTGGACATGAACAAGGACTGTTAAATGAGTTAATGCAGCCAGCGGCGACAGTACTCCATCAATCTGCTGCAGTGTGTAGAACGTTCACTTTCATAGGGATAGTGCGAGCGCCCTAAGACCATCCTTACAAAACTAGAGCAACGTTCCTGGATCAAAATTGAAATGGCACGAAGTCGTAGTGCACAAGAATGTTTTCAGGGACTGCGTGAAGCATGTGGCGATGCAGCGTTGCCATATCGCACAGTTGCACGAGGGGTTAAAGCGTTCCGGGAAGGACTTGTTGCACCGGTACCAAAGGAAAGGTGACGACTTTCTTGGACGAATCGTCGCTATGGACGAAACCTGGACTCGCTCGTATGATCCAAACTTGAAACGCCAATCAAATGAATGGAAGCATCCCGGATCTCCTCGTCCAAAGAAAGTGCGCCCTACACAAAGTGCTGTGAAGGAGATGTTCATTGTGGCGTATGACATTGATGGGGTAATACTGCACCACGCGGTACCTCCAAGGCAGACGGAAAACGCGGACTACTGGAACATCCACCGTACTCACCCGATATGATCCATGCGATTACGATCTTTTCACCAAAGTGAAAGAACCACTGCGAGGGACCCGGTACAATACCAGAGATGAACTTATCCGTGCTTTAGGGCGGTCAATACGGAACATCAACAAAAATGAACGCCCTGATGGTGTACGACGGCTTCCAAACATTTGGCAAAAGGTACTAAATAAGGGGGGCGACTATATAGAAGGTACGTAAATGTTGTACCCCTGTGAATAAAGCCATGTCAGAAATATCGAACTGTTGCCATTACTTTTTGTCCAACCCATGTAAATTCCTAGAAGTAATGAAGTTAGTACATAATTTGTCATAATTCGTGGGTGGAATCGGAATACTTTAGCAATCAATGTACGCAAGCATTGACTATAGTTTTTACACACTCGGTACTGGGCGCACACTGCTGACATAAACAAAGGTAGTACAGTCTGTTTATGATTGAAAATAAAGTACATGAATACATACCTTGTACATGCAAGATTCCGTCTTCTTCGGTTTCGTTGCCGGCATTACAATGAACAACAAAATACATCCGAAGATTTGCGAATCGAAACGTCCTGCGGCGATCACTCAAACAGTTTTTATATTTTGAGGACGACCGTTCAACATCACGGGATGTCAATGGTGAATGCAAATAATACGACTGGTGTTTCGACATTGCACTTGTACACGTTACCAAATATAGTAGAGCGTCTCGTTTAGGCACAGCGAAAACATAAAGTGCAGGTAACGTGTGGGGGAGGATGAGCCGTACGATAAACACGAGGGATGCACAAGGTTTTAGTCACAACATTTATGGCGAAGCATTAATTGAAATTATATTTTCCAAAAACACACAAAACAAAAGAACACAAATTGCATAACTTTATCATACACATATTTTAACAAACAAGGAATTGTAATGTTGAAATAATTCAATATAACAAATCTAATTTTGCTACTTATATGATGTTGCTTTCAAGCAGAATTTTTACGGTCATAAATTTCATTCTCTGTATGACTAACATAATATCACTGCCTGGATAGTTCAGTTAGTGAGTAAAAACACCATTATTATTAATATTGTAGTGTATTCTAAGTAAATAAAAACCTAACGAAAATTATTACATTCAAAATCGTAATAGTTCCTAGTTTACGTAAATGGATGCACTACTTTTCTTCCCTCCTATACCTAGTAAAATGATTTGTATTTTACACTAGTATCATCAAACTCCGGTCGTGGAAGGGGGTAACATAGTGTTTGCGGTTCTCAACCGTTAATCCAAAGGTATAGCCAGGTTAATATTAGAACTTTTAGTAAAAACAAAATGATGACTCGGTATTAAAAATCATATTTTAACTTTATTATATGAAAATACAACTTACGTATCCATTTTACAGTCACTGCACAAGAACGATGAATGTTCTAAACACAGATACTTATTACATAGACAGCATGAGTATCTGGTTTTTCTGTCTTTGCAAAATACATTGTCGGATATTTCTTTCCCAGACATATTCATCAAATAATCCTGAAAATCTTACCATATCTCTCGAATTGGTTTTATCATAGTTCTCTTTTTCACGTCTTGCTTTATTCTTGTCATTATTATCTTAAGTTTTAGATCTAAGAACAAAATGGTCGTAAAATCTAACAACTTTCTTCCAGCATGGAGTATTAAATCCATATAAAACTACTGTAAATATACAGGGACATCGTTTTATTTTTACTAACATTTTTAATATTAACCTGTCTATACCTTTAGAGAACCGGAAACACCGCTTGCTCCCCCCTCCAAGACTTGAGTTCGATGATACTGGCGTAAAACACAAATCACTCTACTAGGTATAGGATGGAACAAAAGTAGTTCATCCATTTACGTAAACTAGGAAATATCGCGATTTTGAGTTTGATAATTTTCATTAGGTTTTTGTTTAATCAAACTACAGTAAAGTATTAAAATGAGTGTTTTTACTCACGAACTGAACTGTCCATGTGGACGTATTCATTATGCAGTGTATATTATACTGTCTACAGCACATTAGCGTACAATATAGAGAATGAAGTTAACTTGAAAAATAATCATAATATGGATATTTAAACACATTTTTGAAAATGGTGGCCGTTCATTTCGATACAGGCTTCAGTTCTTTTGTGCATATTATCGCACTATAGACTATTGCATCTAATTCCAATTGCCAGTTTCGTCCTTCGTACTAGTAACTCATGTTGAAATAATTCTATACCTACTCTACGTACTGTGAATTCAATCTTCACTTCTGCCCGACCCGAAAATATAAAATTACTCAGACATGCTATCTACTGTCCGTCCAAGTGGTTATGCCGCAGGATTGTAGAAAGGGAGGAAATCACGTGACAGTTAATTACTTAACGAGGCGCTTTTATCTAAGTTAAATTAAACAGCTGTATAATATTACGTAAACGTCCAATTCCTAAGAGAAATTAATGTTTTCAGAAAAGAGCTAAGACAGCCCAGCTTTTACAGAGGGGCGAGCAGAAGCAGGTGGGGGAAATCGGGATGCGACGTAGGCAAACGGACAGTACCTGTGCGAAAATATGATTCAATATTGAAAGCTCTTTCGTCATTGGAAAACGCGAACATATTTCTGGAACGTACTATACCCAGTAACTCAGTACTGCTTACTATCTGCGGTCTTGGTTCTGTGTGGAGTTGGAACTTCCTTAGTAGAAGGGGTGGGAGTGAAGTACATTCAAAAACTCAGGTACAATAAAAATTGAAGTAAAAATAAAATGATGTCCCTGTATTTAAAACAATAGTAATAGTACTGACAATATAATAGTCAAATAATTGCAAAAGTATAAAAAATGTAGAGTTCGAAGAACACAAACTAAACGATTTTCTTTGCTGCAAGTGTGCCTGACTACAGGAGATGTTTCAACAGGAAGGTACTGAGAGTCACAAGTGATCAACTTTTTCTAAGTATCTGTGAGAAATGTAACAAAACATTTGCATCTGTGTGTCATAGGCCCAACCCGTGCACTGGCGGGCTAAACGAGCATTCCTCTTCAGTAATTCGTCCAACGAACATCACCCTTAGTTGTGTGTAACTGCTGTATTATGGAAGGGCTGTACGTGATCTACCGATTAAGAGAGGCGTCAGAAGTCCTCGTGCTTGATTGAGGAGTCTGGCCGCAGCGATCCTGCTGTGTGCACAGGGTCAGCGTCTCCCCCACACAACGGTCCCATTTGTTTCAACACACAATTTGTGCCTTGTTCCGATGGTAGATAGGGTAGCGACCGACCAACATAATAACCAAAGTTTCCCTTCCCGCTACGTACTTCTGATGAGAAGTCTTTTTTTTTTTTTTTGTCTTCAACCTTGTGTCTGAAGAAAAAACATCCTTTTAGAGAGAGTTGGGCCATTATTTATTTATTTATTTATTTATTTATTTATTCTGGTGTAGTTAAGGCCATCAGGCCTTCTCTTCCACAACACCAGGATTACAAATACAATAATAGAAATAAACAGAAAAAAAATACACTATATACAAAGTAAAGCTATACAAGAAATAAAGAGAAAGAAAGAGAAAAAACACTGTAAACAAAGTAAAGCCACACAAAAATATACACAGGTGCAGTCACACAAACTTCAAGTGAGTAGTTAAGTATCATAATTAATTGTATCCTAATTAACTAACATAAAGAAGAAATTTGCAATTTTTATCTGGATTAAAAAAGAAAAAGAAAAAAAAAACACAAATCAATACTTCTAGCAATACCTAAAAACATTAACTAAGACAACATTTTCCAATTTAATTTTGAATTGTGATAAAGTCCGGCAGTCCCTGACATCATTAAGTAACGAATTCCAGAGGCGAGGTATTTCTACAGTATAGGAAGATGAGTATAAAGACGTTCTATGATGAGGGATAGAAAGAAGTGCTTGATGTCGGTTTCGAAGAGTTGTGAGAAATTGAAAGCGCGATAAGAGATAATTCGGAGTAGAAGTATGCATGATCCTAAACAGAAGAGACAGTGAATGTATTGTTCTTCGTTCCTTCAGACGCACCCATGAAAGTAACTGGAGGGAAGGTGTTATATGGTCAAATTTACGAGTATTGCAGAAGAATCGTATGCACACGTAATGAACACGTTGTAGTCTCTCAGCTAAGAGTGAACTTACATTAGTTAGCAAGGAATCGCAATAATCAAAATGGGGCATTACAAGCGTCTGAATAAGATTATTTTTTTAGACTAAGTGGTAGAAATTATGTATTAATGTGAAGAAAGATATGGGTAATTTTATGTGTGTGGATTAGTACAAACGGGGAATCCGAAAATCCGAAGTTTATTAACGACTCTATTTACCTTACTTACTTACAAATGACCTTCAGAGAACCCTGAGGTTCATTGCCGCCCTCACATAAGCCCGCCATCGGTCCCTATCCTGAGCAAGATTAATCCAGTCTCTACCATCATATCCCACCATCCTCTGTTTCCAATCCACATCTATATTCTTCAGGATCCCCATAAGTTTATTCCAATCCCACTTTCAGAAGCCTTTTCCAGGTCCGCAAATACTACATACACTTCTTTATTTTTGTCTACGAATAATTAAACATTTAATAATTAATTTTACCAGAAAAATTCTGGTCTGGGAACGTGGTGAGCAGTTAATTTTACTTATTTCTTCATCTCACGCAAGAATCCTCTGATTGAGGTTCTGGCTGATATGTACATCTATTATCAGGCAGTACATCTCACTTGACGATATATGTCAGAGGAAGAACAATTGTTTGTATGCATCTGAAGTCTGATTAGTGTAATATGTAGCTATAGTCGCGACGCTGTTATTCCCGGCGTGACTCCTCCTCTTTGCTTACGCCTTAAGAAGTGAAGGCTCTACAAAGTCTAGGTAGGTAGTATCGTTCGTTATTTTTGTTCTTTCGTTGCCGAGCTACCAGACGAGGAATTTATTTGCCGCACCGTTAAACATTATCATGTCGTAGCTCCTATGATAATAAATCAAACGCACTATAATTGAGCAAATAACGTCTTAGTGTTCTTTCTTCGAACGCCAACGAAAGAGCCAAAATGGCGGGCGATTATATTAAGTATTTATCGAGCCTTAGGAAATGCATAACGTCATCATCAGCGAATAACAAGCCGCACACGTTTAAATGTATGTATTTGTATGTATTTATTTACACTGCAAGTGGGCAAGCACCCGGTGGCAGTGGTATACACAATACAATTATACGATACACAATAACACAATAATTACAATTAATAATAAAACATAAAATAACCTAATTTTACAATACAACCTACATATGTATAAGCCCTACATAAGTTTCAGTAGTCTTTCACTTTACTCTCATCTCACTCACTGTAGTGGCATTATGACGCATTTCACTGACACTTTAGTACACATTTCACTGACGCTATAAATTATCACTGATCGGAACTATTCACTGCACTGTAAAACCATAACTTCACTGACTCACCTCGCATCACTGATACAACAGTTCAAATAAGACAGATAATTATACCTTTATGCATACTTATAAACAGAACTACATTTAAGCTAAACCTACATTTAAGCTAAACAACCTGCAACGTGATTGGCTGCCGGAAATAAGAGCGACGGGACTATAATAGGCGATGTATGCAGTGGAGGGGGGAAAGGAACTGACTACCCTACCCCATTATCTCCAGGCCTAGTTGCCTCATAAGTGGTGCATTCTTGGTATCATTGTGAGGTTCAGACCTGTCTTCGGACAATTGAGTAAACAACAACTTACGCAAGAAATGAAATTAAAGGAAAAGGTTGTTGAACGCAGACTAAGTTTCAGTAGTCTTTCACTTTACTCTCATCTCACTCACTGTAGTGGCATTATGACGCATTTCATTGACACTTTAGTACACATTTCACTGACACTATAGAACACATTTCATTGACGCTATAAATTATCACTGATCGGAACTATTCACTGCACTGTAAAACCAAAACTTCACTGACTCACCTCGCTTCACTGATACAACAGTTCAAATAAGACAGATAATTATACCTTTATGCATACTTATAAACAGAACTACATTTAAGCTAAACCTACATTTAAGCTAAACAACCTGCAACGTGATTGGCTGCCGGAAATAAGAGCGACGGGACTATAGCAGGCGATGTATGCAGTGGATGGGGGAAAGGAACTGACCACCCTACCCCATTATCTCCTGGCCTAGTTGTCTCATAAGTGGTGCATTCTTGGTATCATTGTGAGGTTCAGACCTGTCTTCGGACAATTGAGTAAACAACAACTTACGCAAGAAATGAAATTAATGGAAAAGGTTGTTGAACGCAGACAAGAGAAATTTAATTACGACTTGCATAATTTATCTTATTTTGGAAGGTAACCGTTGAGTTCATAAAAATAGTAATTAAAGGGTCATTTATGTGAAAGAATTAAATTTGAAAGTTATACTAATTTAAGAGTGAAAGTTTCCCTTTATGAAGTATGTGTTCCTCGGGTGGATCTCGCTTTACAGAGCCATCTGTGTAGACAACATGCTCCATTGTTGTATGCAAATCAGTTTGCTCTGAAGCTTTTATGTTGACCTCCATGGGAAAGTCACCGCGAATCGTGAGTACAGGAGACTATAAATAGCGAACTGTCGGTGCAATTAGCATAAATACAAAGCAAATAAGATCCTCCCAAGTGCCAGCCAGGTATCGAAAGAGTCACCGCAGTGTTTATGAGAGTGCAGCAATGTGTGATTGTGTCTGGCTTTTGGTTACAAATGATGGCGCGAGTAAAAGGGCAATGGTCGAAGGGAGTATAAAGGAATAAAATTGTAAGGAAGAAGTGAAAGACAGTAAAACAAATGAGCTCTTCTGGACGCTGTAAACAGTGGGGAAATGTTAAGAGGTAAAGGAACCAAAATGCGTATATCACGACGTACAGGAAAGTAAGTTGTGCTATGAAGGCGTTTATAATTTTCTCATGCTTCTTATTTTTTGTCGTCAGCGTTATTGCTATCAGCACTACCACTTACAAATGTCTTTTAAGGAACCCGAAGATTCATCGCCGCCCTGACATACGCCCGCCATTGGTCCCTATCCTGAGCAAGATTAATCCATTCCCTACCATTATATCCCACCTCCCTCAAATCCGTTTTAATGTTATGCTCCCATCTACGTCTCGGCCTCCCCAAAGGTCTTTTTTTTGCTCAGGTCCGAGGCTTTTGTTGTGGTTTTGTAACAAGCTCCATTTACGGTGATGGGTTGTTAGCCCAACCCCCAAGCTGGAGGACCACCCCTTATCGGCTTGTACTGGGTGTTCAGTTCAAAATGTGTCTTTGCTCGCTGTATGTCGTCATGTGGCTAGCTGATGAGCCTAGAGAATTCAATCTTCCTACACTTCCGCAGCTCAGGTGTATAACCTAAGAGACAGAGAAGTTGGCTAGCAAGTACGGCGTTCATTCTGAAGAGTACGTACCGATACGTACGGTGACGCCGGTAGTGGCAGGAATGTGAACTGTTTGGAAATACGTACTGTCGAGATATGGGGAGAGGGTTAAGACAATTACTTACGTATTTGTTGACTTTAACTTCGACGGTCAACATGGTCACGGAGCATTTGATTTGTGTTGTGGAATGTTACCGTACGCAACCGATGATAACAAATACCCTGCGTACGACTTGCCGGCGCAAAACACAGTTCGAAAGAGGTTATGGTAGCACACAGACCGTACAGACCGCCATCTGTTGCTACGACGTTCAAGTTATACCGTACACGTTCTCAAGTTCAGATTGAAGAACGCCTTAAATAATAGGCAACTTCTCTAACATATAAGCTGAAACTCGCTTCAAATCGGTGACCCAACAACAGTGACGTCATGACACTTTGAAATGAACACCCAGTATATTCGCAGATACCCTTCATATCTGGATATCGTCTCTTCTATGCGTAACCTATGGACGGGCCATTATACCTGGTTTATCTTGTCTCAGTAGCAATAAAACCAAGTCCCTTCAAATGAGGGTGGAGATTATAGGAGCGTTGTAAATTTTCAGAATTCTTTTCAAACCTTGTTATTGTACAGGCTACCGGAACTCAGTTTCTTGAAAGACAAGCTCAGTGACGGAACTACACAGTACGAAGAGAGATATTTTGTAATTTTATTTTGCGCTACAGAATGTATCAACTGGTCCCTTCCACCACTGGATGGCTGGACGGCATCGCTCCACTCCCCCATTGCCATAACAATACAGACGAAGTAAGACATATCTCCTTTCTCTCTCTTTTCACAGTGAGACAAGATACATCACACAGACTTTAGGGACTCACAATACAATATGTGGTATTTTAAGTATTACTAAATGTTAATATAGGCATTAATTTTGTAATACTGTTATGTAAAACATGGATTAATCTTGCTCAGGATAAGGACCGATAGCGGGTTTATGTGTGTGAGACAATGAACTTCTGGGTTCTCTAAAAGCTATTTGTATGTATGTCTGTATGTATGTATGTATTTTTTATTTTAGTAGGTTATTTTACGACGCTTTATCAACATCTTAGGTTATTTAGCGTCTGAATGAGATGAAGGTGATAATGCCGGTGAAATGAGTCCGGGGTCCAACACCGAAAGTTACCCAGCATTTGCTCATATTAGATTGAGGGAAAACCCCGAAAAAAACCTCAACCAGGTAACTTGTCCCTACCGGGAATCGAACCCGAGCCACCTGGTTTCGCAGCCAGACGTGCTGACCGTTACTCCACAGGTGTGGACGTATGTATGTATGTATGTATGTATGTATGTATGTATGTATGTATGTATGTATGTATGTATGTATGTATGTATGTATGCATTCACACTGCAAATGGGTAAATATCCAATGGCATTGGTAACTAATTACCAGGCTTCGGTCCTGGGCACAGAAACGCATGAAGTTCAGGACGCACGGACGATAGTGTTGTGTTGGTCGAGTGGAGTGGGAGATGGAGAGCGCCGTTACTTCGTGTCTCAACATGAAAACAGTCCGTCACAGTACGGCACAAAATATATTTCACCCTGTGCAGGTGCAGTATATACAGTATATGCGTAGTGTAGACAATAAATGTCTACCATTAAAGTATTAACGTGAGTTGTAACCTTCAATCAGGTGTCCCTACGCCGAAGCCTGTTACACGTACCGCAGCCAAGCAGCAATACACACAACGGTAATGCACATTACGGACCCACCTGTTCTGTTGCATCACCCCTTCACACGGATCATGACGTCATTTATACTCCGTGTAATCAAAACCTCATACTGGTTACTCTGTGTCCCTAGGTCGAAGCCTGCTAATTACACTCAATAATGACAATTAATAATAAACGCAATTAATAAAAAATACAATTAATGATAAATTAGTAATATTTCAAGCTGAAATATGCCTTAATTCACGTTGAGGTATTCGGCTTGCTCATAGGTGCCCGAGGGACTATACCAGCTTTTTTCGAAGAATTTCGACGGCAGTTTGCTCTGCCAACATCTCTGAGGGATGACATTGTGCTAATTGTGTTAAAAATCCTGCCAAATCCTAATTAATCACATGGTGCCACATTAATAACAATTGTAATTTTTCACGCCCTTTTCTTCGTTTCCCTTCTTTAAAATTTAGTATCTATGTTTACATATGTATAATAATTTTTTGAGGATGTACTAAGTCCATATGGGCTACTCTCAATGGGGGGCAGTTTAGTATTATTATTACTAATAATAATAATAATAATAATAATAATAATAATAATAATAATAACAATAATAATAAATTTGTATTAACAAAAGCCGCCCTAAATAAGGGTTCAATAGATCGGCCTACTAATAAATTCATTAAAAATAATAAAAATAATAATAATAACAATAATAACAAGGAGCATCCTAAATTAAATGAAGCACGATCACTCTAAATAACATTTAAAGTAGGCCTAAATCTAATTTGTATCTTAACCCTAAGTTCGAACTAAAACCCACGAGTAAGATATGTTATATGTACTTAAATATTCTAAACGAATTTCTTTAATTCACTCCATTTTTCTACGTTCCCTTTCACCTAGACTGCCTCTATTGTTAGGTAAGATCTGAATTGTTTCTTTTGCTGTCGATTTCATCCCCCTCCTCCCACCGTTATGATATAAATCCCCCCCGGGATAAAAGGTCTGAATGTAGCACTCAAAATAAGTGAAACATATAGAAACTCTGTGTTGTTCTGATACTAAATTTAGCTTCAGCTTTATGCATATTAAACGCTGCTTAATGGTGACGTAGCCACGAGGTGCTTGAAGTATCTATGCCACACGTGCCATGAGCATAGAAACCGATTCAAGAAGAAGAAAAAGGTCATTGTTGAGTGGATAGTCTTGAAAACGAAGAGATTTTCCTCACGAAGCTAGCTTGTTCTCGTTAGTGCCGTGACAGACTAATGTGGACAGTTCTAGTGCTCAATCAATAGCATGGGGTGATGCCCTCTTATTAAGCTGAGTGACAGACGGAGCTCCTGGAGCTATGATGGATGTTTTGTCATACTGGACTAATGTGTTCTGTTGTACACACGCTTGTTTACCATAGAGCATGATACTCAGGTTTGATAAATGCTGTCTGATCGTGACTGCGTGTACTTTGTACTGTCGTGCTCAATCAGTAAGAAAGCAGAGCGAGGCCGCTCGAATTTCCATCGTTGTAAAGGATTATAGGAGACGCTTTGATGTTTCTCTTTTTGAAATAGACTGTTGAAATGTCCAACAGAGTTCTGTTAACTGTTTTAAGGATATATGTACAGTAGTGGCAAAAAAAAAAAAAAAAAACCGGACCGACCCTTGTAGCTGGGGCCCGTTTCATAATCCGTACAAATTACAAATTAATAATTTACAAATAACAAGTAAAAGATTAGAAATGCTTATAAATTGTGTTTCACAATGCTATTTTATTAGTTTGTAAAGTCTGACGAACTATACAAAATCAGCTAAAGAAATTTACAAATACGCATTATTGGTTACACAATATCGCCAACGACAGTTTACAAAAATCGCTAAGGAGCAGAGCTAAAGTCGCTGTATTTTTACTACTATCGATACATATGTTTATATTTTGTACTAAAATAGATTATTCTAAGCTTGCTGATTCATATTTCACCAACAGAAAATATAAAGTATTGTTAAAGAACTTACTTACTTACAAATGGCTTTTAAGGAACCCGAAGGTTCATTGCCGCCCTCACATAAGCCCGCCAGCGGTCCCTATCCTGTGCAAGATTAATCCAGTCTCTATCATCATACCCCACCTCCCTCAAATCCATTTTAATATTATCCTCCCATCTACGTCTCGGCCTCCCTAAAGGTCTTTTTCCCTCCGGTCTCCCAACTAACACTCTATATGCATTTCTGGATTCGCCCATACGTGCTACATGCCCTGCCCATCTCAAACGTCTGGATTTAATGTTCCTAATTATGTCAGGTGAAGAATACAATGCGTGCAGTTCTGTGTTGTGTAACTTTCTCCATTCTCCTGTAACTTCATCCCGCTTAGCCCCAAATATTTTCCTAAGCACCTTATTCTCAAACAGCCTGAACCTATGTTCCTCTCTCAGAGTGAGAGTCCAAGTTTCACAACCATACAGGACAACCGGTAATATAACTGTTTTATAAATTCTAACTTTCAGATTTTTGGACAGCAGACTGGATGATAAGAGCTTCTCAACCGAATAATAACACGCATTTCCCATATTTATTCTGCGTTTAATTTCCTCCCGAGTGTCATTTATATTTGTTACTGTTGCTCCAAGATATTTGAATTTTTCCACCTCTTCGAAGGATAAATCTCCAATTTTTATATTTCCATTTCGTACAATATTCTGGTCACGAGACATAATCATATACTTTGTCTTTTCGGGATTTACTTCCAAACCGATCGCTCTACTTGCTTCAAGTAAAATTTCCGTGTTTTCCCTAATCATTTGATTGTTAAAGAACATTAAGAGTATTTAGATTTTTATATATTGGCGACAATGGAGTTTCATGTGATGTGATTGGTCGAGTATACCAATACGTCTATTACTTAAATGACCAAAGTTAGCACCAAATTCAGTCAAATAAGTAAATAACAGATTTAGTCCACGTACAAATATGCAATTGATAAAATAATTACGATGTCTGACTACAAAATCAGGTTCATTTTTTGTGTTGATCCATCAGTATTTATTAATGTTGCGTCCATAACCTCACAAACATTAGTGATCCCAGCAGCAGCAGCATAAAAATTCTGTGCTATAGTAAATAACATTTTGGTGATCAAAAACCTGTCCCGAATTTAACTCTTTTAACAACATCAACTACCCTGTGGGCACTTTTGCACACTGATATCTTAGACATTCCGTGCTTATCTGCTAACCCACGGAACTGACAGATACTATGCAACCAATGCAAAATAATACAGTTCTCGCTTTGAGGTTAGGGCATCACTTTTCTCTTTTGGATGTTGGATGTGATGTCCCATATCTTGTAGGAGAGATTCCAGCGAAACGGGACTCGAAACGACTTCAGAATACCGCGTAAGTAGCGTCGCTATTGCATTACTGTATTATTTATTTTTGGTGTAGGGAACTTCTTTATTAAGTGAGAGTATTTATTAAATACAGTCTTCGTAGGCCTATATAAATACTTACGCGGTATTCTGAAGTATAGCGCGGGACTCATTCGAAACCTTTAATTAAATTTATACAATGGTACGAACGTGTTATTAATTCTTGACCGAAAAATTTTACGTATAGGCTACGTCTTCGTTTGATTAGACCTAAATTCAATATCTTCGTCTGTGTCATTAGAAGTCCTTAATAACATCAAAACTGCGTTAGTTTAATTCTGAATATTATCCAGTTACTCAACAATTAATTTAATAAGTATTTCTTTATTGTGTTTATTCATAATTTGTTGCAATATCAAACTTTACCATCTCAGAAGTATTGTAAAAAAATTACTAATTTTACAAGTAAAGTTTACACGTTTGTAAAATTACCCTTCATTTTGAAACAGAATACTTGTAAAGTGAGCAAAATTTAATTTGTAAAGATTTGATTTCCTTTGTAAAGTTCAACATTACAAAAAAAGATTGTGAAACAGAAGTTTACAATTTACAAGCAAAGTTTACAATTTACAAAGCTTGTAAACATTGTGAAACAGGCCCCTGATTTCAGAGCCTTGTTCACTCCAGAGCACATAGACTGGTAACTAAGACTTTCGTGGTTCGAATCCTGCCTGGGAAGGAAGCTTTTTTTTTATTCCTTATTCAAATTTATTCCCAATACTTTTCGATTTCAGCGATATTTTACTACTTAATTAACTTATTATTCCCAGAACAAAAATTTAACCAGCAATCGAAAAGTATTGGGAATAAATTTGAATAAAGAACAAAAAAAAAGTTTTGTTCTCAGGCAGGATTCGAACCACGAAAGTCTTAGTTACCAGTCTATCGTGCTCTGGAGTGAACAAGGCTTTGAAATCAGCTACAAGGGTCGGTCCGACTTTTTTCTTGCCACTACTATACATTAATATATATATATATATATATAATTGTTTTTGTTTTTCTTTTGTATAAAAAGTACACAGCGTTTTCCGAATCCATTGATATACTATAGTTTATTTATTTGTGCTATTTAAATGGACATGTTGTAACGCAATACAGGTCAGCTAAATTTCCCAAAAGTTGCAATTTTTCCACACATATTATTTAATAACTTCACAATCATTAGAGATAGAATGCTGAAATTTTGCACACTGATTTCACATCCATTTATGCAGATCGTAAACTAAAATAATGCCCTATCTTCTGAAAAAAAAATAGGTCACAAAACATGATGTAAATTTTGCTATATCTTATATATGACTCATAACAAATTAATTGTATTAAAATTGAAAAGTTCACATGTCTGAGAATAATCCACTTCTTAGACATAAATATTTATTACATGCGGTAAAAAAAATAAAGATGTCAGAGATACCCTAACAATATATTTTGATTACCAAATTATATAACTGTATACATTTTTTTCATATTCTGATAAAACTGGCTTTTAAAAATTATTATTGGTATTTTTTATAGTTTTATCAGCTTTTTAAATTCTAGTAAGTCTTGTTATGGTAATTTTTGTCCACTTGTGAGTTCTTTTTCTTCTTAGAAATTTCACGTACATATACCCTTAAACGCCATGTTAGCTTTAGAATTGGGTTTTATGAGAAGTAATTATAACGGACATTGGCAGAATGGTTAGCATATCGGGTTTTCATATCAGGGATTCAGATTCTGAAGGAGTTTATGATGTACGTAATTTAATATGACGATGACGTAATTCAAAATCAAGTCGTTCTCTATCTGAAAGGTGTTTCAATATAGAATATTACGTTAATCCTACTATTACTTCACACTGCCATATTGTAGCCTATACTTTAATCCGACCGCAGTGTACCACTTTTCCGTCTTTTGTATCAGTGCGCTCTACTTTTTATCGCAATGAAAATAATTGTATATGCAAGGTGCAATCAATATATTGCCGAACAGCACTTGTATTTATTGTACCGTTAAACATACATGCGAGTGGTCGGCCTGGGTAGCGCAGTTGGTATAGCGCTAGCCTTCTTTATTCGAGGTTGCGGGTTCGTTCCCGGCCCAGGTCGATTTAAGTGTGTTTAAGAGTGCATGTACGTGAACGACCACAATTATTATCAGAAAATGCAGGCTCTGAATTTCTAAAATTTTATAAGGAAATGAACTCACAATTGGATAAAAATTACAAGGTACCACAACAAGACTTATTAGAATTTAAATATCTGATAAAAGTATAAACAGATTACTAATAATATTTTTAAGAATTCACTTTTTACTTTAAATTAAATTTTCCAAATTTTTAAAATTTTCACACATATTATTTCATAACTCCACAACATTAGAGATAGAATTCTGAAATTTTGTACACTGATTTAACATGAACTTATGCAAAAGGTAGACTATAATAATGCCCATTTCTTTGAAAATAGAAAAATTAGGTCACAAAACATTATGTAAATTTTAATATATTTGATATAAAACGAATAAAAAATTAATTGTATTAAAATAAACAACTCTACATATCTGAGAGTAGTCTACTTTTCAGAAATAAGTGTTTATTACATGCAGGGAAAATATTAAAGATGTTAGAGAGGCCATAACAATGTTATAGTTACCAAATGATGTAACTGCAGAATTTTTTTTTTCATACTCTGATAAAACTGGTTTGAAAAATATTATTAGTAACTTTTTTATACTTTTATCAGATATTTAAGTTCTAATAATTCTTCTTGTGGCACCTTGTAATTTTTGTCCAATTGTGAGTTCATTTTCTTATAAAATTTTAGAAATTCGGAGCCTTCATTTTCTGATAATATTTGTGATCGTTTACATACATATATCCTTAAATGCGACAGGCTCGTGTCAGTAGATTTACTGGCATGTAAAAAAGCTCCTGCGGGACAAAATTCCGGCATACCGCAACGCTGATATAACCTCTGCAGTTGCGAGCGTCGTTAAATAAACCATAATTTTTAATTTCACTGAAGATTATTGCTTCCATGCCTGTTGAATCAATTTATCAAACAGCGTTAGATTGTCTTTAAGAACTGAACTTCTACACGTGATTTTGTGCATACATGTCATTTTTCCTGGAATCTCTCCATAAACGCCATATCGCTAAACTACTACTCTGACTTTAAAGTGAAGCTTTTAGCATAGATTCCAGGCGTTTGTCTGATTCTAGATAACTTTTCCGTTTCTTTTGTCCTGTGTGTAGCTTACATTCAGAACAGTCCGGGAACTTATTGATTGCCCCTTGTATTGTTGCAATATAAATTAGTAACGAAGTTTTTGTTTAATACTTGTAAACCGCAGTATTGCAAATAAAAAAAAAACATTTATAAAGAGGGACTACTTTTCTAATTGCGCACTGATGTACTTTGTTGTACAACCAATTGCGAGATCCTTGCCCACGTACATTTGTTGATACGATGAACTAGCGTGCCTAGTATAGGTACACAAATTGTCCCCCGCTCGGAAAGCGGGAACTTTAACTGTCAGTGGACACTCTTCTATACGCTGGTTACCATGACAGCACAATACCGGATATTTAGTCGTTTCTCCGTCTTTCTTTGCCAATTTGCTGTTCTCTTGTCTTCTAACTCACGTTAGTGAGCTTTTCGAGATCTGCTTGTAGCGAACTGTGCCATTAGCAGCTTCCTTTGCTAAGAGATCCGCTAGGTCATTGCCGTAGTTATGCATGTGCGTTTTGGCCCAGCTAAAATCTAACATCCAGTTTTTATGCGTCAGAAGATTTGGGATCCTAAAATAGACATACAAGTCATAAATTTCCGAGAAGTTGGGTTTATTTTTTTAATAATTCCTAATACTTGCTGTAAACTTGTAGCCCTTTTTCTGCTTATTTTCTTCATGCTTCAGGCATTTTTATCTGCTGCATCTAAAATCGATTAGTGCATAATTTGCGGTGTTTTTTATTTTATTTTTTTTTTCATCTAGTGTATTTAATTGAAGAACAGCCATTCCAGGCAAACTGGGAATTCCAATGAAAATATATTTTTCAGAAATGTTTATTATTAGTGTAAGACATAGATTAAGGCTCTAAATTTAAATATTCTAATGTTCTATTTTCAAAAAGAAAATATTTTACAAGTTTTATGGGCATTGAATCTAAGTGGTCTTGGCTAGATAATGGGTACTTTTGTTTCCCTAAAATTTGCAGCACTTATTCATACAGAAACCAGCTGTTAATGTATGTTTTTCAAGGAGCTATTGCTGAAATATTTTGAGAGTCGGCACTGTTAATTCCAGAGATCCAGGATCAAGGAACTTTTACTCTGTACTATATTCTTCCTGCCACTTATTTTAAGTAGTTTGGGTTAATAAAATTAGCAATCTTATAGTTAAAGTGAATATTTTAACTTAGAAATGTCACAGTTGTTTTGAAACTGGAAAAATGAAGGACATTAACTCATCTGCAACATTATTGACATAATATGTTTAACATCCGTGACGTGAAAGAAACAGCTACAAAATATTTACCGATTATGTTTTTGTGAACTAATTGGATGCCATGAGATTTGCATAGCTTTCACATGGACACTATGAGAATGAATCTTTCTTTGCTTGAGGCAGAGACCTGAGTTTTACACTTTTTGTTAATAAGGTGTGTAGTTTGGGTTAATAAAATTAGCAATCTTATAGTTAAAGTGAATATTTTAACTTAGAAATGTCACAGTTGTTTTGAAACTGGAAAAATGAAGGACATTAACTCATCTGCAACATTATTGACATAATATGTTTAACATCCGTGACGTGAAAGAAACAGCTACAAAATATTTACCGATTATGTTTTTGTGAACTAATTGGATGCCATGAGATTTGCATAGCTTTCACATGGACACTATGAGAATGAATCTTTCTTTGCTTGAGGCAGAGACCTGAGTTTTACACTTTTTGTTAATAAGGTGTGTAGTTTGGGTTAATAAAATTAGCAATCTTATAGTTAAAGTGAATATTTTAACTTAGAAATGTCACAGTTGTTTTGAAACTGGAAAAATGAAGGACATTAACTCATCTGCAACATTATTGACATAATATGTTTAACATCCGTGACGTGAAAGAAACAGCTACAAAATATTTACCGATTATGTTTTTGTGAACTAATTGGATGCCATGAGATTTGCATAGCTTTCACATGGACACTATGAAAACGAATCTTTCTTTGCTTGAGGCAGAGACCTGAGTTTTACACTTTTTGTTAATAAGGTGTAACGTGAGTTCACAAATCTTGTAACATCCATGACGGAACATTTTTTTTTTTATTTTCTGCAATAATAAAAAATTTTATTCAAACAACTTTTTTCTGTAAAATGATAATGATCTTGTATATTGATTTCAATAATAAAATTTGACAAAAGTAATTTCATTTTCAATATATAGAGTTTTAAAATAGTAATAATGTAACATCCATGACAACTGAAATGACTGAGAATTGATCGGGTATTATTGAATTGTTCAATTCAGTCTGTTTGTTAAGTCGCAATTTTAAAACCAATTTCTTGTTTGGTTTAATGTCGAATATTGTTTTCTATCGTATTTTCTTCATTGCAATTATATGACCACTTTTTACGGTTTTAATAACGCGTAAGTCATAAAATATCAATAAAAGATTGGTTTACAATATTTACATTATTAAAATCCAGACGCTTGCCTCATAAATATTTGACCTTGACTATTGCAAGAAATCTTATCGCACGTGGCTGAAGGTTAGAACTTTAATTTGCATTTTTTTTTTTTGTATGTGGTTATGGAGTTCAAGGCCCCACAAGTCACAGGTTATGTGAAGAAATCTTTTAGCGGCAAGGGTGTTAACCATTGAACGGACAGTACGTGACAAGAGTTTCTCTCGTTCGACAATGAATTTATAATTGCAAGAGAAAACCCGGCAGAGGAACAAAGGAGTCCTTTCATTACCATTGATATTATCTGTTTCTCATTGGAAGTTATTTAAAAATGTGTGTTAATAAATTTATGAATTTTATGAATGTAAACTTCGTTGAATTGGGTTTAGCTTTCCCAAAGGCATACTGGTAAAAGTGGCAAGTTCTTCTGCGGGATGTGTAGTTCTTATCGTCAGCCTGTCACGCAGGCGGTTCGGGTTCGAGTCCCTGGGCCTTTCTCGTAGTTCTCCCGCTTTCTCAGTTTAGGTATCAACATCATTTCTACTTATCACCCTTCCACCAGCACTGAATACCAGAGGTCTGCATCGGATGTTTTCGCTCGAGCGCCAAGTAGTTCATAGCATAATCCGATAGGTAGCGCACATGCATGATGGGTAAAATTGTCGCGAGCGATAAATCCTCGAACGGTATAAGCCGAGCGTTAGACATTCGTTCTAGCTACAGTGATGAACTGTGTAATAACATCATAGATGTTTATCATTTCAAAACTTTGCAGTGTTAAACTAACCTCTCCATAGTACAACTATAAAACTTGCTTTAAAATGTAATATAAATGTTGTAGGTAAATGTTCCCCCTCCACACAGGAGTGATTTTGTTTTTACTACATCTGATAGATGTTATTGGATATAAATGTAATTTTTATAAACGGAGAACACAATCACGATAATGCAAGAACTGTATCAAGTTTTCTAGTAATAATAATAATAATAATAATAATAATAATAATAATAATAATAATAATTAGTGTATCAATTTTTGCGTCTGTAACAGTTGTGCAGCATGATAATTCGTTTTATTATATTTTCTGTGACGTTATCTCTGTACTAATATTAGAGACTTTTCGCACCCTACTGAGAAGTCCGCGTTAAACGTTATTGTGACGTCATTAATCTCACATCCAATCAGAAGATAATACGTGTCAGAGCCTTGATAACGTTGCGCTTATCCGAGCGACCCGGTGTGGTTATTTGTGCACAAATAACGTGATCAATAACGCGAGTGTGTTAATGAAATAAAATTTGCAATAATGGCTACACGACTCAGATTTACAATTAGCGATGATATCTGTCTTCTTCGGGAAGTGTTAGCAGTTAATCTTTACGAAGACAGCAGTAGGTGGAGTGACATTCATAATAAAATTCGGGAAGGAACGGGAAAGGACTTCTGACTTCGTATAATGAAAGACCACGTGCAACACCTTGTGCAGTTGTGGAAGAAAGAAGACAAAGCAAATCTAAGGAAGTAAGTAGGTCTATATAATATTCTATTTATAAGTTAATGAAATGTGAAAAGAGAAAAGATTAGTGAAACATGATTGTGCGAAAGTGATGCACTGTTTCCTGCTAACAGGGCCAATCGACAGCAGGGAAAATTTTAGGCCTACATTACTGTTTTCAAGAATCTACAAATAAAATCGGAGTGTCTTTCTGTAATTTCAAAATAATAAATCCAAATATATATATTATATATATGTATGTATAATATATATATATATATATATATATATATATATATATATATATATATATCTGTTTACATGATAACTAAGCTTAAACAACTGTTTTTAAAATCTGTATTTTAGATCTGGTACCGAAGAGCAGTACGGGGAAAAAGAGCAACTTCTGCAACAGATCACAGACATGGCGAGAGATTTTTACTGGGAAGTCAACGAAGGGTGATCCAATAATTAATGCTAGACAGAAAGGTGTGGAAGAAAGGGATCTTGCTCTGTCAAATTTTCAGGTTACCATGCCCTCCACTTCCATATCTTCCAGTCCAACAGAAATATCAGAGGCTTCTTCTGATATAAGCCTACCTCTCCAGGAGACCTCTGAAAATTCTGTTGAAGTAACAACTCAAAGGTAAATAATTATAATATTCTGTCTGCATATGTAAGATATTTCACATACAGTATGTATCAGAATCTGTTACAGTAAATTGCTGTGTTCGGATTATTGTAATAAGTTTTTATGATTCAATTTATTATAACAGCAAGATATTTTGAATAGGCCCATATTATATTCACTATAATTGTGTGGACTGCATGTGTGTTTGTATATTTACAGAAGCCGAAAGAGGAAGGGAGGTCAGCTTAGTTCAGATATTATGAAATTCATGGAGAAAAAACAAAAAGATGAAGTGGCATGGAGGGAGCAACAACAACAGCTGGAGAGGGAGAATTTTGAGTTAGAGAAGCAGGAAAGATTGCATAGGATTGAAATGGAAAGAAAACAACAAGCTATGATGGAGAAAATTATTAATCTTCTTTGAAATAAATGATCAAACTTAAGTCCAATATACCATAGGCCTACATCCTACTTTCACAAAATAAATAGGCCTACTTTTTATTTAACTTGTTTTGATATATACATTTAACTTCACATTTCACTTCATACCTAATTACTTACTTTTTTCTTAATAATACAATTTATGTTTAGTAATAGGCATTTATCAGTTCTTGCTGCATAGGCCTAAGTATTTGTTTTCAGGTTGCAATTTAATTCCCAATTCACATAACAAAATCATTCCGAATTTGACTTCTTCACAGTGAAAAGAGATTAATATTCACTTAGTTCAATTCACAAAACCATTACTTAGTTCTTCTTTCATTATGTAGACCTAATTTAATTTTAATAATTTTAAAATAAACAGAGGAAACTTAGATCTGGAAATTTGGCAATATTTAGTCTCAATTATTATTTTAGCCTACACTTAAACTTTTCTGTAAGTGCAGTTCAATTAACAAGAATTGAATACAAGCAAGTTTTCTTATAAAATATTCATTATTTTAATTGTAAACGTTATTGGTTACTACTTATGTACATTTAATTATTTCAAATATATATTCTTACTGCGACAAATATTCCCTTAATGTAGGTGGGGAAATGTTAAAGTAATGTCCAGTTTGGCTGCCATACAAACATGTGTGACATTTGGTCATGAGAACAGCTGTGAAGTACATTTTCTCTAATTCTTGAAGATTAATTTTTTTATTTTTCTTAAAATCAAGAAATGCAAACTCCCTAATTACTTTACCAAATCCCCACTCTACTGCTTGTCTCACAGTACTCATGGCACTATTAAAATGTATTTGTTGTGGAGTTAGATTATTACCAGTAAAAGGCTTTAAGAGGAGTTCCCTTATAGGGTATGCAGAATCCCCATATAAGACAAACCTTTCACCATCAGGGAAGGTAACACATTCTTTAAGTTCACTATAGAAGTTAGAGCGACGGAGTATCCCTGCATCATGCATTCTTCCAGGAAACGGCCCTTTCAAGCTTATTGTCATACCATCTGGACAAACTGTGGACTGATATTTCACACAATGCACACGCTTGTGACCAGAAAAATATTCTTCTTGGTTCACAGATGGTCTGCAGATTGGTCTTGCTGTACCATCAATAAAACCCCAACAATTTTCTATTGGCACATTATGTGAACCGATAGCATTAGAATAGAATCTCAATTTTGTCCTGGTAAGCCACCTTACATTCCTTAAATTAGTTAGTAAGAAAACTGCCTTCTCATGAACAATGTGCATTACGTGCTTGCATACCATTGAAATGTAAGGGGCGGATAAGCCAAAAATCCGCTCTAGATCGGTCAGTCTATTAGGGTAGGCAAGGCGCCGGAGAAAAATGCAGAGGCCTTCCAGTCCTGGATGAAAAAGTGTAATAATTAAAATCTTGAGATCGTCTTTAAAAATTATCATAAGAAAATATATGTATTATGGTATTTGTAATTAGACCTACCTGATAAGCTGCGATCTGCGAGTTTTAAAGTAGCTGGTATATTCAAAAGATTTACTAGTTGATGCAAGTCATGTTTCTCAAATCGGAAATGTTGTAGGCATTCTTCACTCGAGAAACTGTCTAGGTTAATACGTGGAAATTGTATCGATCTTAATACTGCAACTTCTCTCTTTTTTCCTAGGACTAATAATATAATATCTTCAAAATCTTTTAGATCATCCAATAAAGCGATGGTTAATAAATCCTCCATGATTTACGTACAGAAGAAGCAACTTGAAATAGAGTATATGTAACAGCTGATTGCAGTATCGAAATAACAAATGACGGCCATGGAGAGCGAACGAACAAGTGAAGGTCATGGAGAGCGAACGTTTCCGAATATATCCGAAGAATAAAACACTGCTTACGTGGCGCGAAAACTATCTCGTGGAGTAATTCCGTTAATCTAACTACGTCATTGACACGTCATCACTTCACGCAATATAACGTTTATCGTTTAGCACAGAAGAGTGGTGCGAAAAGTCTCTATTGTTATTAATCTACTGCTATATCAATAATATTTTGTAAAACGTTTCTACATTGTCGCAGTATATAGGCGGAACACTATGTATGGACCTATCATATTATATGTGGTAAATCAAATATTGAATAATTATTAATTAGTAATAATAACTGTATATCGAAGTTTTTCATACTACTTTATTTATAACTTCATGTTCCTGTTTTGGTACGTTCCATTGACTGTTCCATTAAACGTTTGTCATAAACGCAGAAAATAAAGCCTTATTTTTACCATGTGAGCAAAACATATGTGTATCTTATCTGTCGCCTTCCATACAAGATAACACATGTCGGTGAGATGACCTTGTACTGTGCTTTTATTTATTACGAGCGTATTACGACCGATCGTATCTCACTCGAGGGTGCTACACTCGACCGAGTTCAAGCGAGCGATTTAACTTCAATGCAGCACTCTGCTGACTACTATTCTCCGATCGCCGACTGGTGAAGCGCGAAGAGGATTGGTTCAGGGCAGAGGCAAGCGATGTTGCCTGCTCTCAAACTGGATACTGGGCGAACCTTGCGTAGTCAACACTTGTAGTTTGGAGTGCTCTTGTTTATGCTGTACAATAGGCCAATAGAGTCAAAGTCTAAATGCGTAAGACCAAGAAACAGAACCAGAAAACTGACCAGCTGACTGCTTTTCATCAGACCAATGAGAATTACATTTGTGCGAGATCGTGCGTATTTGCTTGGTTTCCGCACAAAACCAATCCGCGGAAAGTTTAAAATTCCACATTCAGTATTCCCAACCTAACACGCATAACAATTTCTCTCTTCTTACCGCTTAAGTGACATATTGATTTTACTGCTTTAGGCTTTTAACATATTATTTTTAGAGACGTTCAATATAGTAATAATTATAAATTGGAAACTTACCACTGCAATTTCACCTAAATTGCACTGTTAATTATTGTTTTTAAATATTTGCAAAAATTAAGTAAACTCTACAACTCCACTAAAGTTACTGCATTCGTGATGCAAGTAACTTTAAGGAAGCCGTGAAAAAATCAACAAACTTGCCGATGTTATTACTGCAATATGTTATATAAATAATATTGTTATAATATTAAAATGAAAAATAAATCATTACCTAACCTTACCGTTTGTTTTAAGTTCGCATTTATAGACTGGGGGAAAAAAAATACAGACGTATTTCACGGCCTGCTGGAGTGTAGTAAACACAGAAAACATTTTAAAGCAACAATGTTGAAGATAGATATTTTTGTTTTTCAAATTTGCCGTCATTGAACAGAAACCAAGATGGAGATTTCATTGCAACTAATTAGAAATTCCTCTTTCAGGTATGTAATAAACGATCTTCGCAGAAAATAATGTACGATACACGAGCGGTATGTTTTCTTTCAATTCTCGGAAATTAAAAAAGCTCAACTACGTTTCGGTTTTTCAAACTTTTCCTCGAACATGAAAACTTCAACATACCGTTCTTGTAACGCATATTATTATTCCGACACTAGTTACCTTCTTCTAGAAGGGCAGTTTGACTTAGGAAGGGAAAAGGTACTAGAGATGCAATTGGGCTGCTACGAACAATCGACGAAAAAGACCTAAAGAAAAATAAAGAAATGTGTATATAATATTTGTGGACTTAGAAAAGGCGTTTGACAGAGTGGATTGGAATAAACTGATGGGAATCATAAATAAAATTGGTTCGAATTCCGGTCGGGACAAGTTACTGGTTGAGGTTTTTTTTCCGGGGTTTTCCCTCAACCTAATAGGAGCAAATGCTGGGTAACTTTCGGTGCTGGACCCCGGATTCATTTCACCGGCATTATCACCTTCATTTCACTCAGACTCTAAATAACCTGAGATGTTGATACAGCTTCGTAAAATAACCCAATAAAATAAATAAATAAATAAAATTAGTGTCGATTGGAAAGAGAGGAGGCTGTTCAGGAATCTTTATATGAAACAACGAGTCAAAGTTAGGATAGGAGAAGAAATGTCAGAAAGAAGCGAAATAGAGAGAGGAGTTCGTCAAGGATGTCCTTTATTTGGAGGATTAAATGAAGAATTGTTTTCAGAACATGGGAAGGGTAATAGCAGGAGGAAGAAGAATAAAGTGCATAAGATTTGCTGATGATATGGCGTCGTTAGCAGAAGAGAAGATGATACTAAGGAATATGCTACTGGAGCTAAATGACAGCTGTGAGCAGTATGGGATGAAGATAAATGCAAACAAGACGAAGACCATGATTATCGGAAGAAAAGTAAAGAAAGTAACCTTATGAATTCTAAATGAGGCAGTACAGCAAGTAGACAGCTTGAAATATTTGGGGTCTACTAGCTATAAACAGTAACATGAGCTGCAGCCAGGAAGTCAAAAAGAGGATAGCAATGGCAAAGGAAGCTTTTAATAGAAAAGGGATCATCTTCTACGTAGACTTCTGGTTAAAGAACTAAGGAAGAGATTAATGAAGCGCGTTGTGTGAAGTGTAGTATTGTATGGAGCAGAAACATGGACATTACGACGAAGTGAAGACAAGCGACTAGAAGCACTTGAAATGTGGATGTAGAGAAGAATGGAACGTGTGAAATGGACAGACAGAATAAGAAACGAAGCTGTGTTGAAAAGAGTGGATGAAGAAAGAATAATACTGAAAATGATCAGGAAGAGAAAATCGAATTAGTTGGGTCTCTGTCTGAGAAGAAACTGCCTACTGAAGGATGCACTGAAAGGAATGTTGAATGGGAGAAGAGTTAGAGGCAGAAGATTGTATCAAATAATAGATGATATTAAGATATATGGATCATAAACGGAGACTAAGAGGAAGGCAGAAAATAGGAAAGACAGGAGAATGCTGGGTTTGCAGTGAAAGACCTGCCCTTGGATATAACAATATGAATGAATTAACTATCGGTTGAAGTGTCCCATATTGCAGAACATTACGCTATTTGTCCTCTTCTTCGTCAGAGATTGCCGGACCGAAAAAAGTTGTAACGTATGAAGGCAGAATGGTTCATCTGAGAATAACCAGCTGTAATGCTATATAGGAAGACAAATAGCGATCATTTTAGCTTCAACTGTTTTCTAATGGATGCTTCTGTGTACTCACCGCCTTCTTGTTCTCCTTGACCCGCTAATTGTGTGACGGTGCGATGTTTACCTCCGTGACATCAATGACTATTGGCCTGTGCTGGCAAGAGTTCTTAGTTCATATTCAGATGGTTCGACAGCGTGTGCTGCGTTTTGACTCATTTGTGCGCCATATGTATCAGAAAATGGAATCGGATCTACACATATATTATTACTTATTAGTAGGGCTAGGATTTTTATGAAATTGCATCTTTTTTCTAGTAAGCCAGAGAAACATTGCTGCTTTAGTATTTATATGTTATGTGATAAACTGTGTGTTTTAAAACATATTTGTTAGGGCATTTTTTTGCATTGTTTTACCTCTTACAACTCATAAGAGCATTTTTTCTTTTATTCGGTCATTTTTGGGGTATTTTCATTTAATTTTGGCGATAAATCCCCATTATTAATGTAAAATATAATTGTTTTTCTTTTGATATTTTCTCTGCATATTTTTTTCAATTAATACCCATTATTTTGTATATTATTTTAATCGTTTTCCTACATAAATATTGTCATTTTAACGTAGTACACCCCATGTAATGGATCAGTCCAACCACTCCTTCAATATAGACTCCTCTATACCTGTTATTGTCGGACCATCGGATCTTTGCCCCTTCAGCGCTGTCGTCGTTCTTGGAAAAGTTAACGCCTCTACTCACCCCATTCCACCCGTTTCTCTCCCACTACGTCAAACAGCAGGCCACGAACCTTGCCGAATAGGGATGTTGCCAAATTTCCGTCAAACAGTGTCATATCTCTTGAATATTGCTTATAATACTGTAAGGTTAATTCTTACTTATTCATAATTTAATTTAAGTAGTCTAATGACGCTGATTGACTTATGCAAAATGCTATTACTTAATAACATTTCTTTCACCACTCCGTGCTGCAGTATTCATGTTGAGTTGACAACACTGGACTGCAAGTGCAAATAAACTGTCCCACAAGAAGGCTCAAAATTGTGAGTAGTGGGGGAGAGAAAGAGAGAGGGATAGAAAAGAGAGAAATAGGAACACAGGGAGAGAAATGAATTGCCGAGGCTGAATAGGAATTAAGGTTCAGTTCGCATATCTTACGGGGGCACAAATCCGATGGTCGGACTATAGTTCCGGATAAGAGTGGCCTTGTGGTAGAGTACGTGGAACTACTACATCACGTAAAATAATTAATTCAAGTGTACTACTTAGAAAAATTATGCAAAATTAAATAAATTTGAATGTTGGTACTAGAATTTAATTTAAGTACTAGTCTAAATTTTATTCCTACTAAGCCAATTATGTAAGATTAATTTTTAGGGCATTTTTACGGGCATTTTTGAAAGATTTTTAGTTCGTAAATACATTGTTTTTAGGAAATTTTTTCATGATTTATAGGTCATCAAAATCCTAGCCCTACTTCTTAGGCATTTTTTATGCAAGATACCTGGGGCCTATTCCACAAAGGTATAGTCTTGTAAATAACAAGTAAATTCTCTAGTAAGTAATACAAATACTAGAGTTTCTATTCCACAAAATAGTTTTCTACAGTTATATTTTACTACTTCACATTTACAACTTACCAGTGAATTTTAATGATCGTGTTCCACAGAAGTACTAGTAAACTATTTTTTTTTTTACTATTGTTAGTAAAGTTAGTCATTGTTTCAAATATTTAAATTTCATACACATTACATTACAATTAATTAGAAAATTACAAATAAACAAGAAATATTGCTTGAAAATGTAAAAAAAAGGCATTTATTAGTAAGAAACACCTTAAAAAGGCAAAATACGCAAAATAAAAATTGGCCCTATCACTTTGATTTACTCCAAATCACATTTATATCTATGCAAATAATTATTTACTTACACCCATTACAAAATATATTTTGCCAAACATCCGGGCTCCAGTAATAAGTAGGCCTCGAGACTTCGGACCTAATAGAGCAGTTCAGTGGGAAATCCGCATAACGGCGTACTGAGTATAGTGGTAAAGCATATAGTGGGTGGGGGTACTGTAGAATGAATGCCAACAAATACGCAAAGAAAAACGCTCTGTATTTGAAGGTTCTGACGAATAATTTGGTTTTCATACAAATCTATTTTCAAACTGTGTCTGAAACTATTACACGGTTAGAAAAGTCAGAGCAAGAGATGTCGGAAGCCCTCAAATTAATTTAGAAAATGACGCAGAGAATCATTGAGAAACTAAGTACACCGGTTACTGAACGTGTAAAACAAAAGTGGAAATCAATTTTATGTAAAAAATAACGGATATGGAACATTGTGTAACATAAACAGCAAATTAGTGGACATAGAGTCACACGAGAATAAAGGACTGTCTTAGAGACTGCAATGATGTTAGTTTTTTTTTGCTTCTATCACGTCATGCGACGTAGAGCGCAGCTTTCCACAGTACAAACTTTGGCAGATAACCGAAAAAGATTTACGTTTGAGATACTGAGAATGTACCTTGTAGTACATTGCAATTCGGTACTGTAACTGCAATTCCTAAAGACGACCAATAGGATAAATGAAAAAATTAAAATTGCTACATGCTTATAAAAGATAAGAGAATAAGTAATTTTCACATTCTTTTTACATGATCATTGTGTAATTTATATTTACTTTCAGAATGTACATATGTGTGTGTTTCCCCATACTACCGTACTGTACTCTAAATAGCAACGTTGTTACCTCAACACATCTCTGGCTACCTGCAGCGAGTCAACAACCTATAGTGCATGCACAGTAAACTTATTGTATCGGGTCCAAAGTCTCGAAGCCTGGTAATAAGGTACCTGACAATACATGAAATACAAGTCACACCAGTCAAGTCTTGGCCTCCCCAACTTCAAAACCTACCGTCTGCCACTGATCAAACTGACTCTCATTGTAGATGTGACCTGCTCACCCATAAATTGAGAAATCTGCATTTGTCAGAGACTGCTGTGAGTTGGTTTGAATCCTACTTGCGGGAAAGACAACAATATGTTGTATCCGGGAATCAAAGCTCTTCCTGGCTTAACATAACATCAGGTATACCACAGGGTTCGGTACTCGGACCATTGTTGGTCACAATATATGTCAATGATATTACATCTCTTGTAAGGCATTGTAACTATTACTTGTATGCTGACGACCTTCAATGCTACATCTCTTCCCGCTTAGACCGAATAAATGACGCTATAGATAAATTGAACGAAGACATTGACTCGATTGTGACATGGACAAAGAAATTCCATCTTAATATCAATCCTGGAAAGACACAAGCAATTATATTAGGGCACAAACGGCAAACCGACGCTGTAAAGCACCTCGACATTTCCCCCGTTAAAGTAAGTACAGTGCATATCCCTTTCAGTTCTTCGGTAAAAAATCTTGGCATTCACATGGATAATAATCTCAACTGGGACATGCAAATCACAGAACCCTGCAGAAAAGTGTATTCTATTATCCATGTGCTAAAAAGTATAAATGTTCATCTACCCTCTTGCTTAAAAAAGTCCCTTGTGCAGACGCTTGTATTTCCCTATTTTGACTATGCTGACATTTTACTGACTGACCTTTCCAGCGACAACAAAACGAAACTTCAACGTGCTCATAATTTGTGTGTACGTTTTGTAAGCAATGTTCGTAAATACGATCATATTACCCCCATCCCTGGAAACAATAGGTTGGCTTAAACTAGATAGGAAAATAAATTTACATTCACTTCTCCTTCTCTTCGAAATCTTGAACTCTTCTATTCCTTCGTACCTGTCGTCTCGCTTCACTTACCTTTCTTCCCACCACAATCAGAACACACGCTCTCGCCATGAAACAATACTAACAATACCATCCCATCGCACCTCCTCATACTCATCCTCTTTCACAATAGCCCTGCCAAGACTCTGGAATTCTTTACCTGCTAGCATCAGGGACTGTCGAAATAAAATTGAATTCAAACGCAAACTTACTAGGCACTTGGTCAGTAATTGAGACTCGTTCAGACATGGTTTCTTGTAAATAGTTCTCTTAATCTGTCACAAAATATTTCAATATCCGGTAATTTCATCACTATAGAATTTTGTTATTGTAGGTTTAATTTGTAATTCAGTAAATACACAAATTTTCTTTATTCTTAACTTCTATGATAAAATGTCTAGCTTTCATTAATCAGGTAATCTTGTCGTACTTTAATTTTTATTGTAATTGTAATTGTAAATTTAATATAAATTGTAATTTTATTGTTCATATTATAGTTGTAATCCTCTGGTAGAGGGGCAGAGAAGGCCTGACGGCCTTATCTCTACCAGGTTAAATAAATAAATACTAATACTACTAAACTCTCGGCTAGTACATTGGATTGCATGTCATGTGTTTTACAGTTTATACTCTCATTTGTAGCTTGTTAAATCTTAGCAGAAAGTGAACCTCATACGTACCGAGATATTTCAACGGATAAATAATTGAAGCTGCAATTAAATCAGTCTGCACTGTCATTGCAACTTTCTCTCCATGTTAGATCTCAATGTCTGTTATACATTGAAGTCGCAACCCCTTGTTCCAGGAGCCGTGCCCTTGGGTACAAGCAGGTTCCTTAGCCGGAACGTTTCCGGCGCTATCCTTCTATTAATGACGTAATGACACAGGCACCTGCAGCGTCGTGCGGTTCACTGGGTCAGTCGTATTAAGCCAGGTACAGAGAAGAAGGCGTCGGAGGTCAAAATGCTGGTGCTCTCTTCCGCATCTTTAATACGGTGAGGATCAATACCTGCTCTCAACTCGTGTTCCGAACGAACGTAACATATCCCAACACATTCTGCAAGAGAGAAAGCAACTATGAAACACGTTGAGAAAGCAAGGACTCTCGTATCTTGTACCTCTCAAGTCAGGGAGGTAATAGCTCGGTTAACAAGTGAGGCACCTTTCAAATTTCGGTTTCTCAGCTCACTCGCCGACATTAATACAGTTTAATTATTACAGCTCGACTTTAACTTTGTTGTGATATAAAATCAGCTTAACATAATTCTCCGTTTTTGTTGCCATGGTAACTCTTGTTCTTAATGTATCGTACTGTGATATCTGCTCACGAAGCAGAAATTTTCTCAGAAAGGAACTGTTAATGAGCTGTGAGAAATGCTGCTATTTTATTTTATTAATATTTTTCTTAATGCTGCTAGTTTATTTTATTATTATGTTTGACAAAATAAATGCATAGAAACATGCAGCTACTTCATAAATACTTGCAGTAAAAATTTCATCCAGATTGATTAATATTTGGCATAAGAAAGTTGGTGTTGAATCAACAAAAATGAACACAGAAAAATAGATTTGAAAATGAAATTAATATTTATGTAAATTAATATCCTCCACCGCTACTTTCATCTAGTAACTTCAGGGACCCAACAGAAAGTTACTAGATTTGTAATCAGAAACTTTAAAAAAGAATTCTTCGATGAAAAACAATTTTGACAGCTCTTTAAATTCCACGCCCCCTTCCAGCCTTAATTTAAAAAGTGTAAACATATGAGTATTGTAATCAGAATTGAGCTGAATCCATTTGGGACATGAAAATATAAATTCTGAATAAGTGAAATAGCTAAAAAAATTTAGAAAAATTTTCATGATTTTCAGTGGAGTCTTCCCTTAATGAGCTTTCGTCGAGACCTTTCCTCAAATTGGACACACTTTTTCACAGCAAGTAGATATACAAGGAGTAATCAATAAGTTATCGGACTGCCCTGGATGTATGCAAAACACAGGACATAGGAAACGGAGAAGTTATCTAGAACCAGGGAAACGCCTGGAAACGATTAAATGCATCACTTGAAAGACAGAGAAGAAGACAGCCATAAGGCGTAGATGGAGAGATTCCAGGAAATATCGCAATAGGTCCTTGACATGTTTGCAAAAAAATCACGTGTAGCTCAGTTCTTAAAGACAATGTGACGTTGTTTGATAGACTGACTGAATAGGCATGGAAGCAATGATCTCCAGTGACAAGCGCATGTATGTTTAACGGTACAATAAATACAAGTGCAGTTCGGAAATGTATTGATCGCACCTTGTATATGAAAAACTGTTAGGGAATTTATGAAATCCCTTGTATTATGTCTAACATCTTAATTTTTGATAGGCCTATATAATTAATATTTGAAGAGAAAAATTCGCTCCGGCGCCGGGGATCGAACCCGGGTCCTTGGTTCTACGTACCAAGCGCTCTGATCACTGAGCTACTCCGAATCCAATCCACAGCACCGGATCGAACCTTCCCCCTACAGTGTTATTTCCCTTTTGTGGCCTGACTCCAAGTTGGGCATATACGTTGACGTTTATATTTCAAGTCAACTGCCATTATGCAAGGAACGCACTCAGCTGAGTGACTAATGGCCGGGATTCCGCAGTAAAGTGCACAGCAATCTGTACAGAATAATGCACTGCTAGCTAGACGAATTTACTAAAGATGTTAATTGTCACTATAACAGATATTATTCTGTTGGACCAATTAATAACATCTTTAGTAAATAGGCCTATATAAGTTAAGGTTTGATAAAGGTGGATTTAAGGACGAAATAAAATAAATACTTGCACACAAAGGATGAGGACATTCGAATGAATGAATGAGGGGGAAATCGGAGGTGAAACATTTAAAAGTTACGCGAAAATGTGTCCTTGCAAGGGAAAATTGAGGCTCAGAGGATGTTTTTATGTGAGTTCGAAGCCTGTTGGCCACTTCTCTCACTCTGATATTTTTCGCTGTTCCATATGAAAGGACGTTGGAGAATTTTGAAGTAAGAAGCCAAAAATGGACGTAACCTGATAGCTGCCACATGAGTACGCATGGGTGAATGAGTGAAAGGGGGCGAAATGGGAGGTGAAACGTTTAAAAGTTACGCGAAAACGCGTCCTTGCAAGTGAAATTGAGGCTGAGAAGAAATTCATGTGACCTCCAATCCTGTTGGCTATTGTCTCACTTCATTCAGTACACCCTGTCTGATAAATAGATAATGGAGCGAGACGTTCCGTATGGAAAACCACGACGCCGAAGTTTATTTTACTATTCTGTTTCCATGTTACCACGAATGACGTCAGAGCTTTACATAATAATGTTTTGACATGAAATCTCGCATGAATGAAATATTGTATAAACATTGAGTAGCCTCCGATTTTGAGTAGATGGTAGATGGTGCTTGCAGCGCGTTGAGTGTGTATTTTATCTTGCATTTCACGTGAAAGGATACATATACTCATACGGGTTAACTGAACAGTACGAGTATTTTTATTAAACTTTTCAAGAAAGTTTTCACACGATTACAGTTAGTATGAGAAGGTAATATTTGACGTGAGACGAACATACCCGACCAACAAAGAGAAAAACATCATGTTTAACTTGGCTTGCCCATAAACGCAATTTGTTATAAATACCTTAATATTATTTCGAATTAATAATATCCATATAAGTACTAGAAGGCTATAATATGTTTGAGTATGCCAAAATATCCTATATTTAGGCTACCATACACAACATGCAAATTTGTTCATTTCACTACTTCGAAATTTTGAATGTCTGAAAATTTCATGCTTAATTAATTTTTTTAACAGAAATGTCATTAGAGGTTTTTATTTGTGTAAGAAAAATCAAAACTCGAGCGGGATTTAATTGACTATTACGAAGAAAGTATATGAAGATTAAGAAGAAATAAAGTACTCTACAATAAAATATTAATTGAGTTACTGAAATACTAAACTGTCTTGAATATGTATTATTGTACCATCTCATCATTACAAATATTCCGATAGATGACAGTAGTGTGTTATTATGAGCTGTTCTCTTGTTATCACTTGTGCCAACTATACAATCTTCCTTGAACTCTATGGACGATTACTAGTCAGAAAAGCTTTGTTATTCAGTTTCATTTTTATTAAAATAGTTGCATTCCACTTCAGTTTAATTATATTAGGAGTAAGCTAGAGTATGCTTCTGCAATATGGTCACCTCAGTTCCAGTCCCATCAGATGCAAATAGAAAGGATACAGACAAGATTTTTACGTTATTTATATTTTAAAAAACATCACGTGTCGTCTTATGACAAGCAAATTTCATATAATCAGTTACTTTTTGAATTTAATATTATAAAACTTTAAAATCTCGACGATGAATAGGTAAATAGTCAAATTTTACTCTATAAGGCTGTTAACGGTATATTGAATAACTGTGATTTTTTTAAATTCCTTCAGTTCAATGTAAAAAAAACAATTACGTAATAGGCAACCTTTTGTTATTCCCATTCCTAGAACTGTTTTCTTCAAGAACTCTCCATTGTTTGTTATGTGAAATACTTACAACTCTCTGTCTTTAAGCTGTGATTATTAGATTTCAGTTTAACAGTTGAAAAGTTTAATATAATATTAAAAAGAATTGTATTTCCTTAGATATTTAAATTACGAAGAAGTGTATTATAATGTTTTTACTCTAGTTTTTAAATAATTTTGCATCATTATATCGACATTTGGCACTATATTAACTGCAATATTGTATTCTAGCATCTATTATCATTATGTATTTTCTTTCTTTGGTTTGTGTTGTTTGTTTTTTTTTTCTTATTATTTATTTTGTGTATGTGTCTATGTAACCCACCTGTAATAGGAAGCCTGCTTCTGTTGATGGTGGATTTAAATAAATAAATAATATATTAAACAATCTCTGATACGTGACTATCCATAATCTCATACAGCAGAAGCTGTAAAGTAAAGTAAATAATATAAACAAGGTAAATGATGGGAAAGTTTTAATTAAGGATGATGAAATAAACATGAGTGATTTTAAAAGGTACAATTATTGAAAGTAAAATGTTAGCAAAGAAAGAAACAAATGCTGGGAAGATGATAAAAACAAATGCTAGGGAGGTGATAAAATGCAAATGCTAGGGAGGTGATAAAAATTTCTAGGATAAGTAGCCATGATTGATTGAAACACGTCGTTCAGTACAATATGACGTAGTAAAAGTGTAATAGTCCATATAATTATTTTCACGAATCTCTAGAGGGTCAGCGGACCACCAATCGCAAATCACCTGTTTGAAACATTTTCTAATAACATAAAACAAGAAAGTACATAAATGCTAGTCTCTTCAAGTTTTTAAAGAGAGAAATAAAACTTGTAATTCAAGATTTCAGACATCCTTCAGTTTTATCATCCTCTCCGTGGGTTGTCATATCAAGCTGGCGGTTTTCCAGCTGGTTGAAGTTCACCTTTAGGGGTTCCATCTTATCCTGAATTATGTAGCCGTCATGACTTTCACTTGCATGAAAGACTGAATGAACTATTCACTTTAATCGAGATGTAAGTGAAAAAGAAGCTTATATGTCACGTCCGTTCAATGTACCTGCGAGATGATCGCTCTAGCTTGTCTACCTTATGCAGCGCACGCCTAAGATGTATTGTGGAGATAACCGCATGTCTGTCTTGACCGACTGTGGGGATAGTCACATGTCTGACAAAGCCTCCTCTTCTCATGTGAGTTGGACTTAAAAGAAGACATTAATCACTCTAAAAATGACATATGCATAAAACCTGCCTAGATCTTATACTTTAACTTATTGCGGCATTATGAAAGTACTGTATGTTAAAAAGACCGGTCCTCATCTGAAACCCTACGCTAATTATATGCGAATAGCCGAGTTATTACAGTAACATACAATTATGATTTGTATTTTCGGTTACGTTTAACTTTCCATGTACGTTCTTAGACTCAGTGATAAATAAATAAAATAAAAAACCTGGGTGAGTAAATTATTTCTTTACCGGATAACGGCAGCTTTGACTATCGGCGGTCGCGCCCCCACATGCTGGTTACGGAGACAGTGCAGTATCGAAGTTGGGCAGTAATTCCATTTTTTACTGTCTTACTAATAAACCGTGTATAGTTTTTATACGAGACTTATGCAGAGTTGAGACAGAAAACTTTACTAATAAACCATGCATAAGCGATGGATGTATAAACAGCCTGTAACTATACAATGGGAATTGCTTTGCAGTAGTTATATACACGAAACCCCTTGTTTAAGTGTTGTGTGTAGAGAAAAAATGGCCGCCCCTCTAACAGCTGTTCGTATCGACTGTCATTTTATGATGGTGGTGTTGCCTTGTAACCACAGAAGAACAAACCAAAGAGCATGGAATAATTAGAATAATATTGCTGTAGCTTGTACTCTTTGACCAAAATATAGTGTGGTAATCGATCAGAGGCAGTTGCACTATCGATACTTGACACGGCATAATAGAGCGCTCTACCGGTTGCAAAAGAGAACCTCAGATATTCTATTATCTTTCGTAATGAAGTAATGACGGAACTATGACGTAGCTGTGTAACAGTATGTAGTGATTATTAGTAAGGAATTTACACACGACGTATAAACGAGCTACTCATTGTATAAGTATAAGACAGTTAAACGTCTGTATATAGAGTTTTTATTAGTAAGACCGTAAATATATTGAAACATCGATCCTAAAATTGTAAAAATCCATTTTAAGGGACAGTAGGACTGAATTTTTGGCTAAAATGATAAAAATAAATATTTTTTTCCGCAAATAATTACCTTACACATATTTTGTTTAAATGAATTACGGAAAGAAAAATCGACAACTGACTGCATCTTCACCATAAATAAGATAATTGAGGAAAGAAGGGAATACAATTTAGAAACGCATATAGGCCTATTATACATTGATTATGAAAAAGCATTTGATAGAGTTAATAGGCCTAAGCTTTGGGAAATAATGACACAAAGGTTATCCTCCACAACTAATAAGAGGTATTCGTAGTCTATATCACAACACCATCTACATTGATGTCATACAAGGGTGCCCTCTATCACCTACATTATTTAATATATATATTTGAACGATGTCATAGAATCATGGCTAAATGTCTTAGAATATAATTTTAAAATTAATGATACACATTTAAATTGTTTATTATTTTTCGGACGTCCTAGTGATCATCGCAAATACAGAAGAAAGACTCCAGATAGCTGTTTATAAATTATATAATATAATAATACGGTTGATACATTACAGGACAAACATCCTACCCCGTGGAATGGCGTTAAATCTCGGCCCATGACGGGAATCGAACGGACAAGTGTGTAACCTAACTACAATTAATAAGAACGACCACATGGATGCAGGCCACTGGAGTACCTGTATTTTTATAGTTTAGAAAAATATAAAAATTTTAACATTTATGACTGGAAGAAAGTTTTTACGATAGCATTTTACTGTCAATTCAGCAACGAATACATTTCATATTATTAGTATAAAGGCCCGTTTACAATGAAAATTAAACATAACCGTAACATAAACACAGAAGTTTGCAAACTCCAAACTTTCATGCTTATGGTTACGTGATTTGCAAACAGAACACAATCGTGGAGCGCTGAAGTATACGACAGATTATGAGAAAATAGCGTCGTTGTTATGTTTCCATGGTTACCAAGTATGTTTGCTGTTATGTTTATGTTCCCATCGTGAATGATGGTATGATTTCTTGATTTTACCGTAACGTTTACATTCTTAAGTTAACGCTTACGTTATGTTTAATTTTCATTGTGAATGAGCCTTTATGCTTCAAATACTTTGAACATAGGCCCATTATAAGCAGTAACATGAACTATTGCTAGCAAGTCAAAAGGAGAATAGCAATGGCAAAGGAACCTTTTAATAAGAAAATGACAAACTGGCGAAAAAAGGAATGCCGATTTTTTCTGCGTTACAAAGCGTTCTGCAAACCTTGTCACAGTTTTATCAGCAGGAATGAATGCCACACAGTTTCGGCCCCCTAAATTCGACAGTTTTATCGCCTGTGAAGTTTACATACACACCTCGATCGACGCAAATTCTTTCAGTATATAGCAGTAAAGCAGCCCAGCCTAGCAAAAGCTTTTAATAGCGTAATACGCTTCGGGCGTCTAAGATGTAACCTAAGCACAGTTTATCAAGAACACTTTCTTCTTCCACGTCACATTACGTAACCTTACCGATACGCCAACATCCCCGCAGGCGAAACTGGTAACTCAAGCCGGAGGCAAGTTTCAGGATTACACTCACTAATTTATAAACGCCAAGTGCAGCCATCTTCTAACAAGGATTTCCCCATCAAGAAAAGCGCTCTTATTTTTATTGAAGTACCCAGGATAAGAAGTTTTTCATAGTGCAGTTCGCTTTAAGATATAAAAACGGACGCTTTAAGCAAGTGGATACGCGCAAGAGAGGAATGGCGCTGCGAAAAGTACGGTAACCTTCCAGCCATCCACGTCTTCATATGACGTAAAATAGCGTTATTCATCTGCTTCTATAAGAAAGTGAATATCTTTAGGCTTACTGGCATTTCCTCTTTTATAAAGTTTTATAAACTTTTAAAAAACGGGAAAGCCCCTGGCGAAGATAATTTAAATTTCGAGCTTTTTAAATACGCTGGAGAAGAATTTGCCTATAGATTTTTATATTTCTTAAACAATATATGGGCAGGATCGAAACCCCCAGAAAGTTGGCAAAAAGCCATTGTAGTATCCATTTATAAGAAAGGAAGCAAAAAGCTATGTGAAAATTACAGGGGTATGTCTTCTCAATTCGGGGTATAAGATCTATACAGCCATAATCAAAAATAAACTATCACATTTTTACGAAGACAAAATCACTGAAGAACAGACTGGATTCCGAAAAGGAAGATCATGTTGTGACAGCTATTTCACCATGAAGATTTTAATTGAAAAGCACAGAGAATTTAATATTCAAATCCACTTGGCTTTTATTGATTTCATAAAAGCATTTGATAGCGTTGATAGAAATAAACTTTTAGAGATTTTACGCTATGATAATGTGCCAAACCAAATCATTCTCTCCATTTATAATTTATATCAACAAAATGAAATTGCCATAAGAACTGAATGCGGAACTACTAGCTGGACTTCCAAAAACCAAGGTGTCAGACAAGGGTGCGGTCTTTCCCCTCTGTTGTTTATTATATATATGAACCATATTTTATACATTTGGAGGCAAAGTCATCATGCTGGAATTCAAGTTAATCGAAACACAGTTCTCGATACACTAATGTTTGCCGACGATCAGGTTATTATCGCTAAAACAGAGGATGCTTTACAGAGAGCCATTTATAATTTGCTAATAATCGCCTCAGATTTCAATATGGAAATCTCAAAAGAGAAAACAAAAGTCATGGCATTTTCGGGAGAGAATCCAATTCCAAGTAAGATCATGATAAATAATACTTTAATTGAACGTGTTAATTCCTTTAACTATTTAGGTTATAACCGCTCTTACATCACTGATGAAGATATGTCAAACAAAATATCTAGATTTATAAAAATCACGAACGTAATTAACACCGTCTTCAAATCATCCCATGTTCAGAAACATACAAGGCTAAAGATATATAAAACACTAGCTCGACCGGTCCTCACTTACGGTAGCGAGGCATGGACAATCAGAAAAGCTGATGGGCAAAGGCTGACGACAGCTGAAATGAGGTTCATGAGACGAACAGCGGGATGCTCTTTGCTGGAACACCTTAAAAATGTAGACATATTGCAGGAACTAAAAATGGATCCTATAGTTAATTTTGTTCAACAATATCGACTTCAGTGGAAAAAAACATGTCGAAAGGATGGATCGCACTAGATGGCCTAAATAGATTCTTACTTATGTACCAAGAGGAAAGAGGAAATTGGGAAGACCACGCAAGCGCTGGCATGAGACCGTAACAGATCCTGTAGGGACTAATACGTAACGGATATGATGATGATGATGATAAAGTTCAAGTGACTTAAGAAAGCAGCATTAGTGATTAGATAACAGCAAATATAAGTATAATAGCATTTTTTACTACTTTATTATATACATTTAGTAACCCTACTACTAACTTAATAATTATGTCACAGAGTACTGTGATACTTTGAAAAATATATTTCCATACTATCACGGAAAATACACGATTTCAACATCTTTAAAATCTAGAACATGGTTTGGGAATACTATATATCTGTGGACACCAATTCCTCCCAACGATTGAGCCGATATTGTTCATGTTCAACATATAAAATGAGTAATCAATAAGTTACCGGACTGCCTTGAATGTAGGCAACACACAGGACATAACAAACGGAGAAGTTATCTAGAACCAGGGAAACGCCTGGAATCTATACTAAATGCATCACTTGAAAGGCAGAGAAGAAGACTAGCCGTAAGGCGTATATGCAGAGATCAGGAAATATCGCAATAGGTCCTTGACATGTTTGCACAAAATCACGTGTAGAAGCTCAGTTCTTAAAGACAATCTGACGCTGTTTGATAGACTGAATCAACAGGCGTGGAATGCAATGATCTTCAGTGACAGGTGCATGTATGTATAACGGTAACATGAAACAAGTGCTGTTTGGAAATATATTGATTTATTGTACCTTCTACAGTCAATTTATCCCAAAATGATAATAATTCACTCATACTTTATTTTCTGCCCAATGGGTAAGTATTTCACTGCAAACCCAGCATTCTCCAATCTTCCCTCTTTTTCGCCTTCATCCTCGTCTGGGCATAAGTTATGATCAATATATCTTAATGTTACCTATCGTCTGATATCTTCTGCTCCGAACCTTTTTCCCATTCACAATTTCTTCCTGTGCATTCTTCAGTAGGCAGTTTCTTCTCAGTCAGTGACACAACCAATTCCTTTTTTCTCTTCCTGATCAGTTTCAGCATCATTCTTTCTTCACCACTGTTTCCAACACAGCTCCATTTCTTCTCCATAACCACATTTCAAATAATTCTAGTAGATTCTCTTCACTTCGTCGTAATGTCCATGCTTCTGTCCTAAACAATGCCACACTCCACACAAAGCACTTCACTAATAACTTTATTTCTTTTTTCCAGAAGTCCGCAGAAGATGCTCCTTTTTCTATTAAAAGCTTCCTTTGCCATTGTTATCCTCTTTTTGACTTTCTGGAACACAGTAAAAGCTTTAAATGAGACTTAATTTTCTCCCCGAATTTTGCACCATAGTGAACACTGTGGAAGGTTTCAATTTCACTTATTTTTCCCCAATTTTCTACCTTGTTGATCATCATGAAAATTTTAAAGTACAACTAATTTTCTTCCCGATTTTGTAGCATGTTGATCACAGTATGTGTTTTAAACCAAATTGAATTTTCTTCCCGGTAGCAGCTCATGTTACTACTTGTAGTATACCTCACGTATTTGAAGCTGTCCACTTGTTCTACTGTCTCATTTCAAATTCGCATGTTTACCTCCTCTATTTTTCTTCCGATAACCATGGTCTTCGTCTTGTTTGCGTTTACTTTCATTCCATATTGCTCACAGCTGCCAAGAAGCAGAAATGGAACTACAATGAAATTTCTCGTTACGGAAGTCTATCCGTTTCACCCGTTTGACGTAGAAGTCCATAACGCAGGCTAAAGTATGAAATCTCCTAGATAGATTGCTTCACTTTCTGAAAACCTTAATTGTTCACATTACATGATCGTGATGCAGCTATTTGTGCAAAAGTTGTTTCATAATAATATAATAACACTGTTTAGATTACAGTAACCTTTATGTTCTCATGGGCCACGTATTGAAGACGTGCTAAACAGAAAAGGAAATTTCGTTACGCATAAAATGATTTAAGTAGTGTATGAAATAATTCGCATCCACATCTGCCATTATAATGCACTACAGTTTACTGCTCAGTAATAATGATTCACAGCGATAACTGTTCTCGGGTGCAGTTTGAACTCTTAACGGTAGAAACCCTCCTAACGTCACTGTGATTTATACCCAGAACCGAAGGATGATCTGTGATATTACATATATTATCTTTATTTTATTTAGACCGCCTCTTAATTTTAGTATGCCAGTACTTGCTATTGGCGTTCTGGGATCTATTGCATAATAGTAATATGCGTTACAAGAGCGGTATGTTGAAGTTTTCATGTTCGAGGAAAAGTTTGAAAGAGCGAAACGTAGTTGAGCTTTTTTAATTTCCGAGAATTGAAAGAAAACATACCGCTCGTGTATCGTACATTATTTTGTGCGAAGATCGTTTATTACATACCTGAAAGAGGAATTTCTAATTAGTTGCAATGAAATCTCCATCTGGGTTTCTGTTCAATGACGGCAAATTTGCAAAACAAAAATATCTATCATCAACATTGTTGCTTTAAAATGTTTTCTGTGTTTACTACACTCCAGCAGGCCGTGATATACGTCTGTCTTTTTTTGCCCCAGTCTATAAATGCGAACTTAAAACAAACGGTAAGGTTATGTAATGATTTATTTTTCATTTTAATATTTTAACAATATTATTTATCTAACATATTGCAGTAATAACATCGGCAAGTTTGTTGATTTTTTTCACGGCTTCCTTAATGTTACTTGCATCACGAATGCAGTAACTTTAGTAGAGTTGTAGAGTTTACTTAATTTTTGCAAATATTTAAAAGAATAATTAACTCTGCAATTTAGGTGAAATTGCAGTGGTAAGTTTCCAATTTATAATCATTACTATATTGAACGTCTCTAAAAATAATATGTTAAAAGCCTAAAGCAGTAAAATCAATATGTCACTTAAGCGGTAAGAAGAGGGAAATACTGAATGTGGAATTTTAGACTTTCCGCGGATTGGTTTTGTGCGGAAACCAAGCAAATACGCACGATCTCGCACAAAATATACTAGTGACAGGTGACAGTGTACCATTATGTGGATAACAAATGACAGGTCGTAGTAATTTCTGTTACATAACACAATTTAGTAATTTGTCATGACTACTTTATTTCAATTCACTTTGGGCTAAAGCAAGGAGATGGACTATCACTTTTACTTTTTAACTCTGCTCTAGAGTATGCCATTAGGAAAGTCCAGGATAACAGAGAGGGTTTGGAATTCAACGGGTTACATCAGCTGCTTGTCTATGCGAATGACGTGAATATGTTAGGAGAAAATCCACAAACGATTAGGGAAAATACGAGAATTTTACTGGAAGCAAGTAAAGAGATAGGTTTTGAAGTAAATCCCAAAGAGACAAAGTATATGATTGTCTCGTGGCGGGAATATTGTACGAAATGGAAATACAAAAATTGGAAATTTATCTTTTGAAGAGGTGGAGAAGTTCAAATATCTTGGAAGAGCAGTAACAAATATAAATGATACTCGGGAGGAAATTAAACATAGAATAAATATGGGAAATGCCTGTTATTATTCGGTTGAGAAACTTTTATCATCCAGTCTGCTGTCAAAAAAATGTGAAAGTTAGAATTTATAAAACAGTTATATTACCGGTTGTTCTTTATGGTTGTGAAACTTGGACTCTCACTTGGAGAGAAGAACATAGGTTAAGAGTGTTTGAGAATAAGGTGCTTAGGAAAATATTTGGGGCAAAGAGGGATGAAGTCACAGGAGAATGGAAAAAGTTACACAACACAGAACTGCACGCACTGTATTCTTTACCTGACATAATTAGGAACATTAAATCCAGACGTTTGAGATGGGCAGGACATGTAGCACGTATGGGCGAATCCAGAAATGCATATAGAGTGTTAATTGGGATGACGGAGGGAAAAAAACCTTTGGGGAAGCCGAGATGTAGATGGAAGGGTAATATTAATATAGATTTGAGGGAGGTGGGATATGATGGTAGGGACTAGATTAATCTTACTCAGGATAGGGACTCTTGGTGGGCTTATATGAGAGCGACAATGAACCTTGGGGTTCTCTAAAAGCCATAAGTAACTACTAGAAACCAGCTATGTGGCTCTACAAAACAAGGGATACTGTTACTTTATAGCATTTAAACGTTTGTTCTCCTTGAATGGTTTGATTATATGCCACTATGCACTACAGAGATATTGTGCTTTATCCATATAGTGCAGCAGAAATTAATCAGAATATTTAATTTCTTTTGACAGTGTACCGACATATTATTAAAAAACAAAAGTAAATTAAGAAATAAATAAAATTAATGTAATGAACTCCACGTCTTCTTCGTTTTTGGCCATAAAGTATATACATGGTATGTCATGCACCATTGTTCTTCAGTACAGGTGCATCCAGTTGAGTTGGTCTCTAAGGTTCAGTATTGCATGTCATTGCATGTAGAAGCACAGTGGCCTGAGCCTAAAGATTAGATAAATCTTGATGCGGTGAGAAACCGGAAACACTGCGGTTTCGCTCCGTCCCTCACAGAATCGCTTCTCAGTTATTGTTGTCTCATGGAGTCGACAGTCTCGGGTCGTAATTAAAAATACATGGACTCATCCTCGAGCAAAGTGCGGCGATAAAGGATCTGCTCACAGGTAAGAACGGAGCAATGTGAAAATAGGGCGAAGGGTGTAATTATAGTGAGTTGCATATTATGTTGCTGGAGTCTTATCGTGGGAGGAACTCTCCATTGTCTTAAGTATTTCGACACGTCATTTTAATCCACTATGGCACCGCAGGAAGTTTTTGGTGTAGCCAACTGTTCAGAGAAGTATGACTCTCACATGTATCCATAACAAGTGACTTGCTGGCGATAATGACATTAATTCTTGTTCGATGTTTGCATACTGACGATATTACTGTTAATTCAATTAGCTGTTTGAGGAGTCTTCCGCTATGAATTCTCCCCTCCAGCACTCTGAGTGGGCATATGTTCTCTTTTCAGTGATTTTAATATATGTAAGCTCAAAGCATAATATAAGTATCTAGATAGACTTATGCAATCTAGTTTACATATTCTAATCCGTCAAGAAGTCTGAAAAGTTCTGTTGATGACTAATTAGAAGTATCGTTGTCACAGTAACTTATATCACAATTACCAATTCTTTCATCCGAGCATTTGCTAATGATTGATGTGCGGTAGAAAACAGGCTTTGTTGATATTGTGTAGTTGGCACCCTGTTTATGTTGATAGTGTGTAATTGACATCCTGTCTGACGTTGATATAGTGTAGTTGGCATCCTGTTTCATGTTGATAGTGTGCATTTAACATCCTGTTTCGTGTTGATAGTGTGTAATTGACATCCTGTCTGACGTTGATATAGTGTAGTTGGCATCCTGTTTTATGTTGATAGTGTGTATTTAACATCGTGTTTCGTGTTGGTAGTGTGTAATTGACATCCTGTCTGACGTTGATATTGTGTAGTTGGCACCCAGTTTCGTGTTGATAGTGTGTAATTGACATCCTGTCTGGAGTTGATATAGTGTAGTTGGCATCCTGTTTTATGTTGATAGTGTGTATTTAACATCCTGTTTCGTGTTGGTAGTGTGTAATTGACATCCTGTCTGACGTTGATATTGTGTAGTTGGCACCCTGTTTCGTGTTGATATTGTGTAATTGACATCCTGTCTGGAGTTGATTTAGTGTAGTTGGCATCCTGTTTTATGTTGATAGTGTGTAGTTAACATCCTGTTTCGTGTTGATAGTGTGTAGTTAGTTGGCATTCTGTCTGACGTTAATATTGTGTAGTTGAAATTCTATTTGTTAATATTAAATGTTACCATAACAGATGTATTCTGTACGACCAAAAAATTTATAATTAATCTTTATGTAGGTCCTGTTTGTTGTTGATAATGAGTAGTTGACATTCTATTTCACGTTGATATTGTGTAGTTGGCATCCTGTTTTATGTTGATAGTGTGTATTTAACATCCTGTTTCGTGTTGATAGTGTGTAATTGACATCCTGTCTGACGTTGATATAGTGTAGTTGGCATCCTGTTTTATGTTGATAGTGTGTATTTAACATCCTGTTTCGTGTTGATAGTGTAGTGGCATTCTGTCTGATGTTGATATTGAGTAGTTGGCATCCTGTTTGTTATTGATAGTGTGTATATAGCATCCTGCTTCGTGTTCATAGTCTGTAGTTGACATCCTGTTTGATGTTGATAGTGTGTAGTTAACATCCTGTTTCGTGTTGATAGTGTGTAGTTAGTTGGCATTCTGTCTGACGTTAATATTGTGTAGTTGGCATTCTATTTGTTAATATTAATTGTTACCGTAATAGATGTATTCTGTACGACCAAAAAATGTATAATTAATCTTTATGTAGATCCTGTTTGTTATTGATAATGAGTAGTTGACATTCTATTTCACGTTGATATTGTGTAGTTGGTGTCGTGTTTTATATTGATAGTGTGTATTTAACATCCTGTTTCGTGTTGATAGCGTGTAGTTGACATTCGTCTGACGTTGATATTGTGTAGTTGGCATCCTGTTTGATGTTGGTAATGTGTTGTTGGCATCCTGTTTTATGTTGACAGGGTGTAGTTTGGATTCAGATTGATGTTTATAGTGTGTTGTTGACATTCTGTTTGATGTTGATAGTGTGTTGTTGGCATCTTGTTTGTTGTTAGTAAGGTGTTGTTGGCATCCTGTTTGTTGTTAGTAACGTGTTGTTGACATCCTGTTTTATGTTGACAGGGTGTAGTTGGTATTCAGTTTGATGTTTTAGTGTATTGTTGGCATCCTGTTTGATGTTGGTAATGTGTTGTTGGCAACCTGTTTGTTGTTAGTAATGTGTTGTTGACATTCTGTTTTATGTTGACAGGGTGTAGTTGGTATTCAGTTTGATGTTTTAGTGTATTGTTGGCATCCTGTTTGATGTTGGTAATGTGTTGTTGGCAACCTGTTTATTGTTAGTAATGTGTTGTTGACATTCTGTTTTATGTTGACAGGGTGTAGTTGGTATTCAGTTTGATGTTTTAGTGTATTGTTGGCATCCTGTTTGATGTTGATAGTGTGTTATTGGCAGCCTGTCTGACGACGTTTATATTATGTAAATGACATCTTGTGTAGGCCTATAGTTAACAGTGTGTAGTTGACATCCTGTTTTATGTTGACTATTACACTCTTACTACGTCATACTACTTTTGACCAATAAAACGGTACGAAAGGACGTATTTCAACCAATCATGGCTGCTTATCGCACAATTTTATCGCGTCCCTAGCATTTGTTTAATTTTATCGCGTCCCTAGCATTTGTTTAATTTTATCACGTCCCTAGCATTTGTTTCTTTGTTTGCCAACATTTTAAACTGCGCTGGTCTGGACGTCAAAAATATATATAAAATTACAAACCACTCCAGTCGATGCACAGCAGTTTCAAATATGACTCTCATTGGCATTCAAGAACAAGAATTAATAAAAATCACTGATCATACCTATGTATCTTCTGAAATCCGATCTACAAATAAATGAAGAGCACCATTCGGAAATCCTGAATAAGTTGAATACACCATGTAGGCCTAAATCAACGAGTTCCACTTCTATTATGCACACGTCCAATATAACATCAATTGAACCACCAACCACATTCAAATTTGAAAATTGTACATTTAATAATTATTCCTTTTAAAATTATTCATTCGGAAATTCTGAATAAGTTGAATACACCATGTAGGCCTAAATCAAGGAGTTCACTTCTATTACGCACACGTCCAATATAACATCAATTGAACCACCAACCACATTCAAATTTGAAAATTGTACATTCAATAATTATTCCTTTTAAAATTATTCATGTTTATTTTTTATATCATCGTCGTTAATTAAAACTTTTCTAACACTTGTGTATGTTAGTTAGGTTATGTTATAGCTTCTGCTCTGAGAGAATAAAAAGAACTTCTGCTATATGATATTATGGATAGTCACGTATCAGAGATTGTTTAATATTAAGATTGATTGAGTAGTAATCATTACTGTGTCTGTATAAAGACACTACTGCCATCTAGCATGCATCTAGCGTAATATTTGTAATGTTGAGATGGTACAATAATACATTTGAAGACAGTTGTATTTTCGTAAGTCAATTAATATTTTATTGTATTGGAGTACTTCGTTACTTCTAATCTTTATATACTTTCTTCTAATCGTGTAATAGTCAATTAAATCCCACTCGAGTTTTGATTTTCTCTAGATAAATCAAAACGTCTAGTGAAATTACTGTTGATAATATATTGTTGGCATGCTGTTTGATGTTGATAGTTGTTGCACCCAGTTTAAGAATTAGTACTATTATATCTAATTAGTCGAGTGTGTTTTTAATTCAATTATAAAATGTATAAAATTGGATACACATTAATTAAACAGCATTAAAACACAGCTACATTTTATGATCCATTTTAATGTTGACAATGTGTAATTGGCATCCCATTTGCTGTTGATAGTATGCAGCTTCCAGTCTGTTTTATTTTGATAGCGTATAGTTGACATCCTATTTGATGTTATTGTCAACACTCGTCTCTGAAATATCTTATCAAGAGAACGATTTGATAGAAAGTGAGAATGCGTGTGAATTGTAGAATGAAAACACATGGCTAAGGAAATTTCGATTGATGTCAACCTTCCTCCTCTGTTCTTCTAAATGAAACGCAGCTGCATTTGTGGTTTTAAATCCGTCCTCTGTGCCCTTTGACGAGTTGCATGTTGCTATAGTAATTGCCTTTAGTTGTTACGCAACTACAGTTACGCTCTCAGAAAGTTTTAAGATACAGATCTCTTTACAAGGACTGCGATTTATTCATGACATCATTATTACAACACAATAATGGCTTACAATTGTACACACTATGTAATTAATATGAAATGCAATACTCTAATATATCCAATAAATGAAGGTAAATGGACGAAGAACATAAAATATAGTTCTCAAGCTTTCTTAAACTCATGTCCGATTAATCTCGCCCAGCTTTACATAAGGGAAACATCATGCAACACTCAGTTAACAGGAAAATCGGTACACGTCAGAACGATATTTTAAGATTATTCTCATTAATTTAGATGTGACGACTACACCTTTTCCATTTGTATTTCAGAAAATATCAATTGTACTTCAGATTTGTCATTTGAATTTGAGATTAGTCAATTCAATTTCAGATAGTATCAATTGTATTTCAGATTTGTCAATTGTATTTCAGATTTGTCAATTGTATTTCAGATTTGTCATTTGTATTTCAGATTTGTCAATTGTATTTCAGATTTGTCAATTGTATTTCAGATTTGTCAATTGTATTTCAGATTTGTCAATTGTATTTCAGATTTGTCAATTGTATTTCAGATTTGTCAATTGTATTTCAGATTTGTCAATTGTATTTCAGATTTGTCAATTGTATTTCAGATTTGTCAATTGTATTTCAGATTTGTCATTTGTATTTCAGAAGTTACGGTTGGCATCTTATTCTCCAATGTTAAATCCAATCGAGATTATTTGGTGTAAAGTGAAGACGTACGTAAAAACCCATCTTGGAATTCCTGACGTCATAGCTCCTGGTGTTGTAGGCTAATTTACCTACTGTAGAGAGTAAAATTGATGAAGCAACACACAGAATATTGTTGGTGGTGATTGTGCTCGTGCAATACAAAACAGTACAATTCATCAAGCTGCAGCTTTAGCTATGGTGAATATGTATGTCGGACGCTAAAATGCAATAAAGTTGAGGATTTTAAAATCAATTTGCCATTTTTTTAAATATATGTTAAAATCTCAAGTAGGCCTACATTTGTTATTTTGTGAAATAAAAGTGACTATGTAATCTTAAATGCATTGCTTATTTTCTGAAATACATTTGATACCATCTGAAATACAATTCACAAATCTAAAATATATTTGAGACCATCTGAAATACAATTGACAAATCTAAAATATATTTCATACCATCTGAAATACAATTGACAAATCTAAAATACATTTTATACCATCTGAAATACAATTGACAAATCTAAAATGCATTTGATACCATCTGAAATACAATTGACAAATCTAAAATACATTTGATACCATCTGAAATACAATTGACAAATCTAAAATACATTTGATACCATCTGAAATACAATTGACAAATCTAAAATACATTTGATATCTGAAATATAATTGACAAATCTAAAATACATTTGATACCATCAGAAATACAATTGACAAATCTAAAATATATTTCATACCACCTGAAATACAATTGACAAATCTAAAATACATTTGATACAATCTGAAATACAATTGACAAATCTGAAATACATTTGATACCATCTGAAATACAATTGACAAATCTAAAATACATTTGATACCATCTGAAATACAATTGACAAATCTAAAATACATTTGATACCATCTGAAATACAATTGACAAATCTGAAATGCATTTGATACCATCTGAAATACAATTGACAAATCTAAAATACATTTGATACCATCTGAAATACAATTGACTAATCTAAAATGCATTTGATACCATCTGAAATACAATTGTCAAATCTAAAATACATTTGATACCATCTGAAATATAATTGACAAATCTGAAATATATTTCATACCATCTGAAATACAATTGACAAATCTAAAATACACTTGATACCATCTGAAATATAATTGACAAATCTGAAATATATTTCATACCATCTGAAATACAATTGACAAATCTGAAATATATTTGATGCCATCTAAAATACAATTGAGAAATCTGAAATACAATTGATACTATCTGAAACTGAATTGACAAATCTGAAATACAATTGATAATTTCTGAAATTAAATTGACTAATCTGAAATATATTTCATACCATCTGAAATACAATTGACAAATCTGAAATACGTTTGATACCATCTGAAATACAATTGACAAATCTGAAATACAATTGATACTGTCTGAAATTGAATTGACAAATCTGAAATACAATTGATAATTTCTGAAATTAAATTGACTAATCTGAAATACACTTGATGCCATTCAAAATACAATTGACAAATCAGAAATACATTTGATACCTTTTGAAATACAATTGACAAATCTGAAATACAATTGATACTATCTGAAATTGAATTGACGAATCTGAAATACAATTGATAATTTCTGAAATTAAATTGACTAATCTGAAATATATTTGATACCATCTAAAATACAATTAACAAATCTGAAATACGTTTGATACCATCTGAAATACAATTGACAAATCTGAAATACAATTGACAAATCTGAAATATAATTGATACCGTCTGAAATACAATTGATACTATCTGAAATTGAATTGACAAATCTGATTATACAATATTGATAATTTCTGAAATTAAATTGACTAATCTGAAATACATTTGATAATTTCTGAACTACAATTGATATTTTCTGAAATACAACTGTCTAGCTGCAGTTTCAATGGAAATTACATTTAGCGCTTTAAACTAAATTGGTAACACTTTAAATGTCCACGTATCGCGAGAAACCGCAGTTCGAATCATCGTACCTCTTAACGAATATTTAAATAAATTTGTCGTCTGTGAATATAATATTCTGTTTAAATTGTGATTACATCACGTAATGACTGTCGTACACGCGTGCTTTTCATGTATGAAGTCTTATGTCAGATTATAATTGAGACAAAATTGAGGAATGGAAATTGTAGGCACTTCCCCCCGGGTGCCAGGTGTTCACTGCTTGTTTTTCTATGCTTCCATCGTACTGTATCTACATCTTTTATTTCTGTTCACGAAATCCTCTCTCATCAGTCAGTGTCAGTCCGGCAGTATGTTAAGTGCGGGTTTAAGCGAGGATAAGGGTTGTAGCACTACAAAAACTCATCCTACTCGCCGAGAAATCCTTCGGGTGGCGGCGGTGACTTTTTGGTCTGATTATGCTTCTGCCGTGGGAAGCAACAGGTAGCTCTCTTGCTCTCCGTTGAAATGATGCCCAACGAACGACTCCATTTCCACTGCAAATTAATTCCTACAACCAATGGCGAAGCTCTTAAGGGGTTAGGTATAGCTTACAGCAGTACAATTTTTGGATATATTCAAAAAATTTTTTTCTCCATTGCTGTATCTTGTACAATAATGAAAATTGGTATGTGTAAAAGACTATCCTTCTGCTATATGAAAAAAATTATTTACGATTTAAAAAATTATATATATATATATTTTTTTTTTTTTTTCAAAATTCAAAGTTTACTGTGCAGTGATGAAGCGTTTCCCTCATAACTCATAAACTTGTTAACTTTTTCATGTTCTCTCTCTTTTATTTTATTGCTGAAACTCATGTTTACAATATCATGCTCTTTCACCTACATTCCTTAATAAACAATATTTTTTTTATTTTGTATTAGATATTTGACCATTTTTTTAAATGAATTTATTTTTTTATCAGACAATCTATCAAAGGTAGAGAAGTGATTTTTTATTGGGTTATTTTACAACGCTGTATCAACATCTAGGTTATTTAGTGTCTGAATGAAATGAAGGTGATAATGCCGGTGAAATGAGTCCGGGGTCCAGCACCGAAAGTTGCCCAGAATTTGCTCGTATTGGGTTGAGGGAAAACCCCGGAAAAAACCTCAACCAAGTAACTTGCCCCGACCGGGATTCGAACCCGGGCCACCTGGTTTCGCGGCCAGACGCGGTGACCGTTACTCCACAGGTGTGGACTAGAGAAGTGATTTTGCATCATATTGTAGATATTGTATGCATAAATACACATAAAAAATTTCATCACATAATGTTGGATAGTTTTTGAGTTATGAGGGAAAAGCTTCATCACTGCATAGTGAACTTTGAATTTTGAAAAAATAATAATAAATAAATAAATAAATAATAAATAATTTTTATTTTAAATCGTATAAATATGTTTATCATATAGCAGATAGACAGTGTTTTACACACACTAATTTTCATTATTGTACAAGATAGAGTAATGGAGGAAAAAAAAGTTGAATATTTCCAAAATTTTACTCTTTAAGCTTTTCAGACTTAGCCTACCCAAAAATTTGAGTTATTATACCTAGTAATAGTAGGCCTGTAAGTTTCTAATAAGGATATTATATCTTAACACTTGGTTGTACTCAGACCTTTTCATATATTAAGTTCACTGTTGGCAGTCATTCCAGTATGGAGACTTCAGTGCGAGCAGCGAGGCTTAAGGCAAAAGCCTCTAAAGGCATAGCTACGACCTTGACTCGCAAGCTTGGGGGGGGGAGCGGAGAGGGGGTATCGATTCGCTACATGTCCGTACGAAAGGAGGCTAGCCTTCCGTCACAATATTACGTCGACCACCTCTGTGATGTAGAGGCCAGAGGGCTCTTACGCAGATGGCCCGGTATCGGTTTCAGGTCGGGTTGAATTTCCAGTTTGAGATTTTTCAGAGTTTTTCCTCAATAGTAATGCCAGGAAATTCGGGTCACAACATTCCTCATTATCACCGGATTCATTCATCACTAAAATTATATTAATAACAAATCAGTAATACATCTACAGACGCCATCTAGTTCACAATAGAAAAAAAAAGATAGTTTATTCAACGACGCCCGCAACTGCCGAGGTTTTATCATCGTCATCGTTGTACCGGAATTTTGTCTCGCAGGAGTTCTTTTACATGCCAGTAATACTGACATGAGCCTATCGCATTTAAGTACACTTAAATGCATCGACCTGGGCCGGGATCGAACCCGCAACCTCGAGCACAGAAGGCCAGCGCTATACCGACTACGCTACCCAGGCCGACTCAACAATAGAACCAGTCTCAACAATAGTACACATGCCTTCGGATTTTGCCTAAAAGATTAACTCGCGATATGACTAGAGATGTTAAAGCGAGTATAAATAACAGCAAAATATATATATATATATATATATATATATATATATATATATATATATATATATATATAGGGTAAAGGTTGGTAATATTGTGATAGGTCTTTTTGAGAATTTATTGCAATTATTTTTTTTTATTTTGTCTCCTGCATAAGACGAAGATAAGAAATTTTAGCATTCATGTCGGTTTTAAGTGCCGATTTTCGTAAACAGAAGAAACATAGTATTAGAAATGATTACAATATTTTTTTGTAAATGTGTGTAAAATTGATTACTCTTACACATATACAATTAAATCGTTCAATTATTGAAGTGAATCAAATATCTTAATATTCTTGACTCTGTCTTTCATTGGGATGCATATTAGGCCTAAATTATTTGAGTTATGTACGTCTTTGGAGTAATAGTTCAAGAAAATAAACTTATTCCTTTTACTTTATTTTAAAATTTAACTAGGGTTAAAATTCTAGAAATAGACTATAATTCTATTCAACCCGTTGTTGGTTCATCTGTTTCTTTGCCCGTCTATGCACCTGTGTTGCCTTGGTGATTTATCTCTTGCTGTTTCTACTACGTAATCTTTTGTCATTCATTCTAGTTATGTTGTTGTCCTAGTTATTCCTTCGTATATTATATATCCAATCATTTATTGGCTGAATTTTACACCATTCAAAAACTATAATTCACAGCAAAATAAAGGAACTGAACAGTGAGTCTCATAAATTGTATAAAATGAAGGCGTCATATTTCGGTGAATACTATCTACTATCGCAGTTGGTAAGTCTTTTTCTTAACACTCTGTATAATAAGCTGCCATTGTTCAGGGTTGCTTGTAAAAGGCTTTTATGTTTTGTTAAGTTTTGGAGGGTCGGATCAAGAATGGTGATAAATGTCGGTCACGTTCTATTTAAGTCATCATCACAGGAACTGGAGTGAACTCTCTCAAGACAGCGTGTAGGAAGATAATAGAAAAAGCTCCACATATTTACACTAACAACATAGGATTTGTATTAAGTAGAAGCGGTTGTTGAGGACTGGGGAAGTTTGACTCACGCACCGGTTGCATACAGCTATAAGAACTACACACATTAAGGTGTGTCAAGTGGTTAGTTACAGCTTGGCACAAGAGTTCCTGCATGGCTGCAGCACAGGGCTAATGGATTGTTCTCATAAAAAACAAAGAAGCTATATTACGGAGGAGACTATAAGGACGGGCTTTATTGTGATAGAGATATCATGAGCAAAGCTCGGAACTTGGGGACTTGTGTCTTTACACGTGGTTAAGCGACCGGACTCCAGTATCAACAGACTCCCGTTTCCAGCACGGAGGTACTGTCAGGTCTGATGGAACAACATATTGATAGTATTACGGTAGGTTGAAACACGTAATTTTATAGCATATAATATATAATAAAAATAAACATGAGAAATATATCAACTTTACTGTTCTCCTCTGTAAATTTTATTACAGTGTATGACTACATACATTCCAAAATTTTCGAACCCATAACTTCTTCGCCTGTTAAACCTGATTTGAAACGAGAACAATTTATTTCCACATTACATGAATTGATGGGAGCAAACTTACAATACTGAATATTTTCACTGTCACTGTTTTCCGTTCGATTTTGAGCAGTTGCTAGCTAATCTCGTGTCTGAGAAAAATAAGTGTATCCTCAATTTTTCTCGAAAATAATTTTCAATTTGTGTGTCACTACTAGGGCAGGTCCCTCTAAGACTTGATTCATGGCTAGGAACAAATTTTCCACCAATTTAAGGGACTGCAATGTCTTTCAATGAATGCATCTAGTTTGTGTGTGTGGCACAACTTACAAAATATAAACACTTCATTCGAAAAAAATAATGTATCTCCTCCGAATTCCTCGACGAAATTCTGTACCTAAAGTTTAAAAAAGTAATAAGTTAGCAGCTTTTACTTGTTCTGCACATTTCCTTAACTGGAACATTTAATTCAATTTTATTATTGACAGTAATATACCTCTTTTTGGTTTCAGTTAAAAATAAGGATAAGATTTATCTAAATATCATGTCGAAACTGTTAATATAGCAAAAATTATTCCTAGATTTCCAAAAGCTTCTTTTTTACCTCTTTCTATTTTTAAACTTCTATAATACACTTTTCGAATAACACGTATTTTCTAATTCTTCAAACAGCCGTTTACCTGTAATTCTCTGAATGTCATTGGCTTCGAAATGACACAGTTTCCCCATCCGTCTTCCTGTTATTTGATGTGACCACTTTCTTAGTACACACGACTGTCCCTGAGCACTTACAGCGTGAGCTTTGTGTTCGTTGTACCTGTAACCTTACTCATGCACACGACACACAAGTCCCCAAGTTCCGAGCTTTGATCATGAGTTTAACATGCATTGAATTTAAATACATAATATAATCTATATTATTTTAATGCACCGAAGTACATATGATATTTCCATGCAGATGTTCTGCGTCATCATACGATGAAAGAGTAATGGAACGGAGAAAAATTCTCTCCGGCGCCGGGATTTGAACCCGAATTTTCAGTTCTACGTGCTGATGCTTTATCCACTAAGCCACACCGGATACCCACCCCGGCGTCGGACAGAATCGTCTCAGTTTAAGTTCCAACTCTTGGGTTCCCTCTAGTGGCCGCCCTCTGCACTACGTCATAGATGTCTATGGACGTAGGACTGAAGTTCACACATGTGCTGAGGTGCACTCGTTATGATTCTGTCCGACGCCGGGGTGGGTATCCGGTGTGGCTTAGTGGATAAAGCATCAGCACGTAGAGCTGAAAACCCGGGTTCAAATCCCGGCGCCGGAAAGAATTTTTCTCCGTTCCATTACTCTTTCATCGTATAATATAATCTGACAAGTTGCACTCAGAAATTAATTAATCTAAATTACTTCTTCTGTTGCGAGATATTCTGTAAATAGCATGAGCTTGAGAGTGATTTTGAAGTCGTGAAATTCGAGATATTTAAGTATTTGCTGTAAAAATGCGGACCTCGTCAGGAATGTGGGTAAACATTTCTTACCCTTATTTGATAAAAATATTTCGCATTGTTGTTTAGTCAACTGTCCGAAGACAGGTCTGAACCTCACAAGTAGCACCAATAAGACATCACTCATGAGGCAACTAAACCAGGAGATAATGGGTCGGGAGGCCAGTTCCTTTACTCCTCCATTACATACATCGCTGACTAGCTATATATTACACTAATCAGATTTCACATGTATAGTGTACAAACAATTGTTCTTTCTCTGACACATATCGTCAAGTGAGATGTACTGCCTGACAGGCATAATAGATGTACATATCAGCCACTATAACATTATAAATCTAAAATAATTTTCATTTATTGTATTAATATATTCATTCATTATGTTCTGTCCAAGGGCAAACCCAGCATTCTCCAATCTTTCCTGTTTTCTGTCTTCCTCTTTGTCTCCATATATGATCCATATATCTGAATGTCTATCATCTGTTATCTTCTTCTGCCCCGAATTCTTCTCCCGTTCACCATTCCTTCCAGTGAATCCTTCAGTTTCTTCTCAACCAGTGACCCTGCCAATTCCTTTTCCTCTTCCTGATCAGTTTCAGCATCATTCTTTCTTCATCCACTCTTTCCAACACAGCTTCGTTTCTTATTCAGTCTGTCCATTTCACACGCTCCATCCTTCTACATATCCACATTTCAAGTGCTTCTATTCGCTTCTCTTCACTTTGTCGTAATGTCCATGTTTCTGCCCCATATAATGCTACATTTCACACAAAGCACTTCACTAGTCTCTTCCTTAGTTCTTTTTCCAGAGGTACGCAGAAAATGCTCCTTTTTCTATTAAAAGCTTCCTTTGCCATTGCTATCGTCCTTTTGACTTCTTGCCAGCAGCTCATGTTACTACCTATAGTACACCCCAAGTATTTGAAGCTGTCCACTTGCTCTACTGCCTCATTTAGAATTCGCAAGTTTACATTCTTTACTTTTCATCCTATGACCATGGTCTTTGTCTTTTTGGCATTTATCTTCAATCCATACTGCTCAGAGGTGTCATTTAGCTCCAGTAGCATATCCCTTAGTATCATCCCCACTTCTGCTAACGACGCCATATCATCAGCAAATCTTATGCACTTTATTCTTCTTCTTCCTCCTACTATCATTCCTCCTATGTTCTGAAAACAGTTCCTCACTAAGTATTTTTCTTCTATATTAGACCTAATATATGAGCCGTTAAGCGCAAAAGTGGTGTAAGTCATAATTGGGTAATGAGGTTTAAAGTAAAAATTCTGTAAAATACATCGCAAAGTAGCAATTAATATGTCCTTCTTGCTATCCACAGACTACTAACTCTTTTTGCTGATTGAGTGGAAGAGAAGGCCTTACGGCCTTAACTCTGCCAGCTAAAATAAATTATTATTATTATTATTATTACTAATGGTTAAAAAAATTGAATATTAATTGCTACTTTGCGCTGTATTTTACAGAATGTTTACTTTAACCCTCATTACCCATTTTTGACTTACACCACTTCCGTTCTGAATGGCTCATATATCGGTATTTATTAAATCCTGTTAAGGTCCTATATTTCCCAGCTCTAGAGGCTTCAGTAAGTTACTTACTGTTTCATAAAGACTGATATTTTAAAATGTGTCTTCACACCATTTAAATCACGTTAGAAAATATTTAATATGAGTTACATTATGTTCACTGAAATATAAACGGCACTGCCAAAACGCTACCTAGCCAAGAAAACCAATATTCCATTTCTGAGATCAAACCCTGACCTCTCGGTCAGAGAGTTCAGTTCGTTTTACGCCCAGACCTATGGTACTTTCATGTCGTGGTGCATAGTCACCTTCACCTGTTTCCACATCCGGGTTTACACACGGCTTGTGGGTGTTCCTTGTACCTTATTGAGGTCCTTGCACTCTAAAATATCCATATCACATTCCGCAAAAGACTTGGCTCAGGATTTATTGGTGACTGGTTGGCAACACTGCCACCACTTACTAAGCTGAACGCATCATTGCACAGCGCCGTGTAGATTATTTCCTTGTTGCGTTCCAGGATTCCACACATGCAGCACAAATGTCCCGGATGTTTGGATTCTCCACAAGTGCATATAGAATTATTCGGCTTGAACGTACCTTCTTAGTGTAATATATGGCTCCTGGCCATCAATTCCTTCAATTGAATATAAGAGTTGAGACTTGAGACACAGGACTCAGTATAAGAAGAATCAGTAGGGACAACTCTTGTCGGCAGCTTTGATGTTGCTGGTACTAAATTCAAGCTCAGTAAGGTCTAGTTCTCAATGAATCCAACTATGTCGCTAGTATCAAAATATTAGTAAAATATTTATTTATTTTATTAGTCAGTAATACGAATAATCTTGTATGTACATTATCTATCATTAATATTATGTCGCTAGGAAGTCAAAATACTTATATCCATTGTTGACGTTCATGTTCGCACTTCACCGCAACGGACGCCATGATGTATTATGTTGTACAGGGACATCATTTTATTTTTACTACATTACCTGGCTATACCTTTGGATCAACGACTAAGAATCGGAAACAGCATTTGCTATCCCCTTCCACAACTGGAGTTCGATGATACTGGCGTAATATACAAACAAATCACTTTACTAGGTAGGCTATAGGAGGGAAGAAAAGTAGTTCATCCATTTACGTAAACTAGGAAATATCGCGATTTTGAGTTTGATAATTTTCATTATGTTTTTGTTTAATCAAAATACAGTACAGTATTAACAATAAGGGTTTTTACTCACGAACTGAGCTTTCCATGCGAACGTATTCATTATGCAGGTTATACTATACTGTCTAAAACACATTAGCGTACACTATAGAGAATGAAGTTAAATTGAAAAATAATCACAATATGAATATTTAAACATATTTTTGAAAATGGTGGCCGTTCATTTCGACACAGGCTTCAGTTCTAATGTGCATATTATCGCACTATAGACTATTGTTACATAATTCCAATTACCAGGTTCGTACTTCGTATCAGTAACTTATGTTGAAATAATTCTGTACCTACTTTAAATTCAATCTTCACTTCTGCTCGATCCGAAAAGATAAAATTACTCAGACATGCTATCTATTGTCCGTCCAAGTGGTTACGTTGCAGCGTCGTGGAAAGGGAGGAAATCACGTGACAGTTAATTACTTAACGAGGCCCTTTTATTTAAGTTGTTTTAAACAATTGTATGGGTATAATATTACGTAGACGTCCAATTCCTAACAGAAATTAATGTTCCCAGAAAAGAGCTAAGACAGCCCAGCCAATAGCATTTACGGAGAGGCGAATAGAAGTAGGTGGGGGAATCCTGGATGCGACGTAGGCAAATGGAAAATGATGCAATATTGAAAGGTCTTTCGTCACTGGAAAACGCGAACATATTTTTGGAACGTACTGTTCACTATGACCGTATATGCGGTCTTGGATCTGTGTGGAGGACGGTTGAACTTCATTAGTAGAAGGGGTGGGAGTGAAGTACATTAAAAAACTCAGGTACAATAAAAATTGAAGTAAAAATAAAATGATGTCCCTGTACTTGGATCAGTTTTACCAACATAAGCCTCAAACAGTGACTTGAACGTTAGCGTCAATTAGTGAATATTTTCATGATGATTGCATACGGAAGTAATTATTATTATGGTTATATTGCCATTCCTTTGCCTCATGTCTTTAAAATTATTAAAAGATGAGTAATGAATGTTTTCAGTTAATATTCAATTATGCCAGCCCTGTCGTAGATGGAGATCCATCTGGTGGAGGTTCCAGATAATACACCCGGTTTCGTGACATGCGCACTCAGAATTTGTTCCCACGAAATGGCTTAGGTGTCTTTACTGTATGTTCTCTATACTGTCCACAGGATCCAAACATCACCTATCTCTTTGCATAATTCAGCAAGCACTTAGAACAGCTTTACTTCTGTGGAATACAAGTTAACAGTTTTCCTTCTCAGTGATAAACTAGCTGTAATAATAGTTTTTGTGTATTATATAATAAATTATATTAAAATTTAATATAATATATATTAAAATTATATGTAAAATTTAATATCTGTAAACAATATACAGGCCTATGGTTTTACTTGTCATAGAAGTTTTGTTTTTTTTTTTTTTTTTTTTTTTTTTTTTTTTTTTTTTTTTTTTTTTTTCAGCGCTATCAAATCATTGCATATTTTAATTGTTGATGTGGTCAACGTCTCAACTCTCATTATAAAGGGACTCTAGAGCTAGACATTACAGATATTGAGGGATTTATTATTTTTGAGTGCATATGTGTACCTAGATTTATTAATCAAGATTTTTTTACAAGATTTACAAGATTTTTATTGCAAGAAAAAATTACATACAATGACAAAGATTTTACAGTACTTTTGTAATACTCGTATGTGAATATTCTTCAAAATTCGAAATTGATTACAAATCTCATAGTCAAATAGCCTACATATTACAATTTATTGTATAAATACAAGGTAACTGGGTCACTCCCGAAAAAGCAAGATGCTTGAGGTCGGGTGTGACCAAGAATGAAAACTGGATAGAAGAAAAAAAATAATAAAATAATAATAATAACAATAATAATAATAATAATAATAATCTGATTAAAACTGTTAAATGTAATTACACATAAAGTTTAAAAAGAATAAGAAAAAAAAACAAACAAACAAAACGGTACCATAGCCTATACATAAACATACTAAGTTAAGAATACAACATTGTTAAAGTGACAGAAAAAAATAAAGAATAAGAATTTACATGATTATAATTTTAGAAACAGTTCAAGCACTTGCGTGTTACTGGAGGTCATGGTTGGATCCAACCAATCAGTGAGTCCATTATTATCTATTTGCGTCGCTAAGGTATTAATGGGTAATTTCAAAATCACATATTACGTTTCTATAGATAACAGTTCTTCTTAGAAAGTAAAAAGCTGTTTGAATCAAGTTATATCTCTTGGAGTTCATTCAGAGTAGTGTTTTGAGTTTTAACTTTCTACGTCTGGATCAGAGCGTTTTGTGCAGTTGATTTCCGTTAAGATTATTGTATCTGTGAATCAGGACGGAACCTCCATGTTTACCAGGAATCAGAGTCGAGAGACATTGTGTGCGACACAGCGAAAAAATTCCGGAATGGATGTGTGACTCCGAATATTGTCCGTCATCGTAACGTTTACGAGAACTGAGTTTTTTTTTCTCTATGCTGTGATTACCTTGATTCTAGAAAGTAGCGATACTGTACATGGACAAACCCAAATGAAGAAAATGTGTGGTGCTGGTCTGTAATTATAGTCCGGATCAGCTAACTTAATACCCTAAGGGTGAAACCTAACCATTTTCCCCTATTACTACATATGCTAGTGGAGAATAATGATTTTCTAGATGTCAGGTTGAGTGTTATTTTACCAACTTTGTTTCGAATTTCAACTCCTGACAAATACTACAACTGGCAGTTATTTTGTAACTGTCATGTTGGCAGTAGTAATTTTGGTTTGCAATAGAATTAATCTGATGAAATGGAACAACCTAACTAAGCTTGTGAAATTTGAACGTAATTAATAATTAAGTAGTAATGCCGGTATTAATATTAATATCAATACACAACTCAGTTGTGTTGCGTTCTGATTCCAATTCAACACTATATTCAGGTAAGTGTAATTAAATAAGATATAACTTACAGACCTACTTGGTATGAAACATACTCGTGGCTAATGGTCAGAAATATATTTCTTAGTGTTAAGATTTTTATTAAAATGTCCAAGAGAGGAAATAGCATGGTAGCGACTTAGGGGTATGTATTTTAACCCTTTGTTACCGGACATAAGAAAAAATTAAAATAAATCCGTTTTCTTTAGTGAATGTTGTTACAATTTGAATTCAAAACATACAGTAATTTTTTTCAGAAATTTTTTTATATATTTTTTTTATTTTTTATTTTAAAAAAGGTCGTATTTCTGTGTACAGTACTGTCAGTATCCTTGATGGATTTTATTTATCAGGTTGCACGTAATTTCTGGCGGTTTATTATTCTTCCAGGTCTTCCAGTATGCAAAATAAATCACGGTACTTCTAAGTACCGTCAGGCAACTAAGGGTTAAGTAGGGTACACATTTCAAAATGTTATTCTGTTTTCGGAATTCGTATTAATCATTTCACGTGATCAAACAAAATACATTTTTAGGTTAGGTCTTGTGAATCGTAAACTGTTTAGTGAAAGCAATGTTGTCAGACAAAATAGTCCCTACATTTTAATATTAGATCATACTAATCTACTAATGACCAACATAATGTGTGAGAGGTCCAGGAGGAAAATGTGCTCTGTCACAAATTTTATTGAACCATTTGGAAAACACCTCCCAACATAAATATGAGATATGGTAACTAAGTAAATAAGCAAGATATTGTTAATGTACTATATTATTATTATTATTATTATTATTATTATTATTATTATTATTATTATTATTATTATTATAAAATTTAAAGGACAATAAAAAGTTCTATACAGTTCGCATTCTATTACAACAACGGACTCTGTAAAATTATGAAGTACAGAACGCAAAATAATGAATGATCTTGTGTTCGTGCAGACTCCTACACAATAGTTCCAATATTGTGTTGCTTAGTCAACGTCCGAAGACAAGTCTGAACTTCACAAGTTATACCAACACCAACAAGGGACCACTTATGAGGCAACTAGGACAGGAGATAATAGGGTATGGGGTCCACACCTGTGGGTTAGCGGTCAGCGCGTCTGGCTGCGAAACCAGGTGGCCCGGTTCGAATCTCGGTCGGGGCAAGTTACCTGGTTGAGGTTTTTTCCGGGGTTTTCCCTCAACCCAATACGAGCAAATGCTGGGTAACTTTCGGTGCTGGACCCCGGACTCATTTCACCGGCATTATCACCTTCATCTCATTCAGACGCTAAATAACCTAGATGTTGATACAGCGTCGTAAAATACACCAATAAAATAAAATAAATAGGGTATGGTGGCTAGTTCCTTTCCCCCTCTTCCAATATTCTTAATGTGAAAATACTTTTTTACAAAATTTTCTCATTTCATTTTCCTAAAGTCTTATTTCTTTCTCTTACCCGAATTTCAGAGAAGTTGCTCAAAATTTCCTCCATCACGTTCTGTACACATGTTGCAAGTCTCATCACTATAGAGCGGAATTTTAGGCCCTAAAAAGTGGCATTTTAGGCGCCTAAAATAGGCTCTTAAACTCCTTTATTTAAGCTCTATAAAATAAAAAATAGGCTTTTTTGTTAGGTTAAGGTGGATTAAAAAATAGGCTTTTTTGTTAAAGAATGTCACTAATAATTATAAGATTCAACATTTATTTAATATAAAATTCTAGGATTAAAAGAAACGTCCTCATATTTTACAAGGGTACACATCCATACACAAAATGAAGACACTCTGTCTTCAAGTTAGTGCTTTTCATTCACCAATCACATTTCCATAGTTTGCTTCACAGTAGATGACCAGCACCTATTGTGGCTATTGGGTTGTTATCTGTCTTGGAATGTAAGAGAATGCTTATTCGGTACAACCCAGCGAGTTTGTGTTAAATTGCTGACAGACAGAGGAAGATATAATAATAATAATAATAATAATAATAATAATAATAATTTGTCCCGCAGGAGTTCTTTTACATGCAAGTAAATCTACTGACATGAGCCTGTCGTATTTAAGCACAATTAAATGCCATTGACCTGGGCAGGGATCGAAGCCGCAACCTCGAGCACAGAAGGGCGGCGCTATGCCGACTACGCTACCCAGGCCGACTGAAAGTTGGAATTTTGCGATTGAAAGATTGTAAGAATGACAAGGGGTGGCCCGGAGGTACTTCTCTATTGTGTTCTTCACTGCTGGAAAGAAGTTGCTATCCTTCTTTTAATGTAAACAGTACAGGATGTTAAGAAAGCAGTAAACAGTTACGAAAAAGATGAAAGAATTAACAGAAAAACTTAAAAATAGGCACTAACGTCGAAATAGGCATTTTAGGCACTATAAAACCCCTTTATTTATACCTATATTTCCATGAAAAATGTAAATACCTATTAAATCTCAAGCCTGTATGTATCAAGGAAAAAAAATAGGTTTTTCCCTAAATTCCGCTCTCTACTCATCACCTATCACAGACGAGAAGCCTGACAAAGCCCGGTGCACCAAGCCCTTCCCGTATCAGTATTGTGAATCCAACGCTGACGGGTAGGCCATCCTGTCTCAGTCCCTAATGGAGCCAGGTACCATCCGCAGACCTGACAAGCCTCAGGATCGATGCCCCGAGCATCGGAAACCCGTACTAACTCCAAGACTTCGCTCCAACTTGTCTTTACTATTCCAGATGATAGATGAAATCAAGGGAAGGTGGAGAGTGTTGGTAGAATGATAGGAAACGTCTAGATAGTAGAACCACAGTCTAATACGAGTATATACAGTCACGAAGCTTGAGTTGTGAGGGTACCAGGAACAATACGCTGTGCAAGTACTATTTCGCATTGTCTGTAATGAGGCGATATTAGCGATCCTAGTGGTTAACAACTGTCCATGGATGCATATTTACTACGTATTGAGCTTCGTGACTGTGATAGAACCAGAAAGCGTGTGCTACAAGTCAGAATGAGAACATATTTTTAAATCATATTAGGCCTAATGATATGCTACAATGAGGATTAAATTTCCTCACATGATTGGGCCTTGAATGCCGATGCTGGTTATTCTGACGTAAAGGCTACTGTGTGGTCTCGGCATTACTGTAATTAAGTCCAAACAACTTTACAAAGTCTGCATTTACGTTATGAGACCGACAAATGAATCGCTTAATACTCTTGTGAAGATATGATACTGGAAGTTATAGCTCTACTCTGATAAGGATGCAAATGTTTGTTCTACTCTCATATTAGACATTCCTTATATTGGATCACCTTCATTATCTCGTCTGAATTATACCCTCAGCTCATTCGCTGTAATGACCGGCTTGCTTTACAATGCAGATTTTAATGATAGGTGTCAACATAGTTGAAGCCTCGTCATAGTTATTGGCCGAGATTTGGGAGATCTATCGAGGAATGTTATTTATCTAATACTTAGGCCCGGTTGTAGAAACGCAAATCAAATCAGTCCCTGATCGCCAATCAGTTGATGTCTGATTTATTTGATTGTTCATTGCGTTGCACAAACGTGAATCTCCAATCAACTTGTCTCAATTTACTAATTGCTGATTTGAGAAAGAAATGCATTTGACAACAGCGCTATTTAGCAACCACAGCTAATTTGATGCTCCTTAAAAGTCGCGAAACGAATGCATCAAGTGGGCGGTGACTAGGAAAACAAATGAATGTTCAAATGAATGATTTGCTGTTTTGTTGCTTTTTGTAGAAAGGAAACAGGCGTAGTCTATTTGTATATAGACTACAATATAGTGAAACAAAAATAAACGTGAGGGGGCTTCTGTTGTGGGATTTGCTAGGGGAGTCGACAAGAAATTGGAATATGCATAGCCTCCATAACCCAAAATAATTCCATTTCCCATCTCTCTGTTTACAAATGGAGCTCGTAACCTGCTCATTAAAAATATTGTGTTGTCATGTGTAGAACCCTGCCAACAGGCTACAACATTCCAGAATTTCAATGATGGTGTAGACTACATATTGCCTGTATATTCACAGAAAAGAAACCTTTTCTATTTCGATAAAGTTCAGCCTCATTTCAACCAGGTGATTGGATGGGGATGTGAGCAGTCTATACAACCAATATTAGGCTACTCTTGGAAATCCTGACATGGCTGAAAATTCTCTCTGGATTCCAAATCGTTCCCTGTTTGAAGTTTGGGGATTTATGAGACCCTGCCATAACAAAGCAATTTCATACGTAACATTCCTAACTACTCGGCAAATAGTTGATTTGTGGACCCTAACAAGATAACCCAAGATCGCTTGAAAAATTCCAACAGCATAAAATCTCAGCATTATTAGAACTTGGTTCATAGGAGAAAGTGGAAGGTTTCGATATGTCTCTCTGCATATATTTGTTTCAATTTTTGAAAGTAATAAAACACACGAATCCTTACTTAACTAAATCTTTGCTCAAATTTTCTGTCATTATACATAAAAACAATTCATGTCTGTCACGGAAACGCCTTCTTAATAATATTTTTTTCATTCTAAAATTTCATCAGAAGAATCCATTATGTCGAAAACAATATTGTTACGCTATAACTATTTACTATATACATTACAGTAACTGCATTATAAACAGAACAACATAAATAGCCTACTTGATCGATGATCAGTGACTTAACCAGCAAAAATCTGTTGATCAAATCTGATGGAAGACTGATCTCCGATCAAACACTGATTGTTCTTTCTGCAACAGAAATAGAACTGATGGCCAATCAAACCCTCCTTGATTGCCAATCATATTTTGATTGGTGTTTCTGCAACCGGGCCTTAAGCTTTTAAATCAGCGGTGACCAAAACTCGACCTGGAGTGATTACATGCGACAGAAGTAAGGAGACGGAGGAAAGGTACTTATATAATACGTACTTAATTATCTAAATAAAATAACCTATTTTACAAAGAAAGATAGTTATTTGTGTTATAATAATTACTTACATAAATACAGATTGTTTATATTGCGAAAGAACAATAACAATATAAATAACTTGAATATTATTTTATAATGCTAATTAAGGAAAACAGAATATAAATGATAACTTGAATATTATTTATATCGCTAAAGAACGATAGCACTATAAAAAACGTGAATATTATTAATATCGGAAGTTCACAGATTTATTACAGATGTATTTAAGAAATTGTAGAAGAATAGTAATTAGTAACAGTGCCGTATTTATTCTTCTTGGAGCCAAATTTGTAACTTTTAAAAGTGTGGTTACTATGTTGAAGTGTATGTGTTGCAACGGATGCTTGATTTGTTATGTATGTGAGTCAGTTATGGGATGCTTGATGTTGTCGCAATGTCGTAATTATAGTTTGATTGTGTCTGTGTGACTATTGTGTATTAATTTATTATGTATGGTACGGAAAGCTGCATATTTGTGTTATAGAAGTGTTACGTATGTGTGTTGTTAATGTTTTTGTATGTTTCAAATTGATAACTGATATTTGTTTCGCAATCGCAATACCTAATTTACGGATTGTTTATGTTTTGTTTACATCGCGTAAGATAATTTAATTTTCTTTTCCATTTCTCTTTATGCTTATCTTTTTTGTGTATAAAACTATAGCCCTAACATACATATGTAAAATAGGACTAACCCCCGTTGGAGATACAATAATAATAATTATTATTATTATTCATATCGTTATAAAACGATTGAATTTTATTCATATCTCTAAAGAACGATAACAAAATATAAATAACGTGATGTCCATAAAGAACGATAACTGGATATAAATGATAATTTGAATATCATTTACATCGCTAAATAACGATTAAAAATAAAATCAAAACTTGAAGAAGGCCCGAACCCACAACCTTTGAATCATTAAACAAGCACTCTACCGCTGGTCTACGAGGCGGAGATATGGAACACTTTCATAGTTCCGGAACTGCTTGTACAGCTGTCAAAAAAAAAAGTGGCCGCACTCGTGAACAGCGAATATTTTCAAAGTGCACTTCGGGTCGCGGCGATGTTACACGATGCATGTGCTTGTACAAGCAGTTCCGGAACTATGAAAATGTTCCATATCTACGCCTCGTAGACCAGCGGTAGAGTGCTTGTTTAATGATTCAAAGGTCGTGGGTTCGGGCCTTCTTCAAGTTTTCATTTTATTTTTTAATCTTTCTTTAGCGATGTAAATGATATTCAAATTATCATTTATATCCAGTTATCGTTCTTTATGGATATCACGTTATTTATATTTTGTTATCGTTCTTTAGAGATATGAACAAAATTCAGGTCATCATTTGTATTCTGTTATCGTATTATAACGATATGAATAATAATTATTATTGTATTTCCAATGGGGGTTAGCCGTATTTTACATATGTATGTTAGGGCTATAGTTTTATACACAAAAAAGATAAGCATAAAGAGAAATGGAAAAGAAAATTAAATTAGCTTACGCGATGTAAACAAAACGTAAACAATCCGTAAATTAGGCATTGCGATTGCAAAACAAATATCAGGTATCAATTTGTAACATACAAAAACATTAACAACACACATACGTAACACTTCTATAACACAAATATGCAGCTTTCCGTACCATACATCATAAATTAATACACAATAGTCACACAAACACAATCAAACCATAATTACGACATTGCGACGACATCAAGCATCACATAACTGACTCACATACATAACAAATCAAGCATCCGTTACAACACATACACTTCAACATAGTAACCACACTTTTAAAAGTTACAAATTTGGCTCCAAGAAGAATAAATAGGACACTGTTACTAATTACCAGGGAAAGGATTTATATGTAAATACATATTTACTTATAAAGCTAATATAATTTATATTTTGCATTATCTTTATGTTTCACAATGTGTAGGGTTGAAAAATCCTACTTTTATTTTCCATATTTTTCCATATTTTAGAGTTTAGTACATATTTTCGTTAATTTCCATATATTTTCCATATTTCATATAAAACAGTCCATATTATATTAGGTTTAACAATAAAACAAAACAAAATTCCATTAACTTTTAAAAATACATTTCAACAATAGAGATTTAAACACATGTTCAGTAATCCCTTTAACATCAGAGTTATTTGAAAATTAGCAGTCCTATCAACAATGGGAAAGTAAGTTACAAAACTGTATTAATTTAATTTAAAATTTTTAACAGACTTCAGTTGTGCAGCTCAACAGTTAAATGCCAGTCAGAGTACACATAGGTTCAGTTTTGTAAATCATACTATAAAGACGGTAAATATGCCAAAAGTACGTCATTCAGTCAATTTAAAATCAAAACTAACAAGTTACATTTCAGAATTTAAAGAAGATGGTTTATCAACTGACAATAAAATATTATTTTGTAATTTGTGTCAGTGTGCAGTATCATCTACACAAAAGTTCCTGGTGCAACAACACATTACAACTAGTAAACATCAGGCCAACAAACAACTAAATTCCAAGCAGAGACAATTGTTTTTAACACAACCAACAACATCGAATGTAAGATCTGAGTTTAACATCGACCTGTGCCGTTCTCTCATCTCTGCTGATATTCCTCTCTACAAACTAAAGAATAAGGTCTTCAGGGAATTCCTTGAAAAATATACTCAACATACAATCCCGGATGAGTCAACACTTAGGAAGACGTATGCTCCATCCATCTACGATGAGACAATACAGAAGATAAGAGATGAAATTAAAGATAGTTCAATTTGGGTTTCCATTGATGAGACTCCCGACAAAGAAGGTAGACTTGTTGGTAATGTAGTTATCGGTTTGTTAAGTGAACAATATTCTGAACGAATTCTTTTACATTGTGATGTTCTAGAAAAGTGCAATAACAAAACTATAGTTAAACTGTTCAACGAAGCTATGGGTATCCTGTGGCCAAAGGGTATTATGTACGATAATGTGTTATTCTTTATTAGCGATGCTGCCCCTTATATGGTCAAAGCTGGACAAGCATTATCTGTTGTATATCCTAAATTGACTCATTTTACTTGTGTGGCGCATGCATTTCATCGTGTGGCAGAAGTGGTCAGAGACAATTTCCGTAAAGTAGATTTGTTGATTTCATCAGTGAAAAAAGTATTTCTCAAAGCTCCCAGTAGAGTTAACGTGTTGAAAGAAATGTACCCTGAAATTCCATTGCCACCAAAGCCAATTTTAACTAGATGGGGTACATGGCTAGAAGCAGTTGAATATTATGCCGAACATATAGACTCTATTAACAATGTTCTCCTTGCATTGGACTCTGAAGATGCAGTCTCAATTGATACTGCGAAAACAGTTACCTGTGACATAAGTGTGAAGAATGACTTAGCTCACATTCAGCATACATTTTCATGCATCATAAAAACGCTCAAAAGTCTCCAAAATAGACACCTTTCACTATCTGAAAGTTTTGAAATTATAAATAGTACTGTGGAACAACTGAATCGTGGTAGAGGTAAAGTTGCAGATGCAGTAAGAGCTAAGGTGGACACTGTACTTTCAAAAAACCCTGGATATGAAGAACTACAAAAGGTTGTTGCTGTGATGAGTGGTGAATCAACAGTGAAGATTAACTTGGACTTATCCCCAGCAGACATTGTGAAATTGAATTATGTACCAGTTACTTCTTGTGACGTCGAACGCTCTTTTAGTCAGTATAAATCTATCCTCAGAGACAATAGAAGAAGATTCACTTTTCAGCACTTGAAAGAAATGTTTGTAACCTATTGTTATGGTAACAGACAATAAAAATTGTGTTTTGTTGAAACTACATTGGAAGATAAGGTACGTCCATTATATTTTTTGTTTAGTTTGATTAAAATGTACCAATATTTAACGTACATAGTCATTTTTTTATAATTTTAAGTCCATATTTAATTCCATATTTTGGTAAAAATCCATATTTAATTCCATATTTTGGTAAAAATAACTACATATATATTTACATATTTCATATATTTTTAGTCCATATAAATCCGTTCCCTGCTAATTACTATTCTTCTACAATTTCTTAAATACATCTGTAATAAATCTGTGAAATTCCGATATGAATAATATTCACGTTTTTTATATTGTTATCGTTCTTTAGCGATTTAAATAATATTCAAGTTATCATTTATATTCTGTTTTCCTTCATTAGCATTATAAAACAATATTCAAGTTATTTATATTGTTATTGTTCTTTCGCAATATATTAATTAAATAAACCGATATTTATAATTTATATTCTGTTATCGTTCTTTAGTGAGACTGTATAAATAATATTCAAGTTATTTATATTGTAATCGTTCTTTAGCGATATAAATAATATAAATTTAATATTAGGTTTGGAAAAATCCAGTTGCATAATACTGATATTAGTTTTTCTTTTTGTATTATTACATACAATTGAACCACAATAAAATGAAAAGGAGTAACGAGGAATTGAACCTGAGACGTTGACATCTAAATTCCGACGTTCGTCCGCTGAGCTACGAGAGCAAAAGTGTGGAAACATTTTTGGAAAAATTGGTCCAATCACACTCTAAGATCTTCTGATGATTCGTAGAAGCTAGTCCAGGATGCTGGGGGCAAAGGCTAATTGAGATTTCCCGGTCTCTGACCGGGTCAAACATCCTGATAGAATTAATATTTAACCCTTGCCGTGACTTTCGGTGAAGTCCGGAGGGCCCAATTAGTCAAATCCACTCTCCTCATCTCCAGGCTTGGGCCCTTGGAATTTAATAAAATGCGAAAGAGATTGTGGTGTGCGGAAAGCAACGGGATGTTACCGCATTTAGGCCTATCCTTCCTAAGAAAACTGCAAACATGAGCAAAGGAAGCTTTTAATAGAAGAAGAAGGATCTTCTGCGGACCTCTGGAAAAAGAACTAAGGAAGAGACTAGTGAAGTGCTTTGTGTGGAGTGTGGGATTATATGGGGAAAGAACATGGACATTACGACGAAATGAAGAGAAACGAATTGAAGCATTTGAAATGTGGATGTGGAGAAGAACGGTGCGTGTAAAGTGGACAGGCAGAATAAGAAATAAAATTGTGTTTGAAAAAGTGAGTGAAGAAAGAATGATGCTGAAACTGATTAGAAAGAGAAAAAGGAATTGGTTGGGTCTCTGGTTGAAAAGAATAATAGACGACATTAGGATATGTGGATCATATGCGGAGACTAAGAGGAAGGCAGAAAATAGGAAAGATTGGAGATTACTGGGTTTGCAATGAAAGACCTGCCCATGGACAGAACACTTCAGAATGCCTGGAATATCGTGTCTAAGAACAGTCGCTATTTGCAAAGACTAGTCAATTCCATGCCCACTCGACTGCAAGATGATCGAGATAAGAGGAAGATAGACTAAATATTGAATTGTGGCCTTTTGTTTTGTTTTTTGAACGATTAATTGTTTGAATGTTTTAAGGCCGACGCCAGTAAATTTGTTATGTTTATGCCACGAAAGATATTTTATTGAGAATAAAATCTTTTTTCTTTCCATTTGCAGCCACAATATCATAATGATAATGATAAAGTCATGGCATAATATATTAATGAACCTGATGTTAATTACTAAAATAATCATAAAAGAAAAAGGAGCCATTATGTCTAGTTTGTCTCTCTCGAAAACAGAACAAAAAAGGACATAAAAAGCACGAGGTTGTAGTCGAACGCAGGACCTCATGAATAAGACGCCTGAACGCTACCATTATGCTATTGAATAACACACAGTATACTTCAATTATAACTGTAGATATCAGGCAACGTGGTCCAACAACATGTAACATCGCCTGTCTCCGAATTGTAGCGAAGATACCCGAAGGGAACATAGATACAGGAGAGCGGCCACTTTTTCTTTTGACAGCTGTACAAGCACATGCATCGTGTAACATCGCCGCGACCCGAAGTGGACTTTGAAAATATTCACTGTTCACGAGTGCGGCCACTTTTTTTTTTTTTTTGACAACTGTACAGGAAACTCCTCGTACCCGTTTGAATGTCTGTGATTACACGATGTAATCACGACACCCGCTTTGGTCACCGCTGTTTTAAAGCTATGAGGTATAAATTTTAGTACTGAGATGCATGCACAGATAACTTTTAAATAGAAGATACTGAAACCTAACCTAATGTGACCTAAAGTATTGGGTTAATGCACAAGCACAGTCTAGTACATACAGTCACGAATCTCAATACGTAGGGAATATGCATCCAATGACAGTTGAACTTTAGTTGCTAGCCACTAGGATCGCTACTATCGCACAGTCTATTGTTCCTAGCACTCTTTCACCTCGCAAATTCTTTAAACTCAGTTTCGCCCCACTCTGTATAATATGTCAGTAATGTTTGCAATACCATACATTATACTCTAATATATGCACCAAATATTAGGCCTACACCACTCTAATTCTTTTTCCTTTATTTTGTTTGTTGCAGGTGAGTAGTTAAAAGAGATCTTCCATTGTGGATTTGGAGAGTGTACGCTTTTCCATCTGTATAGACCTGATTGCAACTGAAGTGTGATGAATCCTGAATGACGGAGGTGTTCCCGCTTAATTAGAAGTAAGTAATGCGGTACCTACTAACTGTCATCCTCTGAGGAGTTTAATGCTGAGAGGAATGTGGTTCCTACTAGCGCGGTACTGGAGTGGGAGGGAACAGTGACAGCGGCAGTCTGGAAGGAAGTACAACCATACTGAAAACATTCGCCCAGTTTACGAAAGTAGTATGCCTATTAGTTTTCTAACGTATTTTTGGCGAGATAGAGATACAACCATTCGTACTTACGTGTTCAGAGAAGGAAAGTATTGTAGAAATTTTTATTTATTTATTTACTTACTTACTTATTAATTAATTAATTTATTCATTCATTAATTTATTTATTCTGGTGAAGTTAATGCCATCACATCACCAGAAATACAAACACAATGAAATAAATAAAAAGAAAAGTCCACACCTGTGGAGTAACGGTCAGCGCGTCTGGCTGCGAAACCAGGTGGCCCTGGTTCGAATCCCGGTCGGAGCAAGTTACCTGGTTGAGGTTTTTTCCGGGGTTTTCCCTCAACCCAATACGAGCAAATGCTGGGTAACTTTCGGTGCTGGACCCCGGACTCACTTCACCGGCATTATCACCTTCATATCATCCAGACGCTAAAGAACCTAGATGTTGATACAGCGTCGTAAAATAACCCAATAAAATAAAATAAAATAAAAAGAAAAATCATAATACAACTTCAGTAATATAAATGAAAAGAAGAATCATACTATAAAATTTAGTGATTAGTAGAACTGAATTTAATTTGTAAAGTAATCAATTTAAATATACTGTACTGCTGAACTCACTTGAGAAGTAACACTACTTGATTTGTATTTTAAGAATAAAACCAAAAACTTTTCCATAGCATGTTTACTTAAAAATGACTTGTAACGGTGAAATATTTAATATGAGTAATTCATATAATATTAACATAGCTAACATCAGGGAGATGTTTGAGCAAAAATTGCAACAATATATTATTAATAACAAAACTATATAGGCCTAGGTAAACAATATGTATATGAAATATTCACACACTACTACAAACTGTAGACTGCATATTTTTGGACGATTAATACTTCCCACTCCGCTCGGCTCGGCTTGGCTGTAGCAACAAAAGAATCTACCTGCAACCCCCCCGCACCGATGGCAAGAATACCTCAGGTCCCAGCGCTAAACTCGTCGTAGGAAGACAGTATGATATTCGGCAAGGTGTTTGCTTTACCTCAACTAGATTAACAGGGGGGTGGTGGTGTTTTCTTATAAGGAAACGTGAAACTTATCTTGCGTTCAATATTGCCAAATCCACAATGCAGTTGTTTGCGTTGCGCCTATTTTAAAGTTTAAGAGGTGGAATGGTAATTAATTAGTCAGTAGGGGGTAATAGTAACTTTGAGATGACAGAGGACATTAAGCGTACTCAGAAAAAACTTGTTCAACACGTACTACAAATCTCACTTTCATAATATAGGCTATACTATGTACATACTTACTTACAAATGGCTTTTAAGGAACCCGGAGATTCATTGCCGCCCTCACGTAAGCCCGCCATCGGTCCCTATCCTGTGCAAGATTAATCCAGTCCCACCTCCCTCAAATCCATTTTAATATTATCCTCCCATCTACGTCTCGGCCTCCCCAAACGTGTTTTTCCCTCCGGTCTCCCAACCAACACTCTATATGCATTTCTGAGTTCGCCCATACGTGCTACATGCCCAGCCCATCTCAAACGTCTGGATTTAATGTTGCTAATTATGTCAGGTGAAGAATACAATGCGTGCAGTTCTGCGTTGTGTAACTTTCTCCTGTAACTTCATCCCTTTGAGCCCCAAATATTTTCCTAAGAACCTTATTCTCAAACACTTTTAATCTCTGTTTCTGTCTCAAAGTGAGAGTCCAAGTTTCACAACCATAAAGAACAACCGGTAATATAAATGTTTTATAAATTCTAACTTTAAGATTTTTTGACAGCAGACTGGATGACAAAAGCTTCTCAATCGAATAATAACAGGCATTTCTCATATTTATTCTGCGTTTAATTTCCTCCAGAGTGTCATTTATATTTTGATACTGTTGCTCCAAGATATTCGAATTTTTCCATCTCATCGAAAGATAAATCTCCAATTTTCATCAGTCCCATTTCGAGGCTTATTGTATGGATTCGTAACAAGCTGTTTTTTTACGGTGATGGGTTGTTAGCCCTTCGCTCAACCCTCAAGCTGGAGGACCACCCCTTATCGGCTGTCCACGACTGCTTATTCAATATATTCGCAGCTACCCTCTATATCTGGAGGCCGTCTCCTCTATCCGCAACATGAGGACGCGCCATGCCGTGGTGATAGGGACCCACAATACATGGATGCTATGTACATATGCACTGAAATATCATATTTACTTCGGTACATCACAATAATATGATATGCGTAAATAATCACTTACGGTCTTACTAATAAACCGTGTATAGTTTTTATACGAGACTTATGCAGCGTTGAGACAGAAAATGTTACTAATAAACCATGCATAAGCGATGGATGTATAAATAGTCTGTAACTTTGCAGTGGGAATTGCTTTGCAGTAGTTATATACATGAAACCCCTTGTTTAAGCGTTGTATATAGAGAAAAAATGGCCGCCCCTCTAACAGCTGTCCGTATCGACTGTCATTTTATGATGATGGTTGCCTTGTAACCACAGAAGAACACACCAAAGAGCACAGAATAAGTAGAATAGTATTGCTGTAGCTTGTACTCTTTGACCAAAATATAGTGTGGTAATCGATTGGAGCCAGTTGTACTATCGATACTTTAACACAGCACACTAGAGTGCTCTACCGGATAGAGAACCTCAGATATTCTTTTACCTTTCGTAACGAAGTAATGACGAAACTATGACGTAGCTGTGTTAACAGTTAAACTGTTATACACGACGTATGTAGTGATTATTAGTAAGGAATTTACACACGACTTATAAACGAGCTACTCATTGTATAAGTATAAGACAGTTAAACGTCTGTATATAGAGTTTTTATTATTAAGACCGTTAGTGATTTAAGACGGCGCTCATTCCGTCGGATCCCGGCCACTTAGTCACTCGTAATGAGTGCACCTCTGCACATAATGTGTTCGACATTGTGCCACTGTCACACATCTGTGACACAGTGCATGAGGGTTGAAAGGTGGAACTTAAACTGAGAGGATTCAATCCGGCATCGCAATTGGAATCCGGTATGGCTTAGTGGATAATGAGTCAGCACGTAGAGCTGAAAATCCGGGTTCGTGTCCTGGTGCCGGGGAGAATTTTTCTTCGCTCCATCCACTCTTTATCATATTTTGAAAAATCATATATAATATATATATTTTTTTAACTTTCTTTAGGGTACGAAATATGCGGGAAATTGCTTGTTATTTACGATATATTCACCGAAATCCGGGTAAAATAGTCACCATAAAATCACACCCCTATCAATTAGGCATACTCTTTTACCAAGTATCGTCGATCTAATACAAAAAAAAAAATAAACATTATTTCTGTTCTATTTTAGAACCGGAATGTTTTCACCGAAGTCCGTATCTGCTGGGGACTGCTTTCCACTTGAAATTTCGAGTCTGGTTTCATTAATGAAATATGTGCTTACTCAGGATTGAGCGAGATACTAAGATAAATCGCTTGCAAGCCTGCGAGTTCCGTAATCTGAGATGAATGACCGTGTGATCGGCATAGCGCCTGATTTACAGCGCGTTTAGATCGCATCTGCACACTTTACCTCTTGTATTTGGATGTACGTGCGTCTAATCTAGGGGTACACAAATGTATCTGTGTCACTAAAGTCGAAACAGCTGCAGGATTTATACAAAATTACCACGTCAACTATAGATGGTACTTCAGAACAATGGGTATCATTTGAACTTTTTTCTTCTTCTTTTCGCAAAGGTTTCTCCTTCTTGTAGATAAATTCCAAGTACCCTACCTTATCCAGGATGATATTTTTAAATGTTTCTTCTGACCTTTCCTTCAATCATGTGCTTAGTAGTAGTTGTATTTATTTAACCTAATAGAGATAAGGCCATCAGGCCTTCTATTCCCCTCTACCAGGAGATTACAACTACAATATGAAGAATGCAATTACAATTATAATTACTTACTTACTGGCTTTTAAGGAACCCGGAGGTTCATTGCCGCCCTCACATAAGCTCGCCATTGGTCCCTATCCTGAGCAAGATTAATTCAGTCTCTATCATCATATCCCACCTCCCTCAAATCCATTTTAATATTATCTTCCCATCTACGTCTCGGCCTCCCCAAAGGTCTTTTTCCCTCCGGCCTCCCAACTAACACTCTATATGCAGTTCTGGATTCGCCCATACGTGCTAGATGTCCTGTCCATCTCAAACGTCTCGATTTAATGTTCGTAATTATGTCATGTGAAGAATACAATGCGTGCAGTTCTGCGTTATGTAACTTTCTCCATTTTCCTGTAACTTCATCCCTCTTAGCCCCAAATATTTTCCTAAGCATCTTATTCTCAAACACCCTTAACTTATATTCCTCTCTCAAAGTGAGAGTCCAATTTTCACAGCCATAAAAAACAACCGGTAATATAACTGTTTTATAAATTCTAACTTTCAGATCTTTTGACAGCAGACTAGATGATAAAAGCTTCTCAACCGAATAATAACAGGTATTTTCCATATTTATTCTGTGTTTAATTTCCTTTCGAGTGTCATTTATATTTGTTACTGTTGCTTCCAGGTATTTGAATTTTTCCACCTTTTCAAAGGATAAATTTCCAGTTTTTATATTCCATTTCGTGCAATATTCTCGTCACGAGACATAATCACATGCTTTGTCTTTTCGGGATTTACTTCCAAACCTATCTCTTTACTTGCTTCAAGTAAAATTTCCGTATTTTCCCTAATCGTTTGTGGATTTTCTCCTAATATATTCACGTCATCCGCATAGACAAGCAGCTGATAGGTTTACAATCAATCAGTAAATGCAATCAATAATCATTTGTCTCTCCATACCCTTTGTAAGGTTTTCAGTCAACCATTAAATGCAATCTAGACCTATATGTCATTTGTATCTCCTTCATATCTTCCGTAAGGTTTTCAATCAACTAATAGACACACTCAGTAAGTCCTTTGTCTCTCCTTCATACATTTTGTAAGGCCTTCAATCAACCAATAAATTCAATCAATAAGTCCTTTCTCTCTCTCCTTCATGTCTTTTGTAAGGTTTTCAGTCAATCAACAAATATAATCAGTAGGGTAATACCCGGTTTCTTCAACCTTTGTTAAAATGCACCTAACATAGCGTTAATTAACTGCAAGTTAAAAGTATGAATTGCTGTTAAAAATATTGCGTTTCTTCAACTTTACATTTCACATTGTAACATTCTGTTTGTTAACTCTCTGTTAGGACCAGAGATTCTAGTGTTTAACCACAACCTATAAACAAGTATAGGCTCACTTCTGTTTTCTGAACTCTGACAATTGCGATTCTCGCTTGTTTCCGTTGTTTGATTCAGAGAGGATAGAAGTATTTCTATTCTCTCAGGTTTGATTTCTGCTTCTTTCCTCGTCTGTATCACAATAGCGTGGAGCGGCGTATTGGTATTGCTGTTATGAAATGGAAAACACTGGAACAAAAAGAAATCGTGGGACTAATTTCTCTTCGTTCGAAAGAAACCTTCTGCTGGAAATTATTTCGCAGTATAAACCAATTAATGAGAATAAACAAACAAACGGATCTAAGTTGAAACCGAAAAGTGAGGCTAGGCAGAAAATAGCCTATACCTTTGTATGAACTTCTGGTCTGTCAAATCACAGAAATCATCCCCTCTGTTTATGTATTCATGGATATCATTTTCTAAATAATCCAGATATATAAGTTCAGCATCTAACGCACCAGCCATATTTGATACTTCTATGCTAACAGAGAGTTAAATGATTTAACTGCATGAAATTGGGCAGTTAAATTAACATAGGTTTTAACAGCCTGTTAGTACTAACAGTAGTTGAAGAAATGCTTCAACTGTTAAGTTTACAGTTAAGATGGAATAACACACTGTTATAATTTAACAAAGGTTGAAGAAACCGGGCCTGAGTCTCTCTTTCAGTGCCTTTTGTAAGGATTTCTATCAATCAACTCATGTAATCAATAAGTAATTTTCTCTCCTTCATACAATAAATGAAATCAATAAGACATTTGTCTTTCCTTCATACCATTTGTACCGCTAGTTATGTGTAACATTCAAACAGCTGTAGAGCTGAGACGAGATGTTATGGCACCAACCTGCGCGAAGTTTTAAATTGCCGGCCAGCAGGGTAGAGGAGTGGGGGTTGTTTGGGTTACGGTTCTCAAGCTCAGAGCGGCAGGCATATCCGTTTCATCTCCTTCTAAAAACATTCGTCTTACCTTAGTATCACCACTTTCCTACTCAAGAGTCCGAAGGCACCTAATGGAATTACGCCCGCTATTCCATCTTTACATTCTTATTCTCCGTCCGAATCAGACTACTGATCTGTGCTGGAATCAGATGTCCCTAAGTTTATGGAAATGTTCTCCAAAATACTGTCCATCACGTGCTCAATCAATGCAATTATTCTCTACTTTCTTCACATAATCATACACTGATATCCATTTTTGGAAGAAGCGATTGCAGAGTCGGCCTCTGCTTATGCGTAGCGTAGAAATTATAGAGGAGTCTTCTTATGACTTCCTCATCAAAACTGTCTACAGCTGCAACAATCTTCTTCTTCGGCTGTGATTTTTCCGGGCTGGAGAAAGATCTGCTGTTCCTGCCTCAATAATTTTCCCTTCTTTCCTGATTCTTGCCAAAGTTCGCTTTGAAATACCAGTGGCAGCCAGTACTCTTGCACACACGCTTTTCAATGGAATTGGTATTCCGTTTACAGCCTCTTCTGACATGAATTTCCATACATTGTATGCTATTTCATGTCCTTGACTATGAACTACTCTATGGTTTCACACCTTAGACACTGCCATAATGAGGGCTGTCAGAAGGACAATGTTTTCAGTATTAGCAATAGCTGTAGTAGCAGAACGATCTGAACACTCGGAATGCTAGTAACCAACTGACCCAACACCCCTCCAGTTGAGTGTGAGGGCGAGTCCAAGCAAACGAACTAAAATGCGTCCCTCGCGCCGGTGCCATAACTTTTCGTCCGGGCTCTATCTCCACACACATTTAAAATTTTACACTTGCTTACATGAACATTTTTACTCCGTATAGTCCATATTGTCATCCCGTAAAGTACGAAATTTCTTATCCTTCCTGAATAATTCGGCAGAGGAGAAGATGAAGAAGAAGTTCAGATATTTACCGAGTTTGAGAACCCCTGGTCTAACTGGTGAACAATTACCACTTGGTGGAAAAGTACGGTTCAATTGCGATTCTGCACTGTTGCAAATGTTACGAGTTGGAGAAAAAAGGAGACAACGGAGTAATATTTCGTTTGATCGTGTTTCATTTATTTGCTATAATTTGGGTCTCCTTGCAAACACAAATTATACGAGTATTAAAATATTCTATAAACTTGTTAACAAATTAATTTACAGGTGCGGTCCTTTGTCTCGGACAACCAGGTGACACGCATGTTAATATCTATCCGCTTACACATATACCACTGTTCTGCGGAGGAAACGAATTAACACGCCTGAAAGACGATGCGAATCCATCGACCGGAACAGGCTTCGTTGTCTGGAGATAGCGCGTGGCACACTTTGCACAACTACAGGAAAAAATTCAGTGTTATTAATACGAGATATGGATAATTCGCACTACGACTTGAATGTAATCAACCTTGTAAGTCACTTTCTATCTTCATCTTTTCAGCATATAATTACAAGAGTGTGATTTATACACTAGTGACTAAAAAGGTATGAAAGTTCTGCGTGTCGTATAATTATTTTAAAGACTGATAACAGGTCAGAATCATCGTGATGTCTTATTTAACGTCTTATGGTGAGGGCAGTGAACGTATTTCTTTTTGCTCTGCTGAAAATACTATTTATAATTGCATGTAATTTGGCTTCATTTTTAACACGTTTGAAAGAGCAGTGTTCAACTTAAAAAGAAAGCCTCAAATTTTAATATGAAATTATCTTCACAAAAACAAAAATCATGGCATTTCGAGGTCAAGAGCACATTAGAAGCAAAATCTATATTAGAATTATAATTACAGGTTAATACATGTACAGTGGACTCTCGTAAGTTCGACAGAACAGAATTGAAAGTTCTGTCCAATAAGGGTAGTGGGTGTGGCAGGTGAAATGAATACAAATTCTTATTGGTTATCCATCAACGAATACAGTACTGTACTTGCATTTCCTGCCCGCCCCGAGACTTGTGTATGCGCTTCTAGTACCACAGTGGGTTTCGACAGTTCCGTCTCACAAACGGTACAGTTCTCAAATAGAAAAAGAAGAGTTCATTAGTTTAAAATCAGTGATTAAATATGGATGTCCTAATTAATAAAATATTCTGTTTTTCTTTAGCAAAAGTATCACTGTAAGACACAGGACCAATTCCCATTCAAATGGCAAACCCATTTCTTAGTACCCATATAGGGGCGTGTGTAATTCTCGTACGTAAGCAGTCGAACTTAAGAGCTTCCACTGTAATTATTTGGATTACACATTATTGTAAGTAGAAGAAAAATATTGGCTTTAAAAATAGCTAAATTTACCAAAAACACAGTAGCAATTTTCAGAAACATACTAGACCGAGAGATTATAAAATTTGAGCTCGGTCAGTTCTAGTCTATGTGAGTGAAGCATGGACTCTCAGAAAAACAGATGAAAGACGACTCAACATTCGAAATGAAATTTATGAGAACAGCAGAATATACTCTACTAGGCCATCGCAGAAATGACGGCATATTTGACGAACTGAATGTTAATAATAGCCCGAACACAATAGACTGCATAATAAAAAAAACACACACCACCTCTGTGGTGTAGGGTCAGCATGCTGGTCTCTTACGCAAAGGGCCCGGGTTCGATTTCCGTTCGGGTTGAATTTCCTGGTTGAGGTTTTCAGGGTTTTCCCTCAATCGTAAGGCAAATGCCAAGAAATTAGAGCCACAACATCCCTGAATATCACCGGCCTCATTCATCACCGAAATCATATTCATAAAAAATCAGTAATACGTACGTATACAGTCGCCATCTAGTTCACAACAATAGAACCAGTCTGAACAATAGTACACAGGCCTTCGGATTTCAACCAAAAGATTAGCTCTCGATATGACCAGAGATGTTAAAGCGAGTATAAATAACAGCGAGGGGAAAAAAAAGACAAGTCATAAACAAAAGAACGCAACACAAACGCAAGAACACAGTAAATATATCATACTAACATACGAGAATAAAATCACATGCAAAATCTCATCCTCTGTCAAGAAACTAAAATACAACATTGCATACAGAACACAGAACACGCTACAAAAACATGTCAACAGACAGATGAGAGACATAAACAGATACAACTTAACAGGTGTATATCAACTAACATGCAATAGTTGTAACGCTTCCTACATCGGACAAACAAGAATATCTTTTCAGAAATGTTACAAGGAACATATCAGTCATAACTAAATCACACAACGATTCAGTGGTCAGCGCGTCTGGCCGCGAAACCAGGTGGCCCGGGTTCGAATCCCGGTCGGGGCAAGTTACCTGGTTGAGGTTTTTTCCGGGGTTTTCCCTCAACCCAATACGAACAAATGCTGGGTAACTTTCGGTGCTGGACCCCGGACTCATTTCACCGGTATTATCACCTTCATATCATTCAGACGCTAAATAACCTAGATGTTGATACAGCGTCATAAAATAACCCAATAAAAAAAAACAATTTAGTCTACTCAGAACACTTCACATACTCCAACCACAACTACAGCAACATAGAAACTGACATGAAAATATTACACATTCAAGCAAGAAACCAGAAATTCGGTACTGTAGAACAGTGATTGTCAGCACTCGCTGAAATAGGGTAACGGGTAAGAAGTGTATCGAAATATGCTCCGTCTTGCAGAAGGGAGAGGTAGAAGGCATACTCGCATGCAGCCACGGATGCACGCCAAGGGTGCACTATGCTGATGACCGCTGATCTAAAACAATACAAAATTTATATACACAGAAAAATACACCCACAACACATCCTTAAAACTCAATTAAATTTCAGAACACATTACTTTTTTCCATACAATCATGAACACTCTCCACCATAACAGGAAACCAGAAGATAGCGCTGGAACTCACTAGGATTCTGAAGATCATGAAAATAACATTGAAAGTATTCAATTAGGTAATACAATGATTTAAATGGTAACGCAGTAAAGTCGTTATTTATTTAATTTAAACAACTTAATAGTTCATAAGTAATAATTTGTTTATTTAATTTGGCAGAGCTAAGGCTAGCAGATCTTCTCTTCCAGCTAGCGAGACTCATTCTGAAGTACATCCATAACTACAGAAGTCAATGGAAACGTGTAAACAGAAAGAATACCAATAGGGAATTCCAAGACGTATCCAATCATATAGCTCAAAAGCTCGTAGAAATATAGGCACACCCTCCCCGCAGAATAAGGCTATATTGTTTTCGTTGTAAGAAAATCCTAATGAAAACATAAGCACCTTGCTGTCATACCCGTGATTGGCTCCCAGTCGAAACACTCACACGACGCAGGAAAATATAGTTCGTATTTGGAAACCACAATCTTGTATTATTTGAAAATAAAAAATTGAATTCTAGTTATTAAATACGATGAAACATTTAACTTCACTCATGTATAAAACGCTATGTAAAAGAAAAGCTACTTTTATATTTTCTTATGTACTATGAACGCGGATGAATAGGCTACCAACAGTAATACCGAGGTAGTCTGTTCTTGTAACAAGCTGGCGTCACTTGAGCTCGTAGTTGTTCACGTAAGCACGTGGTACTGAAATATGGCTTCTGTAGCCTCAACTGTCCACTGTGAAGACATAAAACTTAAAAATAATTTAATTACAGTAATTATAAAGTAAATGTTTCCTAAGCAAACGAATGCATAGTAGTGAGGTTAGGCCTACTTGACGAGTAACGGGAAATGTTTAACATGAAACAGAATGTACAACAGTAGGCGGGAACACGTACTGAGAATCTATGGCGCCAAACAGCGGCCAATGAAGTCTCACTTCAGTCACGTGCTATTGTTTACATTAGGATTTTTCTTACAGCGAAAAGATTATAGACACCATAACAGGTCACTAGGCCTAATACTCGTTTGTCTTTAGTGATGGTGGACACACTGACATAGATGCTTGTTCTTTTCTGTATCACCGGAGTTTTCGAAACCGGATCTGCACTGGGTGGACACGCTCGAATTTTCGTGGTTTATTCAGACCGACTAAATACTGAGACATAATATGATAATGACAAACTTCAGTCATAGCCGCCCTCAAATTGTCCAACACTCGGATCCAGACGGTAATTAACGGTTTTGCTACGTGGAATGACTGCGAATATGCACATTACAACTGCAGGTGAAATAATCGGGTGGAGTCCGTCTGGTTTACATTTAAAGCTCTATTCTCATGACTGGTATACACCTGTTTGCTGTTTCTTTGTATTCATGCTCGAGTGAACCATTGAAAGAATGGGTATTTCACAGTATTCCGTTCCATATTTTAATATGTCTTATAGTAATATCCGTTACAAGAGCGGTATGTTGAAGTTTTCATGTTCGAGGAAAAGTTTGAAAAAGCGAATCGTAGTTGAGCTTTTTTAATTTCCGAGAATTGAAAGAAAACATACCGCTCGTGTATCGTACATTATTTTGTGCGAAAATCGTTTATTACATACCTGAAAGAGGAATTTCTAATTAGTTGCAATGAAATCTCCATCTTGGTTTCTGTTCAATGACGGCAAATGTGCAAAACAAAAATATCAATCTTCAAATTGTTGCTTTAAAATGTTTTCTGTGTTTACTATACTTCAGCAGGCCGTGATATACGTCTGTCTTTTTTTTCTCCCAGTCTATAAATGCGAACTTAAAACAAACGGTAAGGTTATGTAATGATTTATTTTTCATTTTAATATTTTAACAATATTATTTATATAACATATTGCAGTAATAACATCGGCAAGTTTGTTGATTTTTTCACGGCTTCCTTAATGTTACTTGCATCACGAATGCAGTAATTTTAGTGGAGTTGTAGAGTTTACTTAATTTTTGCAAATATTTAAAAACAATAATTAACAGTGCAATTTAGGTGAAATTGCAGTGGTAAGTTTCCAATTTATAATTATTACTATATTGAAAGTCTCTAAAAATAATATGTTAAAAGCCTAAAGCAGTAAAATCAATATGTCACTTAAGCGGTAAGAAGAGGGAAATTGTTATGTGTGTTAGGTTGGGAATACTGAATGTGGAATTTTAGACTTTCCGCGGATTGGTTTTATGCGAGAACCAAGCAAATACGCACGATCTCGCACAAAAGCGTCTTGTTTTTCTTTGATATATTATTAAACCTAACATTCACGTTATAGTGGACGAGCAAAGATCTTTTTTTTTTCTTTTGGATTATAACTTAGCATTTGACAAGATATTCTTTCGGAAGTTACACTACAGACATGAGAGCTCTATTTTGATATACAGGTGTCTCAGAAGGAATGTAAAATACTTCAGAATAATGTAGTTGAGTTAAACTACGTCGATTTAACCTAATACAGGGACATCATTTTATTTTTACTAACATTTTTAATATTAACCTGGCTATACCTTTGGATCAACGCCGTTTGCTACCCCTTCTACGACTGGAGTTCGATGATACTGGCGTAATGTACAAACAAATCACTTTACTAGGCATAGGAGGGAAGAAAAGTAGTTCATCCATTTACGTAAACTAGGAAATATCGCGATTTTGAGTTTGATAATTTTCATTAGGTTTTTGTATCATCAAAATACAGTACAGTATTAAAATGAGTGTTTTTACTCACGAACTGAGCTGTGTGGACGTATTCATTATGCAGTGTATATTATACTGTGTACAGCACATTAGCGTACAATATAGAGAATGAAGTTAAATTGAAAAATAATCATAATTTGGATATTTAAACACATTTTTTGAAAATGGTGGCCGTTCATTTCGATACAGGCTTCAGTTCTAATGTGCATATTATCGCACTACAGACTATTGTACGTAATTCCAGTTACCAGTTTCGTCCTTCGTACTAGTAACTCATGTTGAAATAATTCTATACCTACTCTATAAAAGAGTACCTTACGTCCTGTAAATTCAATCTTCACTTCTGCCCGATCCGAAAAGATAAAATTACTCAGATATACTATGTACTGCCCGTCCAAGTGGTTATGTTGTAGGGTCATAGAAAGGGGGGAAATCACGTGACAGTTAATTACTTAACGAGGTCCTTTCATTTAAGTTATTTTAAACAGTTGTATAATATTACGTAGACGTCCAATTCCTAACAGAAATTAATGTTCTCAGAAAAGAGCTAAGACAGCCCAGCTACTAGCTGGCGAATAAAAGCTGGTGGGGGAAACTGGGATACGACGTAGGCAAATGGACGACAGTAGGTCTACCTGTGCGAAAATGGTTCAATATTGAAAGCTCTTTCGTCACTGGAAAACGCGAACATATTTTTGGAACGTACTGTTTACTATGACCGTAAGGCTACTGTGACTGTATATGCGGTCTTGGATCTGTGTGGAGGACGGTTGAACTTTATTAGTAGAAGGGGTGGGAGTGAAGTACATTAAAAAACTCAGGTACAATAAAAATTGAAGTAAAAATAAAATGATGTCCCTGTATATATTTTGAAAGGCATGTTGGTCCGACAAGTTAACAAATTTAAAGAAATAAATATCAAAGGTTCTTCAATAACTATCTATTCAAATGCAAAATATTACATTAGGTTACATGAACGTATCTTTGACTAGCGCTGTCTCTATTATAATAGCATCTACAGGTCAGACTTGCGTGATATTAAGTTTTTCATATAAAGACGTAGCTGGACAAGTAACATCGAAATATATTAAGGTACATGACGTGAGAATATAAAAAAAATTACAATGTTAAGAAAAACAAGTAAAATTTGACTTATAAACAGTCGAATATATATATATATATATATATATATATATATATATATATATATATATATATATATATAACAGTTAAACCTTCATGAGGTCTCAATATTAATACATAAAAGTATTTGGAGTTGAAGCCTGTATATAGTCTGAGTCAGCTTACTTACTTACTTACTTACTTACTGGCTTTTAAGGTACCTGAAGGTTCATTGCCGCCCTCACATAAGCCCGCCATCGGTCCCTATCCTGTGCAAGATTAATCCAGTCTCTATCATCATATTCCAACTCCCTCAAATCCATTTTAATGTTATCCTCCCATATACGTCTCTGCCTCCCTAAAGGTCCTTTTCCCTCCGGTCTCCCAACTAACACTCTATATGCATTTCTGGATTCGCCCATGCGTGCTACATGCCCTACCCATCTCAAACGTCTGGATTTAATGTTTCTAATTATGTCAGGTGAAGAATACAATGAGTGCAGTTTTGCGTTGTGTAACTTTCTCCATTCTCCTGTAACTTCATCCCTCTTAGCCCCAAATATTTTCCTAAGCACCTTATTCTCAAACACCCTTAACCTATGTTCCTCTCTCAGAGTGAGAGTCCAAGTTTCACAACCATACAGAAGAACCTGTAATATAACTGTTTTATAAATTCTAAATTTCAGATTTTTGGACAGCAGACTGGATGATAAGAGCTTCTCAACCGAATAATAACACGCATTTCCCATATTTATTCTGCGTTTAATTTCCTCCCGAGTGTCATTTATACTTGTTACTGTTGCTCCAAGATATTTGAATTTTTCCACCTCTTCGAAGTATAAATCTTCAATTTTTATATTTCCATTTCGTACAATATTCTGGTCACGAGACATAATCGTATACTTTATCTTTTCGGGATTTACCTCCAAACCGATCGCTTTACTTGCTTCAAGTAAAATTTCCGAGTTTTCCCTAATCGTTTGTGTATTTTCTCCTAACATATTCACGTCATCCGCATAAACAAGAAGCTGATGTAACCCGTTCAATTCCAAACCCTGCCTGTTATCCTGAACTTTCCTAATGACATATTCTAAAGCGAAGTTAAGTCAGCTTACGGGGTGTATTATAAGTAGTAACATGAACTGCTGTCAGGAAATCAAAGAGAGCATAGCAATAGCCAAGGAAGCTTTTAATAGGAAAAGGAGTATTTGTGCAGACCTGTTGAAAGAAACTAAGGAAGAGACTAGTGAAATGCTTTGTGTGGATAGTGGCATTGTATGGGGAGAAACATGGGCATTACCGCGAAGTGAAGATAAACGCCTAGAAGCGTTTGAAATGTGGATATGGAGAAGAGAAGAATGGAACGTGAGAAATGGACAGGCGGGCAGGTATAGCAGCTTTAATATAGACTACATAAGGAATACTATAAATTCGTCTTATCATAAGCTTGAAGCTTTCTGCGTTGTTGAAATAAGAGTTATCCTTCCTCTGCTATGACGCAAGAAAGTCGGTTCCCACGGAATGACGAAATAGTTTTACGTAATTGTGGAACAAATGATTTGTCGGTGATATCGAACAATTCGTATTACAGACCTAACTGTATCAATAGGGCAATAGATATTTCGTCATAATGATTTTATAGCTTGTCTGCCGTGTTTGCTGTGTGAATATCGAACTAACTTCCCATTTAAGTTGTTCAGAAGTAAACTGAAGAATTATTATTGAACATACATCATCCGAAGCTAACACAAGGTTGCTATGTTTTGGCGCTTTATATGACGAATGGTAATTTTGAATGGCTTTGTTAGTTTCAGGAAGGTAGAAGGTACGAAAGATGCAATTGGACTGCTGGGAACAAGTGGTGAAAAATACCTAGAAGAAAATGAGGAGTATAGGCCCTATATAGTAGTCTACAGCTTGTCCAAGTCAAGTCTGCGAGTGGGGATATCGGGATGGAATGTAGAGGCAGAACACAGTTGCCACATATACTGTTTTCGCTGTAAGAAAAATCCTAATGTAAACATAAGCACGTTGCTGTCATACTCGTGATTGGCTCCCAGTCGAAACACTTACATGACGCAGGAAAATATAGTTCGTATTTGGAAACCATAATCTTGTATTATTTGGAAATAAAAAATTCAATTCTAGTTGTTAAATACGATGAAACATTTAACTTCACTCATGTGTAAAACGCTATGTAAAAGAAAAGCTACTTTTATATTTTGTTATGTGCTATGAACGCGGATGAATACCAACAGTAATACCGAGGTAGTCTGTTCTTGTAACAAGCTGGCGTCACTTGAGCTCGTACATGTTCACGTAAGCACGTAGTACCGAAGTATGCATTCTGTATCCTCAACTGTCCATTGTGAAGACATAAGACTTGAAAATAATTTAATTGTAGTAATTATAAAGTAAATGTTTCCTCAGCAAACGAATGCATAGTAGTGAGGTTAGGCCTACTTGATGAGTAACGGAAATGTTTAACATGAAACAGAATGTACAGCAGTAGGCGGGAACACGTACTGAGAATCTTTGGCGCCAAACGGTGGCCAATGAAGCCTCACTTCAGTCACGTGCTATTGTTTACATTAGGATTTTTCTTACAGCGAAAAGATTATAGGTCACTTGACGCTCAGATTTCAGCGTGTGCACATCGTTTAAAATACACTGCGGAGCGCACGCATTTTTTGTCCTTGTCTTCAAATAAAGGGAACAGTTACGCTGTCTCCCAGCCTCCCCCCTCATGCAACTTTCTCCACGCTTGCCAATCAGAACGCCAAACCTCACTGTCAAGCAGAAGTAGAAGTACAGTCTTAAATTGTTACCGCTCTATGAACTGAAGCACAGTAGGAAAACTTTGCTGTCATATGAGACTGTACTGGTCTCCTCTCGTTACCGCCTCCTTTCCCTACAGAACTGCCTCCAACTTCCCCTCTCGGCTCTCAGACTTAACTTGGTCGAGCTGTATTTGTGGATCTGGAAAAGGTTTTGACAGAGTATTGGATTAAACTATATTTGGGGCTAAGAGGGATGAAGTTACAGGAGAGTGGAGAAAGTTACACAACGCGGAACTGCACGCATTGTATTCTTCACCTGACATAATTAGGAACATTAAATCCAGACGTCTGAGATGGGCAGGACATGTATGGGCGAATCCAGCAATGCATATAGTGTTAGTTGGGAGACCGGAGGGAAAAAGACCTTTGGGGAGGCCGAGACGTAGATGGGAGGATAATATTAAAATGGATTTGAGGGAGGTGGAATATGATGATAGAGAGTGGATTAATCTTGCACAGGATAGGGACCGATGGCGGGCTTATGGGAGGGCGGCAATGAACCTTCGGGTTCCTTAAAAGCTATTTGTAAGTAAGTTTGTATTGGATTAAACTCATGGCGATCCTGAAGAAAAGTGGCTTGGATTGTAAAGAGAGGAGGCTGTTCAGTAATCTTTATATGAAACAACGAGTCAAAGTCAGATTAGGAGAAGAAATGTCAGAGGGAAGTGGAATAAGGAGAGGGGTTGATTATAAATTACAAATAGTGTTGTAAATATGTTATTTAAATTACCTCGTGAAAGACTATTCGAATATCCTCGAATATCGACAGAACAGAATTTGATCATAATACGATGGTCGTATACTAGAATGCGTCACAACTCCGGCTACCGACTGCTAAGACATCCATGAAATTCTTACAGGTTAAAACAAATGTACTACATTATCACAGATTTTATAAAGTTAAATATTTTAAGCTACCAAAGGATAGAGATTTTATTACACACCTTTCAAAAAAAAGTTTATAGATTTCCATTTCAGCTTGAAGGATCTTATTTATAGAGAGAGAGAGTTCACAAAGACCCCCGTCTTTTCACTACGTATCACTTTTCAACATGGGATCGCGCGTTTTGTTTTAATGCTGCCAAAACCTTAGCATTATCCATATTTCACCGTTATTCAAATTACCCCTCTTTACTCTATATATGTGAGAGTCACATAAGAACAGTTCCTGAACAGCAAATATTGCCGTCTTGTCAGTGTTGCCAACTGTTACCAGATATCACACGATCCTACGTACTGAATGACTTATTTACTTACCGTACTTTATGTTGGAAGGTTATTCTAAATAATTCAATAATTTGTAACATATTTTCGTAGGCAAACTATACGGGAAAGGGATCAACATATCAAGTATTTTGTCTGGCAATACGAAATTCAATGGCTTGACTAAACAATTGACTCGCGAGACCTAACCTAAAAATATATTTTGTTTGACCACATGAAATTATTAGTACTAACTCCGAAAACTTACCTGACTATAGTCTTGAATTATAACCACAACACAACACATAAAATAACTATTATGTATTAATATTAATACTGATATTAATTAATTATTAGTATGTTCAAATTTAACTAGCTTCTAGTAACCTGCTCAGAAATCTAGTACAATTATATTTGCATGGAACACCAGTACCGACAAATATTGTCGATATTTGTCTCAGCTGCCAACATACCAGTTACAAAATCACTACCATTTATAGTATTTGTCAGTATCGAAATTCGAAACGAAGTTGGCAAAAGAAAATTCAACCTGCAAACTAGAAAACCACCATAATCCAATAGCATATGTAGTAATGGGGCAAAAATGGTTAGGTTTCACCCTTAGGGTATGAAGTAAGCTTACCCGGACTATAGAATGGACGACGGACGTTTTCTCAAACAGATCTACGAATATAGACCCAAAGGAAGGAGAATCGTGAGTCGCCCCCGTAAACGATGGAGGGAGCAGCTTGATCTTGATTAGACAGAGCATGAGATGGAAAAAAAAAACATATGCTTCAATTCTTGATTGATGATTATGATGATGATGATGATAATTTTATAAAATTAGTGTCTTGATTTCCGCCAAAGAATCGCATAATCGATTGCGTGTCTACGACGTGGAATCACTTTGATGTATTTTAAGTTAAAATTCCAAGAACACGCGTAATAATTGTCAGATATCTCACCACGCTTGAGATCACTTCTTAGTCTCGTTAGAGCTGATCCTCCGTTATTGGTCATGGGAAACGCTATTCAGTCTTGCTGGGGGTTTGTGCGACTCCGAAATCGAAGCGAACCCACTGATGCGTGAGGCACGAAGCCGGGTCCATTGTTAGCTACGTGGATTATACACGAGATGTGCGATTACTTAACCTTCCCAACAGAGCTGATCTGTTGGCAGTTTACCGTAAAGCTTGTCCCCAGGGGGTATTGTAGTTTACTGCAGTTTTCTTTTTTACTTACAAAGATGAAATATACCGATGTGGCATAACTTTATAATGGAATTCCACATCTATCACACTGGAGAACAGGTTTGTGTTCATGTCACATTGTTTTTAGCGTTTAGGTTGGATTCTTGTCTGCAAATACTTTGTGTAACTATTCGGGCTTTCTATACCATACCATAGCAATACAAACAGGCATAATTATACATAAAAACAAATGGAGAGAGAGATAAAGTAAGTTAAATAAGAAATATCGAAAAACACAAATGCAAAAAAGTGAGGTAAAATGCAAGAACAAAGATAAGATCAAAAACTTTGTTTGAAGTGATAAATAAATAAATAAATAAATAAATAAATAAATAAATAAATAAATAAATAAATAAATAAATAAATAGAGAGAATATAATCGAAATGATAGCCGTCCAAATCTTGGATTTAAAATATCGGCATCCTAATCAATTCAAATGAACAAAAAAGAAAATGTAAATTAATGTTAAAAAATATATTATGAAATTTAAAAAAGAATATTCTGCGACAAGATTTGGTAGCTATCAAAACGATAAAAATTTATTGAAAATAAATAATATACATTGAATATTATAAAGATGAATGGAGATGATAATTGATGATGTTCAGTGAAGATTTTAAATGGCTGATGCAATTCTCTGAAGAGTCTTATGAGGAACGTTTAATTTTCTGAGAATCTCCAATGTAAATTTGGGAATTGTTCCTCGCGCACCAATCTTGAATATTATATTTATGACTGAGATCATCACAGCATGGAAGGTAAATAGCGAGTTTCTCTTCATGTACCTGCTTTGGTTGATCCTCATTAATTTCGAACCTTGCAGTGGGGTCAAGAATGAGACCAGTTTTTTATCTCGGTCAATTATTATGATGTCAGCACGCCGTGTAGATCCTTTCGTAAAAAGACATTGAACTTCCTCATATAAGTACTTCGTATTTACCATGTTCCCTTAATCTGTTAGCAATTATTGAGTGGACTGTGTTATGTAAATAAGTAAATAAATAAATAATAGTTATAATTAGGGACGGGATTTTTTTAGGTTTTTAAAAAGACCATTTTAGATTTTTGGAATAGGTGAAATAGGTTTTCTTAGGTTTTATGCACAACCTGTGAAATGGATCGCGAAAACGGCCTGATCATTAAAAACGTATCCTTACAGTTATTCTTAAAAAAATAAATATATATTTATTAAGGCAACGTGGACCACGAAACTGATCTTTTCAAGAACCAAATTATTGATCAAAATTTATAAGATTCGAAATTTTTTCTCCTTAAGGAACTGGCCATCCTACCCCGTTATCTCCTGGCCTAGTTGCCTCAAACCTTACTATTACAATTTTGTGCTACATGTGTCTATTGTTGTAGGAGAAAGAAATTTGAGTGAGGAACAGTCAGTTATTGTCGGGTGACAGAAGGTATAAGATCGGTTAGTTAGAATGCCTAAATTCAGTAAACCATTGTAAAGTAAACTTCATGCTTACGTTAGTGAATTTGGTGCCCATGTGTTTTCAACCGATGGAATTGGATTGTTATGTAAGGTTTGTGAAAAGACAGTTAACCACGAAAAAAAGTATTTTATAAGTCAACATGTGTCACCTAGGAAGTAAATATGTGAGTTATGTTGATATAATTTAAATTTATTGCTAAAATATGTTATGCCTTTATCAAAGATTATTGTGCATTTTTTTACTTTATATTGCCTTTTTTGCCTGCCTATTTTAAGTGTTATAAATGCCTAAACATCCGGGCTCTAGTGATCAGGGATTAAAGCTACGATTATATTCAACCATGTCAAACACATATCGAAGTTCTGACTTCTTAAGCTGTTCATTATATTAAGTATGAAAATAATGTATTTAGGCTTCAAACATTATTAATTTGTGCTGCAGTCTTTTTTTTTTTTAACTTTTGATAAGTCGTGCATTAGGAGTTCGTTTGTTGCAACTACAAGTTCATTTTCGCATGCTTTACATTTAGCCTCTGTAACGTTTTCATCCTTGTAAAAATCAACCATAAAATCTGGTTCCGTTAACCAGAATTCTCGAAATATCTGGCCACGTCACAATTATTCACTATCAGCTAGTTCACCACGCACGTCCATGTTGTTCTAGGAAGTAGAAGGACTTGATTCGTCTTTGGAAAGTTAATATTGGGGAACAGTAAATTTAACACTATTAGAGAACACTGTTTTAATTACATGCACTACACAAGAAAAGTTGAAATCACACAGACAACCTCCTGATACATGTACTTCACAAGAAAAGTTGAAATCACACAACGACCCCCTGATGCATGTACTTCACAAGAAAAGTTGAAATCACACAGACGACCCCCTGATACATGTACTTCACAAGAAATGTTGAAATCACACAGACAACCTCCTGATACATGTACTTCACAAGAAAAGTAGAAATCACACAACGACCCCCGATGCATGTACTTCACAAGAAAAGTTGAAATCACACAGACGCCTCCCTGATACATGTACTTCACAAGAAATGTTGAAATCACACAGACAACCTCCTGATACATGTACTTCACAAGAAAAGTAGAAATCACACAACGACCCCCGATGCATGTACTTCACAAGAAAAGTTGAAATCACACAGACGACCCCCTGATACATGTACTTCATAAGAAAAGTTGAAATCACACAGACGCCCCCCTGATACATGTACTTCACAAGAAATGTTGAAATCACACAGACAACCTCCTGATACATGTACTTCACAAGAAAAGTTAAAATCACACAACGACCCCCCGATGCATGTACTTCACAAGAAAAGTTGAAATCACACAGACGACCCCCTGATACATGTACTTCACAAGAAAAGTTGAAATCACACAGACGACCCCCTGATGCATGTACTTCACAAGAAAAGTTGAAATCACACAGACAACCTCCTGATACATGTACTTCACAAGAAAAGTTGAAATCACACAGACGACCCCCTGATGCATGTACTTCACAAGAAAAGTTGAAATGACACAGACAACCTCCTGATACATGTACTTCACAAGAAAAGTTGAAATCACACAGACGACCCCCTGATGCATGTACTTCACAAGAAAAGTTGAAATGACACAGACAACCTCCTGATACATGTACTTCACAAGAAAAGTTGAAATCACACAACGACCCCCCGATGCATGTACTTCATAAGAAAAGTTGAAATCACACAGACGCCCCCCTGATACACGTACTTCAGAAGAAAAGTTGAAATCACACAACGACCCCCCGATGCATGTACTTCACAAGAAAAGTTGAAATCACACAGACGACCCCCTGATACATGTACTTCACAAGAAATGTTGAAATCACACAGACGACCCCCCTGATACATGTACTTCACAAGAAATGTTGAAATCACACGGACGCCCCCCCCTGATACATGTACTTCACAAGAAATGTTGAAATCACACAGACAATCCCCCTGATACATGTACTTCACAAGAAATGTTGAAATCACACAGACGCCCCCCCTGATACATGTACTTCACAAGAAATGTTGAAATCACACAGACGACCCCCCTGATACATGTACTTCACAAGAAATGTTGAAATCACACAGACTCCCCCCTGATACATGTACTTCACAAGAAATGTTGAAATCACACAGACGACCCCCCTGATACATGTACTTCACAAGAAATTTTGAAATTACACAGACGCCCCCCCTGATACATGTACTTCACAAGAAATGTTGAAATCACACAGACGACCCCCAGGAACATGTACTTCACAAGAAAAGTTGAAATCACAGACGACCCCCTGATACATATACTTCACAAGAAAAGTAGAAATCACAGACGATCTCCTGATACATGTACTTCACAAGGAAAGTTGAAGTCACAGAGACGATCCCCCTGATACATGTACTTCACAAGAAAAGTTGAAATCACACAGACGCCCCCCCTGATACATGTACTTCACAAGAAATGTCGAAATCACACAGACGATCTCCTGATACATGTACTTCACAAGGAAAGTTGAAATCACAGAGACGATCCCCCTGATACATGTACTTCACAAGAAATGTTGAAATCACACAGACGACCCCCTGATACATATACTTCACAAGAAAAGTAGAAATCACACAGACGATCTCCTGATACATGTACTTCACAAGGAAAGTTGAAATCACAGAGACGATCCCCCTGATACATGTACTTCACAAGGAAAGTTGAAATCACAGATACGATCCACCTGATACATGTACTTCACAAGACATGTTGAAATCATACAGACGACCCCTTGATACATGTAGGCTACTTCACAAGAAAAGTTGAAATCACACAGACGACCCCCTGATACATGTACTTCACAAGAAATGTTGAAATCACACAGACGACCCCCTGATACACGTATTTCACAAGAAATGTTGAAATCACCCAGACGACCCTCTGATACATGTACTTCACAAGAAAAGTTTAAATCTCACAGACAATCCCGCTGATACATGTACTGGCTGGAATGCTGTAACTACAGAAACTGAAGTGTGAAAAATGTATTCAGGAATTACGCAATCTCTAATAGAAAACAACGGGGAAGTCCCTTTCTGACACAAGAGAGCATTTGTTGATGTGTGACTACGGCTGACGTAATCATAGATGCTTTGTGTAAGTACAGGTCGGTGTTTATTTCAGACTCTTAGCAATGTAAATTTCAAATTAATTAAAATACATGCGATTGTTACGAATATTAAGAAAAAAGTATATGAAAAACTTTACAAGTAGGCTAATTTTACAAAAAAAATACTCAATTTTTACCGGGTTTAAAATATCCCTACGATAGGGATTTTACCCTACGGCTGGCAACAATGGCAACCCACAGCCGCGGTTTATAAAGTTCTGAGTTGTGTTTGTTTTGTCATTCATTAACACACCTTATGACGTCAGCTAGCTTCGTCCTTGCATCGATGTGAGTCACATTCCTAACTATCCTCACGTAGCACTGATTTTACACTAGAAGTTATATCTAACAAGCATGAGCATTGAATAAATAGCAACTAGGCTAAATACAGAGTTATTCTATACTTGGTTATGATGCATAATTTGATAGATTTGTGTTGTTATTCCGTAATAGTCTCGTTGCTTTGAAGTTAAGGGGATGAGCATGCTTTCTAGGTTACCTTCTCGCTCCTGACAATAACCTTGCGTTAAACGCATTGATTTCACCTTGTCTTAAAGCTTGCACATATGAAGAATTGATATATGGTATTGCAGAATATTTGGAAAATACAAGATATAATTTCATTTATTTATAGTTTTCTACCCAAGGGCAAACCCAGCATTCTCCAATCTTTCCTTTTTTTTCTGTCGTCCACTTTGCAAATTTTCATGTTAACATCTAACGGTAATGTTAAGGGGTTAGGTACAGTTTACAGCAGTAAAATTTTGGAAAAATTCAACATTTTTTCCCTCCATTACTGTATATTGTGTCCCGCGCCGTGGCGTCACGGTCTAAGGCATTACGCGTTACGGAATGCGCGCTGGTTCGAGTCCTCATGGGGGAAGAAATTTTCTCATGAAATTTCGGCCAGTGGATGGGACCGGTGCCCACCCAGCATCGTGATGCATTTGGGGAGCTACAATAGGTAGCGAAATCCGGTTACGCAAACCAGCTATAACGGCTGGGGGGATCATCGTGCTAACCACACGATACCTCCATTCTGGTTGGATGATCGCCCACTTCTGCTTCGGCATGTGGCCGTGAGGCCAGCAGCTGGCTGGTCGGTCTTGGCCCTTCGTGGGCTGTAGCGCTACGGATTATTATTATTATTATTATTATTATTATTATTATTATTATTATTATTATTATTATTATTAGTGTATATTGTGCTATAATGAAAATTAGTATGTGTAAAACACTGTCCTTCTGCTATATGAAAACAATATTTTTACGATTAAAAAAATTATTTATTAATTTTTTTTCTTTCAAAATGATGGCAGTTCACTGTGCAGTGATGAAGCGTTTCCCTCGTAACTCAAAAACTACCCAACATTCTGTGATGAAATGTTTGGTGTGTATTTATACATGTCATATCTACAATATGATGCAAAATCACTTCTCTACCTTTGATAGATTGTCTGATAAAAAATAAATTCTTTACAGAAAATGGTCAAATATCAGTATTTTCTTCTAACACAAAATAAAAAAAATTATATATTATTTATTAAGGAATGTAGTTGAAAGATCATCATATTCAAACATAAGTTTCAGCAATAAAATAAAAGAGAGAGAACATGAAAAAGTTAACAAGTTTATGAGTTATGAGGGAAACGCTTCATCACTGCACAGTGAACTACCACCGTTTTGAAAAAAAAAAAAAAAAAAAAAAAAAACATATATATATATATATATACATATATTTTAAATCATAAAAATATATTTTTCATATAGCAGAAGGACACTGTTATACAATTTTCATTGTTGTACAAGATACAGTAGTCCACACCTGTGGAGTAACGGTCAGCGCGTCTGGCCGCGAAACCAGGTGGCCCGGGTTCGAATCCCGGTCGGGACAAGTTACCTGGTTGAGGTTTTTTCCGGGGTTTTCCCCTCAACCCAATACGAGCAAATGCTGGGTAACTTTCGGTGCTGGACCCCTGATTCATTTCACCGGCATTATCACCTTCATTTCATTCAGACGCTAAATAACCTAGATGTTGATACAGCGTCGTAAAATAACCCAATAAAATAAAAAATAAAAAGATACAGTAATGGAGGAAAAAAATGTTGAATATTTTCAAAAATTTTACTGCTGTTAGCTGTATCTAACCCCTTAATGAATCATTGTGAATGATCCCAATTTTGGCAACTTCACCGCAATCTTCTGTGTTTATGTTACGTTTATGTTTAATTTTCGTTTTGAATGGAGCTTAAAAAATAAAACGTCACTTTCAATTTTTTATTTATCAAATTACCATCGTATGAGCGAAATAAATAAGATTAATTAAAATATACTGAAATATTTTGAAATTAAAATGATTATGTCACTTAAGTAGGAAATTCAGTAAAAATAAACATATTGAGGGTGTTTGCGATACGTTCAGTATTTCTTTGTTTATTTACAGAAGTTCCCATGAAACGATCGAAATGTACTGGAATTCCAAGTGGACGCCAGTGTGCAATAGGAGCAAGATGAATTGATTTTTTAAGTTTTCGATATAAAGTAATAGTAATGCATACATAGTAAACTGTGAGTAGAATGAACTTTATTGTGTGCAAATGTTTAATTTTTGAAAATATCTTATCTTAAATGATCCCCATTAATTAAGATGCTTACTGGATACGGGTGAATGTTTGTAGACTGTGGATTGAAAACGCAACAATTTATGAATTTCATATGGTTGCGAATCGATCTTCTGTGATATGCAATTTCATAGAACGTGGTATATTTTTCAGTAAATTAAGGGACATTTTCTGCGGAGATGCCACTCCTGAGCGAGTCGTACTTCCTGTCACATGAGGTCGCACTCTTCATTGTTCTCTGGCTCTAGAACAGAACATATATTATCTCCCGCAATTATGATACAACACTGTCATGAAACGAAAATTGTTTACTCAACAGTAATCTCACTAGAGGTTTTGATTTATCTAGAGAAAATCAAAACTCGAGTGGGATTTAATTGACTATTACACGATTAGAAGGAAGTATATAAAGATTAGAAGTAACAAAGTACTCCAATACAATAAAATATTAATTGGCTTACGAAAAAACAACTGTCTTCAAATGTATTATTGTACCATCTCAACATTACGCTAGATGACAGTAGTGTTTTATGATTATGTTTTCTTGTTATCATTTGTGCCAACTGTGGAATCTTCATTGAACTCTGTGGACGGTTAGGGGAGAGTCGGGTAGTATCGGACATCGGGTAATATCGGACAGTGCGTTTCTTTCATCTACCACCATCCATATGGTAGTACCTGAATGACATGGGTACGTTTCTCTATGCGACATCACAGAAACGTAACCATGTCAATCAGGTACTATCATCGTGTGGTAGATGAAAGAAACTCACTGTCCGATATTACCCGATGTCCGATACTACCCGACTCTCTCTACTAGTCAAGAAGGCTTTGTTGATTCAGTTTCATTTTTATTAAAACATTTGCATTCCAATTCCATCATCCGGATCCCAGTAATCAACGTCACTTGACAGATGATTTTCAATAAATCTTAATATTAAATAATCTCTGATACGTGACTATCCATAATATATAGCAGAAGCTATAACAAACATAACCTAAATAATATAAACAAATGTTAGAAAAGTTTTAATTAGGGATGATGAAATAAACATGAAACGTTTTAATTAACGATGATGAAATAAAAAAATAAACATGAATAATTTTAAAAGAAACAATTATTGAAAGTACAATTTTCAAATTTGAATGTTTTAGTGGTTGGTGGTTCAGTTGATGTTATATTGGACGTGTGCGTAAAAGAAGTGAACTCGTTGGTGTACATGGTGTATCCCTCAACTTATTCAGGATTTCCGAATGGTGCTCTTAATATATGACCAGTGACCTTTATTAATTCTTGTTCTTGAATGCCAATGCGAGTCATATTTGAAACT